>NC_133583.1:50971938-51290136 GCF_964106895.1 Numenius arquata | reverse complement strand
CTTTCCTTGCTGCTTGGGCTTTCCGTCGCTAACGCTATGTGTGAGCAGCGAGTGCCGAGGGTAGCCCTGGGAACCCCACAAAAATGCAACCACTTTTTGCATCTTGCTGACTCTTCCACCTTTATCCATCCCAGCGGCCTCAGTAGGGACAAAGGATGGGCTGAGCTTAGGTGGGATGGGTCACTCCAGGCATTCACACCCTCCTGGTCCCTACAGATGCAGGTGGGTGACCCTATAGAAGCAGCTGAGATGACCTGGCCGGTTTGGGTAGCCGCAGCTTGGAGCGGCAGGCAGGATGGTGGTAAGGAGCATATGAAGAGTGTGAGCAAGCGTCTGGGATAACGCAGCGATGGGGACGGATAAGCGCTCGTGGTAGACAGATTAGTCATCGGTTCCTGATACGGGATAATCGCTGGCTTGTCTGCTCTTTATCTGCGAGATGAGGACCGGGTTGGGGGAGGGAAGGAAAAGGCATGGAAAAGTCACAACCTGAAGTGGTCAGGATGGACTGTCCCTGGCATGGTGGTCCCTCGTGGCTTATGGCAGGGCTTGGCCAGTGGCAGTGGAGGAACAGGATCAGGGCACATGTGGGGCTGTAGGCGAAAGCCCTTGTGCTCCTCCAGGGGCTGTGATTTCCTTTCTGCTGCTTCAGCTCCCATCCCAATTACGTGGTTGTGTTGACTATAAATTATTCTGCAGAGGGAGCAGCATCCTCCTCTCCCTTCAGCACAGTGCAGGCTGTGCCTAGAGCTTGCTGGAACAACTCTCGGGCAGCAACTGTTAGCAGAAATTAATAGAATTTTGCAAAGGACAATAAATACAAATAGCTGTATCTTATCGTGTCAAGAGCGTTCTCAGCCTTTGCCGGAGGAGCAAAGCCCCTTGGGTTGATGTGCTCTCGCTTATAAGCCAAGAGGAGACAGTCGCTCTGCTGAGCAGGCATCCTGGAGCTTGATTTTCATGAATTTCATTTGAGCTCCTGGTTCAGCAACGTGTAGGGCTGGGGCATGCACAGCATCCTGACCTGTCTCCACGTGAAAGCAGTGTCTGGTCCCTGTTGAGACAGGAAGATATCATTAAGATTCAATTTGGGAACGTATCGGCTACAGCATCCGTTGGCTGTCCGTGCAACACCTCACTCTTCCCACGCTGAGATCCTTCCTCGCTCAAGAAGGAGACAAGATGGGAGAAGCTCAAGTTGAGTGGAGCATCTTCTAGTCATGCCGGTCCCTCCTTGGCACTGGTTTTCTCTGAAGAGTTTCTGCAGAGCAGGACGCGAAAGCGGGGAGCTGAAAAGCTGAGTTTCTGTTCCCTTCTGTGCTCCTGGCTACTCGCTGCAGCCGTGCTGCTGCCTGCCCTGTGAGCCCGGGAAGCCAGGGCATTGCTGGGAGGTAGGGCAGCACTTGGGGGGGAAAAACGGGAATTGAGAGGGACAAGGGAAGGGGAGGTGGATATAAGCTGTTGCTTAAAGCACTTCTGTTTGTTTTTTTTCTTTGTTCTCTGGAAGATGAAATGCAGCCTGTGAACACAGGTGTGTGCCTGTTGAAGGCCCTGTGCTGATCACTTTGCTCTTTGAAGGATTATTGATCCTTTCTTCTTTCCAGTGGAGGGTCTCTCCCAGGCAGGTACAGCGATGCACAGGGACTCGTCCCCTGTCCTAAAGTAAATAAGGAGCAGAACCTGGTGTTTATCTGGGGCTCTGGAGCCCCCATGCAGTGGTACTTTTGTTAGACTGTTCCTAAAGTGGGGGAGGGCTTGCAGGAATTGGAGCTTTACTGATGCTTAAACAAACCGGTGATGTGGAGCAGGAGTAGCACCCCGGGCGATCCCTGGAGCAGGGATGCCTGCTCTGGGCTCTGCAGCTGTGCTGCCTGCACCCCTGGGGCTGTGAAGGAAGGCAGGTCCCTGCTCTTCCTCAGCCTCACTTCATGTGGGACGCAGAGGGGCTAGCCAGGCATTAGCCCTGTGGTCAGGATCCCTCCTGACGGCTGCTGCCACCACTGTGGAAGGAAAGCATGATGCTGCCAGCTGGGGCTCACTGCCTGGGAACCTGGTTGGTTTTCCCTCGTCTGAGCTGATAAAATAGAGATGGGTCCATATAAAAATATAGGTAGGTCCACTTCTTACTGGTGGGACTGCTGACCCTGCTGCTATAAACACAGTTGTCTCTTTTCTTCTCCTTCCCCATCTCCCCCAGGCGCTCCTGACCCTACTGCTGGGGCCAGCATCGATGATGAGAACTGCTGGCACTTGGACGAGGAACAGGTCCGAGAGCAGGTGAAGCTGTTCCTATCTCAGGGAGGGTACTACGGCTCGGGGAAGCAGCTCAACTCCATGTTTGCCAAGGTGAGGAGGAGCCGGCTGCTCTCTCCCCTCTCTGCTCGGCGTGTCACGTAGCCGGCAGCTCGCTGGCTGCCCTGGCAGGGTGCCTGTCACAGCTGGGAATCTCTGCTCCAGTGCCTTCTCGCCCGGTCGCGGAGCAGGCGGTTGTAATCCAGGCTCTGGGTCAGGCCTGGGTTGTCTCACCCGCTATCCTGGCAGGTCCCTTCCTCCCATGCGATGGGCTTGCCGTTATCCCTGTGCGAGGGAGGTCTTTGCTCCATCTCCTCATCAGCACAGTGGGGCCAACCCTGCAGAGCCTACAGAGACTGTGGAGAGGTGGTATCAGCCTACAGGCTCTTCTCTTTCTTTGCGGAAGGGCCTTGTTTTCATGTTTTTGGCTGCTTGGTCCTCTACATATCCTAGGCTGTGGCTGTTAACACAGCTGGACTACAACCAGCCAAGTCATAGCCATTGCATGAGTGTTATAATGTATGACTATATGTTATGTACATATATATGTGTGTATATTTACAGTCTGGACCCCCAGACCGAGGGAGCTGTGGGTTGCCAGACAGGTGACCATGTCTTAAACATGTCCAGGGGACCATGGTTTGTCTCACCAAGGACCTTTGTGTCCTTTCCAGGTTCGAGAGATGCTGCGCATGAGGGACTCCAACGGGGCCAGGATGCTGACGTTGATAACGGAACAGTTCATGGCTGATCCTCGGCTCTCCCTCTGGAGGCAGCAGGGGACGGGCATAACGGAGAAGTGCCGGCAGCTCTGGGATGAGCTGGGTAAGAGTCACCGCTTTGCAGAGAGAAGCAGCAGAGTTGCCTGGGCTGCTGGGCCAGCAGACATCGTCCCAGAGCCTTTTGGGACTCTTTTTTTTTTTGGGAGCAGAGGCCCTGAGAGATGCCAGGACCTTGCTCTGTCCCCTGCTGGGGAAATTCTGCTGGGAGAGCTCGATCAGGCCCTAAATGCACAGTTCAACACCTTAAACCAGTCCCTCTCCTGCACAGGAGTCAAGGATGATGAGTGTGCGGAGTGTGGCTGGCCCCATCCTTGCAGCAGTCTGGTGTTTGGTGTGCTGCCCCGAAGCCTTTGCGAGGGAGAACGCAGGGGCTGATGCGCCCCTGGGGCTGGAGGTAGCCTGGACGTGGAAGTGGTGTTCCTGGAGGAACCGTGATCCAGAGCGGGAAAAGGGCAGGGTCTCAAGTCTCATCCCGTCTTAACAGATTTCCGCCTGCTGTGGTGCATGTTTCCAGGGTGGGGGGGGTGGGATGGCCAGAGCAGAGCCTGGCTTTAAGGGAAACGCAGTTCTGGATAATTCTAGCTAAGCACCTTAGGCACCGGCTCAGCTGCCTGACACCGTAATATCATTAGGAATAAAACATTTAGATGACGTGGGCCCAGGGAGGTTGGTTGTGTGGTAGAGTTAACTGAGCGGTTCTGGGCTCTCCTGGACATCTTGGATCTTGGGTGAACAGTTGGACTTTTGCCATAGCTTGATGATGAGTGAGTTTGAGCTCCTCTGCCAGTGGGAGATGCTGTGGAAGGGCGAGGACTCAAAGGCTGGGACTAAAGGGATGTTGTAGAACTGGAAGAAGGATGAGGGTGGTCCAGGGTCTGGAGCACCTGAAGCTGCATCTGGGATCACAGACCCTCCTACCAAGTGCCCAACAAATGCAAATACAGCCATGAAACTGGAGAGCCTGGGCAAACAGCACAGACAAGAGGCGGGAGGGGTGGGATGTCTCACTTCTGTGTGACGTTCCATGGATGGAAATAACCACGCCGGCTCTGGAGAGCTCATCTGTGCTTGCTTGCCAAGAAGATATTTCCAGGATTTCGGGATGCTGCAGCTAGATGGTTGGATACAGAAGGATCCTGGAGAGGTGGCCAAATCCACCAGGCCAGAATTTCCACATGGAAGAAAGCAAACACATTGGTGAAACGTGGATGGATGGGTGTCTGGGCAGGCCTGGACTCGGGAAACAAGTTGCCCAAATTATTTGGCCAGATTTCAAACCCACTATCCAAGCCTAGAGCCCTCCCTCCCTTCCTGCACGCATGAGGAGGGAGAGGTTGGGTTTCAGTCCTGGCTTAACTATGCAAGGACCGGGTTGGTGTGCGTAGTTTTGGTCGGCAGAGTGGGAGGAGGCGACAGCACGTCCCCATCAGCAGATGGCAGGGTGGTTGGGGAACGTCAGGGACCTACCAAGGCTGGATCAGGGTGACAGCAGGTGAAGTGTGGTGCCAGCCAACGCACGTCAGAGCGAGCAGCTCGCCTGGTGTAGGCACGTCACGCAGGAGGGATTTGGGCGCATCTTCATGCTGAAGAGAAGCCCCTGCGGAGGACACGGTGATGGTCCAAGAAGCAACTCCAGGGCAGGATGGGCATGGACTATAGTCAAAGCATGGATTATTCTCCCCATCTTACAGAAGCCTTTTGGATTTGGACCTGGGCAGCATTTACTGTAGGAACAGAGCATCACTCTGAAGAAAGGGTTCAGGCATGGAGGGAGCAGAGCTGCAGTGAGCTGGTGGTGTTACCAGTAACAAACATCAGCAATGTAGAGAGATGTCCCAAACCATCACTGGGTGGGTAACAGTAGCTGGGACACGTGGGGCAGTGAAGGCATGTTGTCTGACCGCCTGTGGGCTGCGGATGCCAAAGCTGCTCGGTGTTACCACTGCTGCCAAAGGGAGGGATGAGGAGCCTGTTGCCAGCTGCTGCGGGAAGCCTCAGCGCAGACCATGTTCTCTTGCCACACGCAAGAGAAAAATGGGCCTCACAGAAATTATTTTGGGCACGTGTTTAATAATTAATCATCGATTTTAGCAAAGACTGCAGCACAGACTTGCGTGGGATTGGAAGAAGATCAGCCTTAAAGAAGATTGTGGGTTTATGCTGGGGAAAATGTAAAGGATTTTGCAGGATTTCAGAGTTTTAAAATAAATAAATAAATAAATAAATAGGGCATAGTTTGCTTGTGTGTGTGCTGCCAACTGAACATCTATTGCCCCGTCTGCTGGGGAACCAAAGGAAAGACCTGCTGGATGGAGAGCTCTGCGGCGTGGGAGTATTTGCCCTGGCGCATTAGTACTTACGATTAAAGCCTAATTACAAAAAATAGACGAAAAACCAGCTGAAGTGCAGCCTGACCTTAATCTGCCTGGAGACGGGTTTATTTATCTCAGCCACTTGTTTACAGTGGGGAATTTCAGCAGATTAAGCTGGGGAGCGACCCTGTGGGAAACAGGAGAATTTCTTTGATGGTTATGAAACTTGGGCGCGGGATCGGAGTGTCTGTCCTCTCCTGGGCCAGCAGCCGGGACCGCTGGACTGGGAAGGCTCTGACCCCCCTCTCCCTGTCCCTGCACCCAGCCCTGTCATCAAAAAGCATTTTTGTTTAGAGGCTTAGCTTAATCGTGATCTGCCGCTTTGTTCCCTGCTTAACCTCCTGCTATCAGAAAGTTCAGATGAAGGTTTCTGCAGCATGTGAACAGACACAGAGTCTGACCCGGCGTGGCGTTTGGCTCAGGACAGGAGTCACTTGGGCTGTCAGCTGATGTCACTTGACCACAGGGCTCAGAAAACCCCTCTTTTCCATCTCCCAGATAACTATCGCAGCCAAGACAGATGCGAATCCCTCTTCCCTCCTTGTCCCTACCTCCCCATCACATCTTCCCTTCTGCAGCAGAGCCCAGGGGCACAGCGTTTTGGCAGGCAAAGTATGCCTCAGAGGGCTCCTGAAAATAGGCTGCAAGGGAAGTCATGGGGCTCCCGAGGATGGCATCTTAGCCGAGCTGTAGGAGTCAAAAATCCAGCGGGTGCATCCCATCCCTGGGGGTGGCAGAGATGGGGCACTGAGCTTTGTAACCGCCTGTCAGCCCAGCCACTCTGCTCACCATCAGAGGTGTGAGCCGAAATTGCTGGAGGCTGGGAGCGGGTGAAGAGGAGCAGCGACAACAGGCAGTGCGCTGGTGGAAAGGGGATGCCTGAAACCAGTTGGAGCCCCCAGGATGTCCAGCACCAGGAGCCAAGCGCAGGATTTAGCTCATGCCTGCCCAAGGAGGTGGGGAGTTCTGTGCCCTCAGGGTGGCAGTGGACAGGTGCCCACCGTTCAGCTGAGGGGAATAACTAGAGTGTTAAGGAAGACTCATTTTCTGGAGCTGAGACCTGATTTTTTCAAAGATGCTGTGTCTGTGTAGCCCCTATGGAGCCTGCAGGAGCCTGGGAGCGAGTGACATAGATCTGCTCTGGGAGTGGTGGGCCCCGAAAGCCCCTAAGGAGACAGCTCTTCTCTTGCACATGCATCAGTTGCTAATGTTGCAGGTCAAAAGTCTTATTCCACCCTGTTCATCAGAAAGGAGCGAGCTTTCGGTGGGGTTTTCTGGGAGCGGCAGAGCTGAGATGTGGATGGAGCTGGACCAGGTGAGGGCTGTTTGAGTACTTGCTGATCTTCAGTGCCTGCAGTTGCTTTTCCCATGCCCGTTCTGGATGCAATGCTGCTGCCACCACCTGCGTTGTGGTGTCTCTCCTGCCAAGCCAAGCCACTCCGAGGAGATGGACGTGCACAGCCTTCACGCCTTAATGATTTGAACCAAACATGTCCACATGTCCCGAGTGGCAGAGGACGGGTGCCAGGAGATGCACCCCAAAAGCACCACCAAAGCTCAGCTGTAACCCAGAGGAGTGAGGAGACATTGCAGTGGAGTGAGTCAGGACATTGCTGCTCAGCCTGCTTTTGCCTCCCGCTGCCTGGAAAAGGGACCGGCTGCTCCAGCTGCCTGTGTTGGAGTCACATCCTCGCTCGGGGCTGTTTGGCTCAACGGCACAGCTGGGGAGCTGCCGCACAAAACGCAGCGAGCGAGGGAGGTCGTTTGGGTGCCCGGAGGAATCCCCTCACCACGCAGTGGAGCCCTGTCGGGTGATGATGTCCTGCCGCTGGCTGTCATTTTGGGATGGGAACTTTGGCTCTGGCAGTGATGGAGAGGTGGAGGAGAGCAGCTGGCTGGGTGGAGAGGAGGAATGTGCCCTGGGTCTCTGCTGGGGCCATGGAGGAAAGGCAAGGGAGCATGTTTCTGCGGGAGGGTAAGCCGTCCTGTGCGCGTGGCAGGATCCAACACAGGCAGAGAGAGGAGCAGCACAGGCTGCTCAGCCCGGGGGGATCCATGGGGACACCGTGCATGGCAGCTGTGCCAGCACGAAGCCATCACACCCCACAGGGCAGGCACAAGGGAGGGGACGTGCTGTATCCTGGCAGCTTTGCAGGGAAATTTGGGCAGAAATGCAATTAGCTAAAGAATGAGAAGAGAATGCATGGTTTTGCTCTTATTTGGGTTGCTGCAGCCCTTTTCAGAGCAGTGGGTGACCCAGGAGAGTCGGCAAGGCTCAGTTAGCAGCCCCAGCGTCAGCGCTGCCTTACAAAAGGATGAATTGGATCTTAATGACGACAGATGTCCTTGGGCCTGGTTTTGCCTCTCACAGCATCATCAGGCCTGTGAGGTCCCATGATTGACCCGGGGGGTGTCACCCTGGGTGTCCAACTGATGGGCACCTCTGCTTGTGAGATCTGGAGGGCTCACACCTTGGAGGGCTCTTGCCTGCGAGACATCAAGCCAAGCTCCAGGTTGCTATGCTGGTTCCTCTGCAGGCTGGGGGCTACTGGGGATTAAAAAAGAAAAAGAAAAAAGGGGAAGAAAATACACCAAATCTCCTTTTTAAATAGTTGAATGCAAATGGCCTGAAGAACAATGGCAGATGAAATAGCATTTGGAGTGGGCTTTAAAGTGCTTGGAACGTGGGTAGGATCAAAATCAGGTTAGTCTTTGGAGATACAGAGTCTGCAGCTTGCCAGGGTGTTTTTAAGCATGCTTTGATGTGTAGTTCAAACACTAGATTTGTCCTGGCAGACAGAAGCACTCACAAATTCATACACAGCCGCTCTCTCCTTCCCTCCTCCCCACTGTCCCCCATCTCATGAGATTATAATTTAGCTTCATTACGGAGGAGTTTTACTTTTATTTAAAGGCTGTCTAAATCCCCCTCCTGGGTCTGTGCATTATGCTGAAATGAGTTTACAAACGCCGATGAAACCTTGCAGGCTCTCACGACGAACGTGGCAGCAGAAGAGATTTGGCCCTGCGGGTATGGTGGTGGCATCTCCTTGATTTCTTGGCTTTGTTTAGGGGCACTGTGGGTGTGCGTGGTGTTAAACCCGCACTGCAAGCTGGAAGAGAAATCCTGCTGGCTCCGGCAGCTGCGCAAGTGGGGTGAGATGGATGTCTGTCCCCTGGAAGATGGCAATTACGGTAACGAGCTTCCCAACATCACCAACGCGCTTACACAGAGCTCCGGTCACAGCCAAGGTGAGTCTGGGCAGGGAGTGGAAATCCAGGGAGTTGGGTCCAGGTCAAAACTCACCCCAAGGTTGAGAGACCTCACTTCACCTGCTGGTGATGCCTCTGGGAGTCAAGGGAATACAAAACATGTCTCTTTACAGCCTCTGGTTTTAGATACACTTGGAAACGTTTGGCTCTTCGCTACATCGTGGGTGAAGTCACCTACATTTCAAACATCAAATTAGAGGCCATTTTAAAGCAATTTGACCTTGGGGGAGTTCAGACCCCTACAGTCTGTGCAGTTTTAGATATGGAGTTTTACAGAAAACTGGTGCTGCTTGGATCAGAGCAGCACTGAGCTTGGAAGCCCTGGCTATAATGTGAGTGAGGAGCTGGAGATTATGCAGAGCCTCTTTCCCAACCCTTGAGCCTTGCTTATGGGCTTTGATTCAGGTGATAGATAAGTCATTAGCCAGGAGTGCTAAATGCAGTTCCAAGTGTGGACCACAATGTAGTTACAGGGTTGTTCCTTCCTGCTAAAATATTTTCTCAGCCCCTGACAAAGTATTTGATCCCTTTAAAATTAAGCACTTTTCCCCCTTCCTTTTTGCCTGAAGTAGACATTAATTGAAAGTTACTGTTCTTACCATGCTTCCATCTGCTGCACTGGAATTGCTCTTTGGTGTATTACCAAGGTGGGAAGAAACGGGGGTGGCATGGAAACTTCGCCCCTCTGGGTGGGATTAGTTCCTCACCAGCAGTTTGGGAGCATGGCTGTCCTGCCAGCCCATTCCAACCATGGCCTGGACCATACACCCCGGCTGCCTCCCCCTGTGCATCCTCAGCAAGCAGCTTAATTTAAACCTGGCTCTGCTCCATGTCCTGCGCCAGCCCCGGGACTCCCCCCTGGTGTTCCCAGCTCCGCCGAGGATTCACTCTGGCATTCAGGGCAGGTTGCCGGGGCTGAGCAGGTCACTTTTTTTAGACGTGCGGGGAGTTTCCAAAGCACGTGCTGGGGACATCCCCTTGTCCCCATGCTCCTGCTTCTCCAAGCAGGGAACTGAAAGCAGCACAGATCCTGGAGGTGTCCCAGGGTTGATGTTTGTGCATATGCAAATACTGCCGCAGATTGTTGCCAGCCTCTTTTATTAACGAAGGACAACAGCTGATTCCTGAAATCTTTCCTAATAAAGTGAGCAGGTTTGGTTCTCTACGTGTAAACACCTGTTTAATTTTTCTCCACCTTGGGGTGCCTGCAGCATTCAGGCTAATTGCTTGTTGCCATCGTTTCCAGAGCATGTTTATCCAGCCTCCTGGATCAGATTCGAGCAGTGCCTTTTGTTTTCCCCCCTTGAATGCATTTAACTCAGCATCTTTTGTGGGTTGCAGGACCTAACATTCAGTGTTGCATCCCCTTTGGGGCTTCCTGTTTTGCAGCCCACTGGCTGTGTTTGGCCCTCATGACCTGGCATGGCTGGAGCAATGGCAGGATTGTTCCAGACAGGACTTTTCCTCCCAACAAACCACCTGTCTGATCTGTCTGGACAGAGTGAAACGCTCATCCAGCATTCGGTAGCTTCAAAAACATCAGTGAAGTTACAGAGCAGCTCTGGAGAAGAGCACAGACATCTGCTGCAGAGCAGTGGTGGGGTTCCAGACGATGCCGTCTCCTCCCTTCCAGCCCCCTCACACAGCCAGAGGAGGTTGCTGGAAGGTGATGGTTCCCCCCATCTCCCGGAGACAGATGAGACACACTCCTGCAGTTCCCTGTGTGGCTTCAGATGCTGCTGATCTAAGCTGCTGTGGTTCAGTGAAGCTGGGGCTTTGCATTGGAGCAGAAGAGGAGAGTTCGTGGTGCTTGCAGTGCAGTGGCGCTGAAGAAGCTCAGTCCTGACCCCTGGCTGAGCATCACAGGGGTGGGAATGCACAGCCATATTTCCAGGTGTCAGTCTCGTATGTGACAGTGGATTATTGTCAGAAAGCAAACAGATGGGCAGTCCCTGCCTCTTTTCTTGCTCCTCTGGCCAAGGCAGCCGTTCTAGCAAGTTACTTAGCAATGCTGTCTAAGGAGCCAGTGGTCTCCATCAGAGACGGGATGGGCAGCAAAGGTACCTAAAGGCAATCTTTTCCTGTGCTCACCTCAGAAACGGCTGGGATGGGACCAGATGGGGCTTTGCTCTCATTGTAGAGACTTTGCTCTGCCCAGGGAGGCCATGTCTGGGGCCAGGAACAGGCTGCCCCTGCCCTACCAAGGCACTGATGTTTTTTCTCTTTGCAGACTCACTGGCCAGGCCCAGACGAACTGTGTTCACCCGGGCGATCGAGGGCTGTGATCTCCACTGGCAGGACAGCCACCTGCAGCGCATCATTAGCAGTGACTTCTACGTGTCTCCCTCCTACCAGCGTGAGGGCGAGAGCCTCCTCTTCAACTCCCAGGGGCAGCCCCTGTGGCTAGGTGAGCATCCAAACCAGCAGCCCCTTGCATGGCCTGGGTGGGTAGGGTTGCTAGTGGAGAAGAGCCACCCAAGACATCAAAGAAGCTTTGCTGCCCTGGGTCCTGGCAAGCTTCTGCATCCTAGATTGAAAGAGCCTTCCTGATCCTTAGCCTGAGGAGTGGGGTGAGCAGAAGGACTTGATGCCCTCCCACACCCCAGCCACAGTCCTTACAGAAAACTCCACATCCTTTACAGTGTGGGTTCACCTTGGTCAGCTTGGACCAGGCTGGTCATGTCCTCTGTCATCCTGCCAGTGTGTTTGGCTGTCCCTAGTGCAAGCTCTTACTGTTCCCAGTAGAGGGGGACAGGTAAAGTCCCTTGAGAGTTGGCTGGGGAGCACAGCTGTTTCCTCTGGAGTTTTTTCTTTCCTGCTCTCAGCCTTTCTTTAGTCTTCCCTTAAAGGCAATTAGCAGATAGTACAATTAAGCCTTGTATGAGCTTAAGGCATACTAGACCAGTCAAGCCCAGTACCCTCCTGTGTTGTAGACCTTTAGTCCTTGTACCTCAAGGCACACAACTTCTCTACTGCAAAGTCAAGACCCTGGATAGATCTGCAGAACCTTGACAACTACCTGTCCTGAGATGAGAACGGTTGAGATGAAGGGCTTGGGGGATGCCTGGTGTGGCTGTCAGCCCTCAGACTGACCCCAAAATAGGAGATGCAAGCCCTCCACACCTCCAGGAGGGTGAATGCCTCATCTCTGCAGCCAAAGAGGTGAATGTATGGACATGGAAGAGGTCAAAGCCCACCACTGCTCTGTCATCCATTTCAGGTGCTGGCGTCTGCCATCTCCCTGCCAAACGGGAAGAAAATATTTACAGTCACCCAGAGATGTGGTTTGTGGAGCAGCGGCCACTAAGTTGCTGTTAAGGCCAGGAGATAAGTTAAAAAGGGCCCATGTGAAGGCTGCTGGTACATCTCTGCTAGCTTAGCTGGAGGAGGAGAGGACATTTCTACTCTAGGAGGAGTTTCGTGTAGCTGCAGGTAGCAGGTCTCCTCCCTGCACAGCCATAGACAGTGGTGGTCGGTTCATGCTTCCGGGGACTCTGTCTAGCAGGGATGTGGTGGCCACAGCTCCCTTGTCCCTAGCATAATCTGGGCTCTGGTGAGCCCTTTGGCCCACCTGGTTGGTGCACATTATTTATCTCATGTAGTTGCCTTGATTTTTGGATTTTGCGCTTTCTTGGTGCCCCTTCAGGGATGCAGCTCTGGGAGAAGAGTGTGATTTGTCAGCAGCTTCCAGTGATGAATTCATCGAGAAGCTGAATATTTCATCCATTTAGCAAATGAATAGAGGGAGCAATAAGAAGCTCTTTACAGATGCGTTTGTTCTGAAACCTCTTCTTCGTGTGTTCCTTGGGTGACCTTTGGGACATGGAAACGCCATTTGTGGAGGTTGTTGTCTGCATTTCCAAAGCTTTCTGAGCTCTTCCAGGAATAGAAATTGTCCCTCTATCATAATTTTAGATCTTCTGTGTTTGCCTTTTTTTTTTTTTTTTTATTAGTTTCCCCCTTGCTAGGACATTTTGCAAGAAAATGGGATTTTTGCTGCTTGTTATGCAGCATGTCATGTCATCTGCTCCTGCTAATTTCTCACTCAGTCATAATCCTCTCCACAGTTGCTTGTGATTTCAGGTGAGCAATGAGCAGCAGGAGCAGATGAATTCCTAAGCAACTGTGAGTTCTGGGGGGTTCGTGCAACCGTTCCTAGTAATAAAATGCCAGGTAGGATAGCTGCAGAAGAGTCAGGGTGTCTGCAGAGCTCTCTCCATGGAAGCATTAAGGAAGCAGTTCAAAACATCACCCCAAATCTGCCAATGCCCCCAGCGTAGTGTTGGATGCGCAGCCTCACCCCATGTGTCATCACCTGCAGGTGAGGAGAGCAGGGAGAGGTGCTGGAAGAGACACTAAGAAGCGTTTGGGTGCCCAGCGATGAGAGAAATCACCATAAGCTGTGCAGATTTTAGGAGAAGTGAGTGGCAGGGTTGTTACAGCCTGTGTTTGGAGCCGTCGTATTGCAGCAGTGGCATGTTGGAAATGCTTTCACAAGATAAAGTCTGTGGAGGTGGGGATTTAGGTACTGACGTGGCTGCTGTGGGTTGAACATGGTAGGAGTCCCCTTAGTATTCCTGGTAGGCATCCCTGCCAGGAGCAGGGAGAAAGGGATGACTTTAAGGCAGGGAGCAGGAGTATAGCTGGTGTGTGGGGAAGACGAGCAGAAGAAAATGCCCTGAAGCCTGATGCTGTCAGGTTCTCTTCCCCCCATCAGTATCATCCTGTGAATTTCTGTGCTCCTCTGGCTCAGCCATGCCCCTGCGTTTGTCCTTGCCTTGCAGAACACGTCCCGACAGCCTGTGCTCGGGTGGATGCCCTGCGCTCCCACGGCTATCCCAGAGAAGCTCTCCGACTAACTGTTGCCATAATCAACACCCTGCGACTGCAGCAGCAAAGGCAGCTGGAAATATATAAGCATCAGAAGAAAGGTATGAGTAGAGGATGGGAGAAGCATCCTGTGAGGTCTAGTTGGGGTGTCCCAGGTGGTTGTGAAAGTCTTCTCCATCTCAGAGAGAGTAGTGCTGCCCCATCCAGAGCAGCCGAGGTTGAGTGGGCAGCGCTCTATCAGACAAACTGATGTATCTGATTGCTTGGTCCCCATCTGCTCAGGACAGAGAGGTGCCCACATGCTGTCTTGGGGCTGCTGGAGTAGGAGTGTTCTCGTTCCCACTACTGCTGTGTCTGGTTGCCTGTAAGGATTGCACAGGCGATGGTGGGTGATGCCTGCATTAAAGAGGAGCTGCAGAGCTGCAGTAACTTGCTGTGTGTGCCGAATTTCTGCTTTTGCAATTGCAGTTGGCAGAGCTGGGGTCAGTTACTGCAGTGCTGCTGGTGGTCAGTGACTCCTGGGCCTTGCTAGCTCAGCCAGCTTGAGGTCATCAAAAGATGGAGCTTTTAAGACTCGCTGGGAGTCTTTGTTATTTCCAGAGAGGTTTCTGCTTGTGTTTCCAGAACATTCAGGCTACCATTGCAAATGAGTCCATAAGCTGCAAGTCTGACTTTATAGACATCATCCTGGGACTCTGCAGCCCCTCATGTCCTCCTGGAACAGAGAATGAACTACTGTGTCTTATGTGACCTTAGGGCGCTTTTTTTTTTTCATTGTGTGCCTGCTTGCTCTGATGTCTGTGGCAGCCTGTGGAGTGGCTGCTCTGAGCTGCTCGTTGCCCTCGCAAGTAACCATGCCTGAGTTGGCCCTGGAGGTCCCCATGTCCCAGGCCCGTGGGATAAGAAAAGGCCTTTGGTGTCAGAGACCTCTCTGGGTGTAGAACCTGTCTTTAAATTCCTGACTTCTGATCTCTGTCTTTTCTGTTTTTTGCAGAGCTGCTGCAGCGAGGGGCAACAACCATCACCAACTTGGAGGGCTGGGTAGGCCACCCTCTGAACCCTATCGGCTGCCTGTTTCTCACCCTGACTGAAGCTTGCAGATTAGAAGAGGAAAATTGCCTTGAAATTTCAGGTACTGAGCGCTCCTCCTGTGTCCCTTCCTGGTGGCTGTGGCTGAACCGAGCCCGGGACTCAGGACTCCTGAGCTCCAAATCTCCCCTCTCTCCACCTTCTCAGGAGCAGCCAGGGCAGAGCTGGAGTGCAGAGAAGGGGGAGTTAGTGCCCTGAGTTTTCCCAGCCTCTGGTTTGCAGGCAGAACAGAGCAGAAGAGTGGCTTAGCAGAGCTGGGCCAAGGCGTGCTGGCCCATGGGGAGGCTCTGGTGTCAGCCATGCACCCTGTTGCATAGGTCTCCTGCACCTCCTAGTGAGAGCAGGAAGGAGGGTGAAGCCCACATCTCCTGTAGGGAGCTTTTATCCATCATCTCTGGGTAACTGAAGGCTGGCAGGCAGGGAAGTGTGTGTCTTGCTTATGAAGTTGAGAGGTTTTTCTCTCTGCTGTGGTTCAGCCACTTAGGAAGGCTCTTCTAACCTTGCTGCATCTGTCCCCCTTCTTCCAGATGCTGGGGACTCCAAACCCCCAGTGTATCAACATGTGCCCGTCGCAACCGGTAGCCAAGACAGCGGCGAGTCCTACCTGTCCCTGGCCTTAGAGGTGGCCCTGATGGGGATGGGTCAGCAGAGAGTGATGCCTGAAGGTCTCTATGCCCAGGACAAGGTGTGCCGCAATGAGGAGCAGATCATCGCCCGGCTGCAGGACCTGGAGCTGGACCCGGTGCTGGTGCAGACTCTGAGGAAGCAGTGCATCTTGCTGCTGGAAGGTGGGTCTTGGTCCGTCTAGCTGGCTCCTGTGTCTTAGCTGAGTGCTGGTAACATCTTCAGGGTGCCCTTTCCAAGGTTTATGCCTGGCTGACCCCATCCTGGCTTCTTCCTCTGTTGGTGTGGTGCTGAGTCTGTAGGATGACTGCTCTGCCCCATCATCTGGCAAAACAAGGGTTTGCTGTCATCCCCAGAGCAAGACCACCTCAGAGGCCTTACGAAGAAGGGTGCTAAGCACATGGCCTCAGTTTCTGAGGGATTTTGACCTGAAAGGGTTTTTAGAAGAGGAAGGAGCAGCCCTTTGCCCCGAGTCCAACTCAAGTAACGCACCAGGGAGCTGCTGAGCAGATCTTCAAAGCTTTGAGGTGCTGCAAACCCCAGCCACAGATCCTGCTGTGCTAATTATGGCTGATGGGCTCTGCTTCTGCCTAGGTGGTCCCTTCAGCGGCTTGGGAGAAGTCATCCACCGTGAGAGCGTCCCCATGCACACCTTTGCCAAATACCTGTTCTCTGCCCTGCTGCCCCACGATGCAGATCTGGCATACAAGCTGGCTTTGCGGGCCATGAGGTTGGTGCATGTTTTATTCTGTCTCTGCCCCCCCGTTTCGCCTCCCTCCTCTGCTCCGCTGGGAAGCCGGGATGCTTTGCAACCCTAGAGCAGGGATGGGAGTGGAGGCAGGCTTGGAGCTTGCCATCCCTGGGATTATCCTGTGCAGCGTGTAGGGCTTCCCCGGCACCAAGCAGCAGCACAAAGAGACTCCTGCTCTCTGTTTGGGCGATTCCTGGTTTTCAAGGATCCCATCAGTAGGGATTTGCATGAATGTGATAATGTCTGCTGGTCCAGCCCCTTACTCCAGGCTGCCTGTCCTGGTGACAGGCATCCTCCGCCAGAGCAGGTCCCAGGCCCGCATGGTGCTGTCATCTGCCTTCTGTTTGCCAGGCCTCGGGCACCCTGCAGGAAGGGCTGTTATCCCGGCACAGATGGGCAGATGATTTGCCCCAGGCTCCAGGATATCGCAGAGCCGAGCAGAGAACACAGTCACCCTCTGTTCTCCATTAAAGCCCAGCTCCGTCTCTAGGACTGGGGACAGGGCCAATGCCAAGAGTTGCCCCATCTCCCTTCCCAGTGCGTGACACACCTCAGACATCAGCCTGTCTACTGCAGCTTTCTGGCAGGGGCTGGATGGGTCTTGAAAATGCTGGAATCTCCCAAATGAGTCAATGCTTGAAGGACCATCAACCCCAGAGCATCCCAGTGCCCTCTCCCTCTGACACCATCTTCCTTGCGGCATTTCCTCAGTGAAATTGACCATCTGTCCCTGGTGCCAAGGGAAATTTTGAAATCCCCCTGTTGTGAGAAGAGCTGCTCAGGAGGACAGCCACACCTAAAAGAGCAGCCAAGGGCCTCTGCAGTGCATGGGGACACCATGCCCCACCAGACCTAAGACCTCCAGTCGCCAAGCAGGAATAGGACTGAGTGCCCCGAGGGTGCACATTGCTCCCTCACCATCTGTTAGTGCCCATCCCCTGCTCCCAGATGGGACCCCCTGTGTCAAGGTGTTTCTGACCTGGGCTGGGAATGTTGGGCTTCTGCTGCCTTGTGGGTATTCTAAGCCTGTGAGCAAGGAGAGCAGAGACAGTTGGATGCTCTCCGTGTCCAGGAGGACAGTTTCCCTCCTGCACTGTGGCTGGCCATTGAGTTAGTGACACCAGCACCAACTTAGGGGTTTAGGCATGGCTGGTGACATGAGACTCCTGCTCCCCTTCCTTAGGCTTCCTTCTCCCCTGGGCTTTCCAGGCTTTTAGATATCCCCACAAAAGCAGGTAACCCAAACCAGCTGTGGAGGCCCTGGGGAAATGTGCCGCTGCTTCTGATCACAACCGGGCATTTTAAGAAGAACCAGATGATAAAGCCAGGAGTTCTGCTGGGCGCTCTGACATGAAAGGAGCGGAGAGGGAGGAGAGATTTTCCTTTTCTTTTTTTTTCTGAGGCTTGGGCTTTTTCTTACAAGTTTATAAATCACTTCACGGATCATTCTCCTCCTTTCAAGTTGGTCTCAGATTGATCCCTGCGCCCATGTGTTGAGCACGCTGCCTCAGGAGCCCCCACACGTGCACGGCAGCAGGATGCTTTCAAAGGCGGCGCTGCAGGCAGCTGCCTGCAGGCAGCTCCTGCCTCACCTCACCAGCGCCTTGGGGAGAGGGGACGAAGCCAGGGCTGGGCTGGGGTCTGATGTTGCCTCCTCCCATTTGCCCTTTAGGTTGCCCGTCCTGGAGACCACGGCACCGTCCGGCGACGTGACTCACCCCCACCACTTGGTCTCGGTGGTCCCCAGCAGATACCCACGCTGGTTCACCCTGGGGCACCTGGAGTCACAGCAGTGTGAGCTGGCCTCCACCATGCTCACGGCAGCCAAAGGTTGGTGGGGAGGCAGCTCTGGGACAGGGGTGGTGGGACAATGCTGTGCAAGAGCATCAAAGGAATTTTCATGGAGAAAAGAGGGAGCTCCTGCTTCTGCTCCCTTGACCACTGGCAGAGACCAGCTGATTGCCCTCCTGGCAGCCCACCATGGGATCTCTGGGGCTCTTGGCCCAAAGGGCCCCAAGGCTTGTGTTCTGGCTGGGCAGGACAGGAGGTTCCCAGGAAGTGCAGGCAACCCTGCAGGGATGCCAACCACAGTGCTACAGATCCTAGGCAGTGCCCCTGGGTGATGCTGGACTGTGCCGGTCCCGCATCGTGGTCAGCTGCCAGACATGTTGTGAGTTCATGCCATGGTTCAGTTGGAAGCTGCTTATCCTTTTACATCTGCTTTGTCTCTTCCTGCCCTGTGGTAATCATCTTGCACAGGCTGTTCAAGGGAGACCTCCCTCTGCACCAAACTATGTGTGGCTTTCAGCAGGGCTGGAGATGGGCACAGCTGTGCTGGGTGGGACACCTTGATTTCAGCCATGGGGGTGCTCCTAAAACACCTCCTTGCTGGCCTCTCGGGCCTCTTTGGTTCCTGCCCAGGCACAATCTTGAAAACGAGCATAGGCTTTTCATTAAACATCCCTCTGTCTAGAAACCATCCCCACCAGGATAGCGAGTGCCTTGTGCCCCATGAGGGTTAGTGAGCCAAGCAGTTACCACTGCCTCCCACTCTCCCACACAGTCTGTGGCAGCCTCCAGCCCCTGGTACTGCCAGCCTGACAGGAAAGGTGCTGCTTCCCTGGTGAGGTGCAAGGTAAATGAGCTGTCAGAGAGCTCCAGCCTCTTCTCTCCTTCCAGCCCCGCTCCTCTTGGCTGCTTTTCCAGGGCCAATGGTGATGGTGTCCTGCACCTGCCTTGCAGTGCTGTGATGGTAGCTGGCTTATCCTTTAGTTTCTTCTCCCTTCCAGCACCTAATGGGGGTGAGACTTTTTTTCTGGGGGTGTAGATCCATTGGATTGCATCTGTTTTTCCCACTGTCCCTTCCCCAGGTGTTCTCCCGACGCAGCATGTCCCGATGTGATCTTGCAGCCTCACAGCCTCTCGCCCACGTCCCCATAAGCCATTTTCGGAAACCTTGGATTTTGGTGGCGATGCAAGCGCCTGCTGTGGGTGGCAGGCGATACCTTTAGCTATTAGTCACCCGAGATGTCTCCGTGTGTCCAGGTGCAGCGCTAGGCTTTTCACACTGCTGTGCGTTAGTTGGTTTTCTTTGTATGAGGTCTGCTCAGTTTATACTATGGGAGTAGAAAAATGAATCTGGAACAAAGCAGAGGCAGCTGATGTGGCACGTTGGCATCTCTGGTCTACACTTATGCCAAAGGTCCCTCTCCTCACCGTGTGTCCCACAGGGGCTGACAGGAGGAATTTCCAAGCCAGATTCAGGATCGTGATATATTAATATGCCTTGGTGGGTCTCTCTCCTGAGACCTTGCCCCATCTTCCAGTGCTATCATGTATCTTTCTAGCACCCATGGTCTCCTGTGGCAGGAGACCCACAGCATGACTGGGTATTGTGCCAGGAACCCCTTCTTAGGGGGTAACTCAGCCTGACCTGGGACATCCAGGACCAAGGTGCAGTGACCCTGGCCCAGCCTTTGCTAGCTTTGCAGAGAGAAGGGACTTACGGGCAAGACAGTATGTGTGCAGCTAACAGCTTTTCTTCTTCTTTTTAATGTTCTAAATGAAGACTGACTTTTCTGCAGCTGTTCAGCACTGGGCATTTCCCCAAACCCCTCCTTTGTTGGGAAGAGCCTGCTTTACAGCTGTCAAACTTGAGCCCAGGGTAGAACATCCAGGTGCCTGGAGATGTCTGCTAATGCTCCAGGACGTGTCTGGGATCACTCAGGGTTGTTTGTCCTCTCTGTGAGAGGATGATCTGGAGCGAGGATGGGTGCTGTAGGATGTATCTTCTCCTGGGGAGGATGCCTCATTTTGCTGTTGGACTGCAGGACTTGATCCGGCATCCCTGTGCTTCCCTCCATGTGCATGTCCAGAGGGGCTGACCATGCTGTTCACCACCCGGTACAGGCAGGAGATGGGACTCGAGGGCAAGGTGAGGGGAGGCTAAGCCATCTGACCATTTTTCCCTGTACCCAGGGGACATGCTGCGCCTACGCACAGTGCTGGAGGCCATCCAGAAGAACATCCACTCCTCCTCCTTGATCTTCAAGCTGGCCCAGGACGCGTTCAAGATTGCCACGCCAGCCGACAGCAACTCGGACACGACGCTGCTCAACGTGGCACTGGAGCTGGGGCTCCAGGTACGGGATGGTGCTGGGGATGCTGGTGGCCCTTCTGCCTCACGCTCTGGGGCAGCAGCGCTGGTGATGGTCTTCCAGCAAGCAGGTGGTCCCCTGTGGAAGGAATAAATTCATCCTAGGCTGGCCGTGAGCAGGGGAACTCAGCCCTAGGAGGCCCCTATGCCTGCTGTGGTTTGGGTGGAGGCAAGGCAGCCCTGGTGAGCCAGTAGCCAGCTGGGCCAGAGGGATTTTTGGGAGAGCACCACTGTGTTGGGTGGCCTTGTTGGAGCCCTCTGGGGCGGCCGGTCACCCTGAGTTTGCCTCACAGGTGATGCGAATGACCCTGTCCACCCTCAACTGGCGGCGGCGGGAGATGGTGAGGTGGCTGGTGACATGCGCTACCGAAGTGGGTGAGTGCCTCGCTGTGCCAGGGGGTCTGGCCCGCATGTGGCGGGAGCAGGGTGGGCACAGAGGTCCTAGGGTCATTCATAGCCCTGGGCGTCTGAGCTCTCCTGGGTCTCCCGTTTCTTCCTGGGTAACTGGATGCACCTCAGAGCACCAGCTGGCAGGGCTGGGGCCACAGCGGTGGCTGGGTTTGGGACTGGGACAGGTCCCCTGTACCCGGGCCAGGCCAGCGGTGTTCGCTGTGCCCTGCAGCATGTCAGCGCAGGGTAGCTTCTGCGTGTCCCCCTCTGCCCTGTCCTTGCTGGGGCAGAGGCAGCAGCTCAGCACTGCCATGGGCTGGCTTTGCCTTGGCTTTGGGCATCTGGGGACTCGGAGGAGCCCTGTGACCTGAGCCAGGCTCCAGGGCTGTGCCGTGACCCTGGTGTTTTCTTGCAGGGGTGAGGGCCCTGGTGAGCATCCTGCAGAGCTGGTACTCGCTGTTCACTCCCACGGAAGCCACCAGCATTGTGGCGGCCACGGTGATGTCCCACAACACCATCCTGCGCCTGAGCCTGGACTACCCGCAGCGGGAAGAGCTGGCCAGCTGCGCCCGCACCCTGGCCCTGCAGTGCGCCATGAAGGACCCGCAGAACTGTGCTCTGTCTGCCCTGACCCTCTGCGAGAAGGACCACATCGCCTTCGAGACCGCCTACCAGATTGTCATCGACGCCGCCTCCACTGGCATGACCTACACCCAGCTCTTCACCATCGCCCGCTACATGGAGCACCGGGGCTACCCGCTCCGGGCGTTCAAACTGGCTTCGTTGGCCATGACGCATCTCAACCTGGCCTACAACCAGGACACGCACCCGGCCATCAACGACGTGCTCTGGGCCTGCGCCTTGAGCCACTCTCTGGGCAAAAATGAGCTGGCGGCCATCATCCCGCTGGTGGTGAAGAGCGTGCACTGTGCCACGGTGCTCTCGGACATCCTTCGCCGCTGCACCATGACGGCCCCAGGGCTGGCCGGCATCCCCGGCCGCAGGAACTCGGGGAAGCTGATGTCCACCGACAAAGCCCCGCTGCGGCAGCTGCTGGACGCCACGATAAGCGCCTACATCAACACCACCCACTCCCGGCTCACCCACATCAGCCCCCGGCACTACGGGGAGTTCATCGAGTTCCTCAGCAAGGCCAGGGAGACCTTCCTCCTGGCGCAGGACGGGCACATACAGTTTGCCCAGTTCATTGACAATCTCAAACAAATCTACAAAGGCAAGAAAAAACTGATGCTGCTGGTGCGGGAACGGTTTGGGTGAGCCCCGGCCCCTGCCACGCTCACTGGCAGGGTCCGGCCGCAGCACGGGGACTCGGGAGAGAAGAAGGAAGGAAAGCGGAGATCACCTTCCCCCCAGTAGGCAGAGGCTGCTCTGTTCTGGTCTTGTTTCTTTTTTTTTGTTTTGTTTCGTTTTCTTCTTTTTTTTTTTTTTTTTTAATATTTTTTCTTTCTTGGATTTAACCATTTCACACGCTGAGAGGATCCAGAGATTCCTTGGGCACAAACCAAAAGGCAACCACGGGGAAAAAGGATGGTTCGCTCAGCCCCCTGCCCTCCCTTGCCAATACCAAAAGCTAACCTGGAAATCTAATACCTCTTTCCTGAAGGAAGCGGTCGCTGGAGGGATCCGAAGGTTGCAAAGTACAAAAAAAAAAAAAAAAAAAAAAAATTAAAATTACGTGGGGAATTTAAAAAAAAAAAAAAAAAAAGAAAAGAAAAAAAAAAGAGCGAGCAAAGAAACCCGCAACACTAGAACCTCATGCGTCACCAAAAGCGATGGCTTTGCAGAGCGCTTCTCCCACCCGCCCGAGACATGCAAACTCCTCTATTTGTGAAGATACTTCAATAAAAACAAGTTAAAGTAACTGTTCTCAGGGATTGCTTACTAAAAGTAACACAAAAAAAGCATTTATGATACTGTAAATACTATAGTATATGTGTCAATTATTAAATTGTAAAGTTATAATTATTTATAATTCTGTCTTTTATTTGGGGGATACTTGAAATTGTCGTGGGCTGGGGCGATTATTTTTATTATTGCTATTATTATTATTATTATTATTATTATAACTATTATTTAAAAAAAAAACCACACAAAACAAAACCACAGACAAAAAGAGGAGGAGGCACGCGAACATTTCTCAGGTTCCCACGGCATTGTCGGCAGCGAGAAGGGTGTGGGGGGAGGCGAACGTCCGCTTGACTCGCAGCCCTGGGACGGACAGACGGACGGACGGAGGAGCGGCAGCCCAGCGCTTGAGGACAGCGAAGGAAGGGACTCGGGGATGACGCTCGCTCGGACGCACATGGATGCTGGTGATGGAGGACATGAGCCCATGGCCTCGTACGCAGCCTCTCCTGGTGGGCACAGGGGTGCGAGGTGCCTCCTGGGGGTGTGTGCGGGCATCAGGCTGCCCAGCTCCTGGGGAGGGACCGGGGGGACAGGCACTGCTGTGCCACCTCCCCCCCTGCACCGTTCCGCTTCCCGGCTCCGTGGTGCGGCCAACGCTCAGCCCAATCCCGGCTTTGCCCCGCGCTGGGGGCAGACTCTCCAGCCCCGTGCCGGCGGCTCTTTGGTTTGGGTTCGTTTCTTTGCCAGCGGGTCGGGAGGGCTGGGAGGGGCCAGGGCCGGGCTGGATGGTGACTTGTAGTTAGAGAATGTGGGCTAGTTATCTGCTGTCTGGTTTGACTTTTAATTTTTTGGCAAGTGACTTGTGTCAGCGCTCCGGCCAGGAAACCAATTGTACTCAGTCTCTGTCACCACCGAACTAGCGGTCTTCAACCAGTCTGTTTCTCTCTTATTTTTTTTCCTTTTTTTAAATTTTATTTTATTTTTTGCGTGCGTGCGTGTATGTGTGTGTGCGACCTCTTCATCTGATGTTTAATAATAAAAGGGATGAACGTTACCACCTGTATCTCTACTGCCTTTCTCTGAAGTCGGAAGGGTCACCACGATGGCTGGGCAGCCTGGCATCACAAGCAGGGCAGAGCCCCAGGTAGGAGGTGGCATCGCAGCCCCCCCTGTGGCACCCAGCTCCTGGGGCGCAAGGAGGGCGATAGGGCATGGGGAAGGCTCCCTGGCTGCTTCAGTGTATCTTGTCTAGCAAGAGGAGGAGAGTTTAATGGGCATAAACTTGAACATAGAAGTTCCTCCTCATGTTTAGATGGAACTTTTTTTACTTTGAGGGTGGCAGAGCACTGGAACAGGCTGCCCAGAGAGGTGGTGGAGTCTCCATCACTGGAGACATTCAAAACCCACCTGGACATATTCCTGTGCAACCTGTTCTAGGTAGACCTGCTTTGGCGGGGTTGGAGGGGGGTGTTGGACTAGATGATCTCCAGTGGCCCCTTCCAACCCGATATCATTCTGTGATTCTGTAATCCCTGCCACACTCGGCATCAGCAGGTCCCTGCCCACCCTGGTGGCGCTGCCCCATCCATGCCAGCTAGTGCAGTGTTGGCACCCACGCCTCAATCCATCCTGCAGCCAACCTGGACCCTGCAGTGTGTGGGATGGGACGGTGTGGCATAGAGTCATAACCCAGGGTTCCTGGATGCTGCCGAGCTGCTTCCTGCAGGTTTTGCTGAGCCCCAGGCAGACTTGGCCTTCAGGATCAGAGGAGATGGAGAGGTGTTTAGAGGGGAGATCTCCAGGACCAGTAGGATGGTCCCAAAGAGGCCCTGGGAGCTGGAGGAGGGGGATGGTGCTGCTAGGGCCATGGTGTCTCTGCTGCTATCCTAGCCAGTGTGGCAGGGTGCTGGTGGTGGTAATGTCTGGAGGGCTCCTCCCACGTGGCCAGCTGTCCCCTAGGTGAGTACTGCTGGGTTTCCCACCCACTCAGGGATGCCCTGGGCCAATGTCATGTTGCCTACTCCCACCCAAGCAGGACTGTGGCATGGCTTATGCTGAGCCTGTGGCAGTGGTGGGCTGCGACCCTGCCAGCCTCAGGCAGCACATCTCCCCTGCAGGGCTGGGCACATCCCTAGTGCCAGGAGATGCCAATCGTGCCCTGGGCTCACATATTCTCTCGCAAGACCTTGGCACAACGCTTGCACAGCTCAGCAGGGAGAGGCATCCCTGTTTCCCCATTCTGACCTGCAGGAGCGGTCTCCCCCTGACCTCACGTGCCCCACTGCCAAGATGCCACCACCGCCCATCTCCTCCAGGGCCATCCAGTTCCCCATCCCCCCAGCCAGAGCCACACGGCTGCTGCAGAGAAGGTGCTGGTTTAATGCTGCAGCCCAACCTGGAGCGAGCCCTGTGACAACACACTACTTGGGGTGACTGTGCCCAAACCGGAGTCCTATCCCCAAGCCTGCAGGCTCAGCTGTGCTTGTTGATGTGTCGGGAATGAGCGTGCACGGCCTCCACGAAGGCACCCACGTGCTCAGGGTTCATGTCGGGGTAAAGGCCGTGGCCCAGGTTGGCGATGTAACGTTGGGTCCCGAAACCCTCCAGCATCTTCTTCACCAGCTCGCCAATCTTCTCCTGTAGGCATGGTGGGAAACCACCTTGTCAGCCCCATCCAGCCCAGGTTACTCCACCCCCACGACTCCACTGCTGGCCTGGGGGACTGCTGGGACACGAACCAGCACTGAAGGTGGGGGAAACTGAGACAGGAGGCCTTTAACTCAGGCTGGAACTAGCCCCTGTTGCTGGCGATGGCCACGGCTCACCTTGGGTGCGTAGAGAGCGCAGGGATCCAGGTTCCCTTGCAGGGTGACATCTTTCCCTGTCTGTGCGCTGCAGAGAGGAGGAAGCAGGTAAGTTTTTGTCTGGTGCAGGGGCTGGGGGCAGCCGGGTGCCTGCAGCCCCCACTGCAGGGCACATGGACCCCGTCAGTGCAGTCCCTGGTTGCTGTGAGCTCGATGTAGCATGGGAGCCCAACCATCCTGCCTCTGGAGCAGAAATCTCCAGGCCTGGGATGGTTCAGGGAAGAGGAAGAGGTGAAGGTACGCAGCCCAGGCACCTGGGCGCTCTGCCAGACTCTTACCGAGCTTCCTGGGGCCGGATGGTCCAGTCGAGACCGACCACCTCGTAACCGGCATGGGACAGGTCGTGCAGTGCGTAGTGCGCGTCCTTCGCAAAGATGATCTGTGGAGGGAGGAGACAGGCAGTAACTCCACTATGGGTCAGGCACCTTGCCACAGGCTAGGCTGGGGGAAGCAGGTAGCAGGGGATGCACCCCTCTCCCGCAGCCCCCAGGTGCCAGGGTCAATCCAGGCAGCCCCTGACTCACCATGGGCACCAGGGGCAGTGCCTCCTCCTTCAGCTTGCTCTTGACAGCCCGGGCGATGTCTTGGATGTAAGGCAGAGCAAACTCCTGGAACTGCTCCGGGCCCAGGTGCCCTGCGTGGGACTCAAACAGCTGGAGCGCCTGCAGGGGACATGGGACTGAGAGAGCTGCACCTCCATCCCTCCTCATCCCTCTCAGAAGCTGGACCCTGTCTGGTCCCTGCCCCCAGTCCCTGCCCTGGCCCCGTGCCCCAGGACACACCTGCGCTCCAGCAGCCACCTGCCCCACCAGGTAGTCAGTGACGACATCGGCCAGCAGCCGCAGCAGTCGGTGGCTTGCCTCTGGGTGACGGTAGAGCCAGCTCTTGGCCTTGGACATTGTAGAGGAGCCACCACCTTCAATCATGTAGGACATGAGTGTCCACTGCGGGAAGGAGAGGAACGGAGTGAGGAAGGTGATGGAGATAGAAGAAGATGTGAGGGGCCACTCACAGTGCTGAAGGTAGGACCTGTGAGCATCCCAGAGCCTGGGCACAGCTGCTCCTGCATTGAAAGTCCCCCACCTACACACCCCTATAGCTCTGGGGGCATCATGGCTGGTATCAGCCCAGAAGAAAGAGCAGAGAAGCCCAGCTAGGAAGGAGGAGCCACATCACTTACAGGTGCCCCAGAAAAGCCGATGAGGGGCACCCTGCCCTCCAGGCTGTGTCGTGTCAGCGTGATGGCCTGGAAGACGTAACCCAGCTCCGCAGTCACATCCACCTTCTGTCGTAGCTTTAGCAGATCCTCCACCTCTTTCAGGGGCTCTGTGAATGTGGGTCCTTTGCCGGGGACCATGACAACTTCCATGCCCAGCGCCTGGGGACAATGGAAGAAGCAGGAATGGAGTGGCCCTGAACCCAGCCCTGTTCCCAGCCGTTGATCCCCACCAGCGGCCATGGCTCTCACCTGGGGCACCACCAGTATGTCAGAGAAGATGATGGCAGCATCCAGGGGGAATCGTCTAAGCGGCTGCGGGGGAAAGAGGCAGCGTCAGTGAGGGGCTGGGACCCCCTCCCCATGAAGGACCTGGACAAGCACATGGGGCAGCGGGGTCCCCAAGGGCTGCACAACTTACTGGGGCCACCCGAGGTGGCCAGACCCAAGGTTTCCCCCTGTCCCCATCTGGGTGGGGAGAGGGGACACACAGACACGCCCCCCCCGGTGGGGTGCTCACCTGCAGTGTCAGCTCACAGCATAATTTGGGGCTCCGGCAGGTGGCAAAGAAATCCTGCGCCGCCCGCGTCTCCCGGAACTCTGCAAGGGAGCGGCACGAGTGTTATGGGGGCGTGTGCCAGGCCCCCCTTGTCGTGTCCCCATCCCCCCCAGCACGCCTGCGCCCGCTCACCGGGCAGGTAACGCCCCGCCTGCCGCATGCACCACACCGGGGTGTGCTCCGTCTCTTCCCCGCGCGCCGCCCGCAGGAACGTGTCGTTCTTCAGCTTGGGGAAGCCCTTGGGGCTGCGGATGAAAGAGCAGAGACAGATTGTCACCCACAAGGGCTCCAGGTGCCCTGCCAGACCCCCCGGCAGCTGGGGACAGGCGTTGCCAGGGCCCATGGCTTGTCCCCACTCCCTGGCTGGTGACCACAGAGAAGGGCTTGCGCTTGGCTGTGACAAACGTGACAAATGGTCCCCACCATGGTCCAGGGCCTCTTCCTGCTCAGGCTCCCGGGGCCCTCCCCAGGAGAGGCCATGCCTGGCCCAGGCCCCAGCAGATTAAGTTATCGGGGCCAGCAGTTGCTCCCGCCTGGAGAGATTTGGGGCCAGCGGGGCGCGGGGGTGGGTGGCCCTGCCACCAGTGCCCCCAGCCCCTATCTGTGCAGCGCAGCCCTCAGAGGCCCAGGCACCTGCTGAGGTGGCAGCCATGTGTCCCCAAACTCTTCCCCTGCAGTGTCACCGCTGAGGGGCTGCTGGAGCCCGGCCTGCCCCGGGGACAGGGACACCGGGCAACCGCGGGGGACGGCCAGCACCGTCCTGCTGTGACGGGTGGGGGCCATGGGGACAAAGTCCCCAAAACCTCCCGTGTAGGACCAGTGACTTCACCGCCACACCAGTGGCCCTGCAGATCCATCACAGTGCAGGAGCAGTATTTCCAGTGCCCCACCAGTGACCCCAGTGCTGGATCCTGGTGCCAGCACCAGGGCCACACCAGTGATCCCAGTGCAGGACCCCAGTGCCAGAGCACCGTCTCCAGCGCTACACCAGTGATCCCAGAACAGGACCCCAGTGCCCGAGCGCCGTCCCCCGGACCACACCAGTGTCGCCAATATAGGATTCCCAGTGCCAGAGCGCCGTTCCCAGGGCCACACCAGTGTCCCCAGTGTCCCCAGCGCAGAGTCCGTTGCGTGTCCCCTCCTCACGGCACCAGGAGGCCGAGGAGGGGCGGTGGGACGGAAAGGACGCAGACCTACGCCCCCGCCGCCCTCCCCGGCCCCGGTTACTCACAGGAGCCGCTCGCCGCCCTCCATCCTCCTGCGCCGCTTCCCGGCCACTCCGTTGCCTCCCGACGCGGCCCGCCCCGCCTCCGGCCCCGCCCCGCCGGCGCCGCCATCTTCCCGTAGTCCCGCCTCTCTGTACGCCGCCATCTTGCCCCGCCCTTTCCGTACGTCGCTATGCTGCCTGGCTTCCTGCTCCTCCGTACGCCGCCATCTTGTCCCTGCTCCTCGCTTCTCCGTACGCGACACGGGGGCCGCCATCTTGCCCTACGTCCGCCCCACCGGGCGCCGCCATCTTGCCTGGTCGGCGGGCGGGGTTTCCCGTAAACTCGCCGGTGGAGCGGGGCTCGGCCGGTGCCCCGCCGTCCACGGTGCTCGGGTACGCGATGCGTGCGGGCGGGGAAGCCCCGCACCAGGTGCTGGGCCGGCTGCGGTTCCTGCTGGAGTGCAGCGAGTGCTTCCGCCGGGCCCAGGCGCTGCCCGCCGCCCTCTGCTACGTGCCGCGGGAGGTGCAGTACAAGATCTGCAAGGACCCCGCCGCCGCCGCTGCCGCCGCCGACCGCAGCCTGCTCAGCGTGTGGGACAGCCCGGGGCCGGCGCGGGGCGGCAAGCGGGCGGCGAGGGCCACCATCGAGGTGCGGAAGGGCGGCTGCCTCCGCGCCACCGGCGAGGAGTACTGCAACGGCGCCGGGCTCTGGGTCAAGCTCAGCAAGGTAACGGCGGTGGGCGGGGGGGGGGAAGGGGGAAGGGAACGGGACCGGGAGGGCCGCCGCGGCCTGCGCTGCCCGCGGAGGGGCCTGTCGGTGCCGTCCCCTGAGGGGAGCCGCCCCGTCCCCCGCAGGAGCAGCTGGAGGAGTACCGGAGTGGCTGCGAGCTGGAGGAGGGCTGGGTGCTGGTGTGCAAGCATGCCGACGGCGGGGACCGGCTGGTGCCGGTGGAGTCCACGGAGCGGATCCAGCGGCAGCAGCAGCTCTTCGGGGTGGACTATAAACCCGTCATCAGGTACGGGGCCACCACCCGTCTCTCCTGTTAGGTCGCCGTCCCTGGCTTCCCCGGCTCCCCCTTGCACGGCAGGGAGGTTCTCACACCCTAGCCTCCGGTTCACCCCGGCCCCGCAGCCGTTCCTGCCCTGGGCTGAGGAGTCCCGGCCCACTCAGCCACTTCATCCATGGAAGCGAGGCAATAGGGTTGCTAGGTGTGGGGTTAACTGGGTTTGGCTCAGTCACTGTGCTTGTCACCTGCTTGGCGGGGTGTGGGCTGGAAGCAGGAGAGATGGTTGGAAAGGGAAAGGTGGCAGGTGAGGCTGGAGGTGATGGAGGATGGAGTGTGGTGGGGCTTTAAACCCAAATCTTCTCCTTCCAGCTGCCCCTCGAGCACCAGCTCCTTCTTTCCCAAGGGGTTTTCTCACTCCCCCACTTCTCTGGACTGTTTCAGATGGGAGCAGGTGGTGGATCTGACGTACTCCCTGCGCCTCGGAGCGAAGCCTAAGCCCATGGAGCAGGATGAGGCCGCAGTAGAGAAGCTTCGGTATGAGCTGATTCCCAGCTTCTGCTGTGGTTGGGTGCAAGCCACTGTCTCTCCCTGGCTGCTCAGACAGCTGTCTCCTGCAGACTGGGGGGAGAGGGGGGAGGACAGGCAGCCGGGAACAGCTCTGCTTGTCACAGTCTTGTCCTAGATAAGCATCCTGAGTTGAGTGACACAGGACTAACTTTTCTTCTAAGGCTGGGGAAAATTCCACTTTTAGAAGACTCAAGTGTCTGAATTTGTGAAAATGTTTACTTTATAGCCTGCTAGGCTACATGGGATTCAAGGTCTCGGTGTTTTCGAGCCTTGCTAGTTGCCAGGATGAGGAGAAGCAAGGTCTGGGCATTTGACCCAGGCTGGCCAACAGGATTATTTCATATGATGAACGTCACATTCAATATAAACTAGAAAAGTTTGCTGCGTAGCTCGCTCTCCCTTGATGGCAATGGTCAAAAGAACTCCTTGCCCTTGTGCCGGACCCCTGAGGCCTTCCTTTCCTCCCAAAGCTGTAGCACTCGCAGTGTCTGACGTTTGTTGTCCACTGCTGGGAGTGCACAGCATCCTACTGATACAATTGGCTGAGTATAAATCTTGTATATCTATATTTGTATTGGGATTAACACTAGTTCTTTAGTATTATTGTTAATTATTCAGTCTTATCTTGTTAAATCTACTTATATTTCAACCCTTGTGTTTCCTTGCTTTCCCTAATTTCCCTTTCTGGGTGGGAAGAGGTCATCGGGTGATAGAATAATTGTCTAAACGACAATAAATTGTTATGGGTTCTCTCAAACCATAACAGTAAGCCTGTACAAAACAGAAAACAGGGCAAGACCAAGGCAAGCAGGACATGGACCCACCTTCCTTGACCCATTAGCCTGGCTGCCTCTGGCTCTCCAGACCTGTTAATCCTTTTTCCCTGGTAGGTTTGTGCCCCCAACATGGACTTATGAATGTGACGAAGACCTGGTGCATTTCCTGTACGATCACATTGGGAAGGAGGATGAGAACTTGGGCAGTGTCAAGCAGTACGTGGACAGCATCGATGTCTCGTCCTACACGGTGGGTTAAAGGGACAAGGCTGCATTAGCCCCACTGTACCATGGGGCTGAGGGAGTGTATGTGGTGCTTCGTGGGCTGGGCTGTGTTTGTGAGGATGTAGGAGAGAAGCCTGGGGAGCATCAAGCGGCATATTGTATAATGTGGCCCCTGGAGGGTCTGTGGTTTGAGAAGCTAATGCTAATAATAGCTGCTAAGCTGATTTTAGGGAGGGTTTGATATTCTGTGCTCTTTGTGTGTGACCCTAGAGCACTTTAGAGGATCAATCCCAGTGTCCTGTGTGCTCTGTACTCCCTATGTCTACCCACAGCCCAGCAAAGGGAACGGGCCAGTTTGACGCCCTCTGGCTCTAAGATTCATAACGAGAGTAATCACTAAGGGGAAGTTAATCCTACCTCAGTCTGATCTTCCTTTCATTCACTTCCCTCTTCCAGGAGGACTTCAATGTGTCATGCTTGACCGACAGCCATGCCGACACATACTGGGAGAGTGATGGGTCCCAAGGCCAGCACTGGGTGCGGCTCAACATGAAGAAGGGCACCATTGTCAAGTGAGTCACCTCTCCTCTGTGCGATGTCTCACAGCTGGGGCAAACCCTTCAGCCCCTGCTCTCTGCATGAGTCCATCATGCCCAAAATTTTCCCTGTGTTCCCTGCCCCTCAACCCTTGCTCCGGCTCTGAGCTTGAAGGGTTCTTGGCATTGTCACAGGTACCCGGGGATCCCAGCACCAGGTGCTTGTGCTTGATAACAAGCATGAGCAGGCAATGAGAGGGAGCAGCAATGGGTGCACTTAACTTCTCCTCATTTTGTGCTTCCCTTTGCAGGAAGCTCCTGCTGACAGTGGATACCACAGATGAAAACTTCATGCCCAAGCGAGTTGCTGTGTATGGGGGCGAGGGGGACAATCTGAAGAAACTGAACGATGTTGGCATTGATGAGTGAGTGGGTGGAGGTGGAGAGGGTAGCATGGCCTGTGAGCAGTCATGCCAGCACCAGCCTGGCTTAGGACGCCCAAGGCTCTGGGACAGGCATTTTCCATCTTTGAGCTGCGGGCTCACTCTGCCTACAGTAGCAGACAGCATAGTCCTCAGGGGTCTTCCGAACCGATTGAGGGACCCATGGGGATCATGTCTCCTGGAGCTGAGGCTCCATCAGGCTCAGGCATTCAGCATGGACCATGTTGTAGGCAACTGGGTCTGGGTTCCTGCCGCAGGCTCCCATTTCAAAAGATGCAAACCCTCTTCCCTTACAAGCAGCTGAGTGGATTTTGACAGGATGGGCAAGGGAACAGCTCTGCAGCCCTCGTCTGTGCTGTGTTTGCAGGAGCTACATTGGGGATGTGTGCGTCCTTGAGGACATGACAACACACCTGCCTGTCATTGAGATCCGGATTGTGGAGTGCAGAGGTAGGGCTCACTGTATGGCCACATCCATAATACACCTGTAAGATATTGTACATTAAGAGTTTGTTCCTGTGGCTTGTACTTCCTGGCCCTCCAGGCTGTTTCAGATGAGATGCAGGGGAAACTCAAGGGGAGCCTGGAGGTTTGCAAGCTCTTGGCTCTTATCCTATCTTTCTTTGCCTTCGAGTATTTATTTTTTTTCTTCTGTAAATGCCCTGCTACTTCTTCACAGAAGTATTTCAGGCTCTTGGTGCCCAGCCCCAGAGCTGGTGGAGCTGGTCACATTCCTGGTGCTTTTACTTATAGACCTCCCATGCTGGAAGGTGTGCTTTTGCATGGTCTTAGCGTATCATCTGTGGTCTTCCTTGGCAGATGACGGGATTGATGTTCGTCTCCGAGGCATCAAAATCAAATCCTCCCGACAGAGGGACTTGGGGCTCAGTGCTGACATGTTCCAGCTGCCCAATTTGGTGCGCTACCCTCGCCTTGAAGGGACAGACCCTGACCTGCTGTACCGACGGGCTGTGCTCATTCAAAGGTACTGTACAAGTGGGGTGGCGTTGTCTATAGGGATTGGTGCCAGCACGAGTATGGCTGGAAGCTGTAAAACTGTGACTCCCCTTGAGACAGGCATCCTGGACTCTGGAGGAAATAGCAGTCATTTGGGAACAAAGTGGGCTCTCTCCCCTATGTGTTCATAGGAATTTTTTAGCTCAAGTTTGGTGTCTTGCATGTCACAAGCACAGTGTATCTGTGCCGTGTGTGGGGCAGGCGCGTGTAGAGTCCTGTGCGAGGGGTGCAAGGTCCCTGCAGTGCCCAGGGAGTGAGAATTTAGTGCCAAAGGCTCAGAGCTGTATAAAACTATGCTGAGTTGGGTTTGGATCAGATGTTGCTTTTTTAATTGTGTCCAAGGGTATCTGGCCTGGAATAGGCTTGTGCAGATCCTTGTCCTTTCCATGTCACAATATCTTCTTCTTTGGAATTTAGGTTCATCAAGCTCCTGGACAGTGTTCTGCATCACTTGGTGCCAGCCTGGGACCACACTGTTGGCACGTTCAGCAAACTCAAGGTGAGCGATTCCCTCTATGTCTTGTGGGGCCACAGTCTGTCAGGGTGATTGCGTTTGGGCTGTGGCAGGGGAGGCAGTCATTGCTTGTCGCCTTTAAAGCAGCTCAAGGGAAATACCTGGCTGAGTTCAGTTTATTAAAGCTGCGAAAGGTAATATTGTTTAGAGCCTAGTTTCCTGCTAAAACGCTGATGTGGAAACATGTAGCTATGGGGTAACAAGTAGAATCATACCAGAGCACTTCACCCTCAAAAGGACTTGGACCATAGCAGAGCATGAGCTGGACACACATCCCCTCCAAGATCTCAGCCCAGGACACTCTGTTCCTGCACTTGCTGCCAGCAGCTTTGAACTGTCTGTGTCCATACTGCAAGGCTTTTACTAATAGCTTCTTTCTGGCTTTAATAAGCTTTTGATTTCCATCTTTCTCATAAGACTGAGTTTGTGCCTCCAGTTGTCTGTTTTCCTTACATCCTCTCCCAGAATACGTGCCGGACATTGCTGGGTTAGCTCCATTCTGCATATTTCCAGGCCTGGTGTCAGAAAATACTAATTCCTGTGCCAGTTCAACGTAGGATCCAAAGCATTTGAGGATTCTTGTTTGTTTAGAGGATTTGCTTTGATTAAAAATAGGAGGGATAGTAAGACAGATGTTTTGGTGAGAGTGAGGGTGAAGGAGAGTCCATGCAACACTGGAGTGTGAGCATCAGATGACAAATGATGGAGAGGAACTGGGCTTGGTATCTTCCTTAAGCCAGAAAGCAAAATCTTTCAGAGGCAGGGATGGAGCACATGTTGTCAAGGAGAACGTGTCTGTGTGTGGAAGGCAGTGGCCCTGGGAAGGGGAGAGACCTGGTGGTGCAGTGGCTTTAGTAGGAAGCAGGTGATGTGTTTGGGCCACTGGGCACTTCTGACATTTTGGGCATACCTGTTGGCAGCATATCAAGCAGTTCTTGCTGCTGTCCAAGAGGCGCACAGCTCTCATTACCCAGTGTCTGAAGGACTCGGAGACCAGCAAGCCCAATTTCATGCCGCGGCTCTATATTAACCGGCGCCTGGCTATGGAACACCGAGACAACCCTGCCCTGGACCCCAGCTGCAAGAACGCTGTCTTCACCCAGGTACTGTCCCTCTGGAAGGGTCCCCACTTCTCTGGGGAATGTGGGGCATCCCAAAGCGAAAACGAACCACACAGAGGTGGGTGGAAGGGGCACCTTGGAGCTGGAGACACCTGGAGTCCTCAAGGCCTCTTCACATGACTCATAGGCTCTACAGTTACATGTGCTGATGATCCCATATCCAGGAATAACATCTAGGAGGCATTTGGGATCTCTTGAGTTGAAGTCGCTATCCTGGATGCTTTCTGTGGCATGTTGTTAATGCAGAGCATAACAATCTTGTTACACTAAAAGGGCAGCAAAGAATTCTTGTGTGACAGCAGTAATGCAGCTGCATACAGTCCAGTGTCATGGTTTTATAGCAATGGTGATCTTCCTATTCTCGTTCTCCCTGGACCCCCAAAAGTGCTATTGCTTTATGTGTGCACAAACAGCCCAGACTGCCATGAGATTTAAAGTGTGTTCAGTGTACCTCCAAGGCCGGAAGGCTCCATACAGTGGTTAGCGCTGTAATTTATGTTCCCTTTCCAAAAATGAAGGGCTCCTAGACCATTTAGAATCATCTTTGGTCAGGTATTAAAAGTTTGGGACAAACCAGATTTCTTCCCGGTTTCCTGTCATCAGTCCCCCTGGAGAGGGGATACCAGCCTTGATCTTTACTGCTTGTTGCAGGTGTATGAAGGCCTGAAACCCTCGGACAAGTTTGAAAAGCCTCTAGATTATAGGTAAGCAGTGTCGTGGTGAGGGAGGGGATCATGCAGTGCTGGGAGCTATGTCCTCTGTCACAGCAAGGTGTTTGGGAAGCCTCTGTGTGTCCTGTGCTCTGGAGAAGGTTTGCTAGGGCAGGAGCCAGCTCAGCCAGGGGATCGGGGCCTGTTCCCCAAGTTGTCAACTCCTTACTGAGGATGCAGCTGTCTCTGGAGATTGAGATCTTGTCCTGTCTTAAGCCCAGGCTGGACCAGCCTAGTCCCCCGCTGTCCTTGTTGTGCATGCTGCCTCCACAGTATCTCCCTGGCTTTGAGCAGCACTTCAGATGATGCCTGGTTCTCCACAGGTGGCCATTGCGTTATGACCAGTGGTGGGAGTGCAAATTCATCGCAGAGGGCATTATTGACCAAGGTAGGTGCTATGTGAGGCAAGGGCTCCTCTGGAGCAGAGTTGGGGGTTGATGGAGTGACTGTTGCTGTAGGGGCTCTCATTTGCTCCCAGTATTACTACCCATGGAGCAAAGAGATAAGGCAGGTTGCCTTGTCCTGCCACTCTTGGCCATGTCCCTGGATAAGGAGTGCTGCTTGCTGGGATGGGGGCCAGACCTCCATTAGTCACTAACAGCAGCTTTGACAGGTCTAATGCTTCCTCTGGCCAAGCAGGGATGTTATTTCTCTTGTCTTATTTCCTCCAGTGCCGTAAGGCTCCGACAAGAGCCTTCTGCTCAGCCCTGGGCTAGGTTGGCCCAGAATTCCTCGTCTTTGCTCCATAATTCTGAGGGTCAGCACATGAGGAATTTGCATCACTAAAAATTCCCTTCTTTTGGGGTTGCAGGTGGCGGTTTTCGGGACAGCCTGGCAGACATGTCGGAGGAGCTGTGTCCCAGCTCGGCAGACACCCCTGTGCCTCTGCCCTTCTTTGTGCGCACGTCCAACCAGGTGCTGTGGGTCGGGGTATTTGAGGCAGATCTTTCTGTGCCTTGTAATGCAGTGCTGTCCCTGTCCCCCTGCATGCCAGGGACATATCTACTTTCACTGGTCCAAAGCTTTTCCTCGTGAAGGGTTGGGTAGATTACTTTGTGGCATCTCATTTTAGGATATGCTGACAAGTGCCTGGATACTTGTCTCTCACTAGGAATATTGCCAAGAAGGATGGAGGGTTTAGCCCACTTCTGTTGTGAGAAGTGCCCAGAGGCACTGCAGGAACTGAGTTTGTGGCGCTTCATGCTGTGCTGAGATCATGACTTGGAGTTTTGCCTTTCACTCTTGCAGGGTAACAGCACTGGAGAAGCCAGGGACATGTATGTCCCCAACCCCTCCTGTAAAGACTTTCCAAAGTATGAGTGGATTGGGCAAATCATGGGAGCAGCTCTGAGGGGCAAGGAATTTCTGGTAAGCTTTCAAACTCATCCCTGCACGGAGATTTGCTGCAAAGGAAGTTGTTAGCCCCCTTCTGTGGCCTGACGGGAGCATGGGAGGGCTCTGTGATCACACACTGGGACAAAAGGTGTTTGGCAGGATTTGGGATTGAGGGGTTAGGAGAGCTTGCAGCCTGAGTTTTGGGAGATGCTGCTGGGAGCTTGGGAGAGGGTGTCTGGTCTCTGCTCGGCTATGATGAGCTCTGCATGTAGACAGGGGGAGGAGGGAACCTCTTTTGTGTCTGCACTGTTGAGCCGTATCTGCATCTTTGGGGATGTCTCCTTTACACAGACTCAGGAAAATCCTTGTTCTCCCTCAGGTCCTGGCTCTTCCTGGCTTCGTATGGAAACAATTAACAGGGGAGGAGGTCAGCTGGAGCAAAGACTTCCCTGCCGTGGACTCTGTGCTGGTGAGAGGGGCTGGGAGGCTGTGCCTATCCTATTCCTTGTGACACTCAGCAAGGTAGTGATTTGTGTCCCTGTCCTCATGTTGTACTTGCTTCCTCCTGTGGTGTGTCAAAGAAACACACACAAAAAGGTCACTCTTAGCATTTGATGCATCCTATAGCTAATATAAAAATGTAGCCTTGCTGACTACAGCTTCAAGCAGGCAATGCCCCTAACATCTGCTAAACAGCTTTAGGGGGGCGTATCCCATGCTGTGCTGCTGTTGCAGTCACTCCAGCCTGTGTCTGGGAAGGGGGGAGATTGGGGCTCGGGCACACCACTGTCTACTGGGCATCTCTAACTAGCGCTCGTCTGGTTCCTGGGCAGGTGAAGCTCCTGGAGGTGATGGAAGTTATGGACAAAGACACCTTTGAGTTTAAATTTGGGAATGAGCTGACCTACACGACGGTGCTGAGTGACCAGCGCATGGTGGAGCTGATCCCCAATGGCAGCAGCACCGTGGTGCGCTACGAGGACCGCAAGGAGTTCATCCGCCTGGTGCAGAAGGCTCGACTGGAGGAAAGCAAGGAGCAGGTAATGCTGTCCCAAAGCATCAGTGGTTGTTGAGTTCCCAGAGACATTCTGGAGTGTCCCTGTGCTCATTAGTGCAACAGTAGGCAGTCCTTTTTGGTGAGGTCCTGGAGCCCATGGAGTTGTTGAGAAGCAAAGTGGCTTGTAGCAGCGTGGGAGACATGGGGGTTTATTCCCAGCTCTGACACAGACTTCCTGAATGAACTGGGATTCATCTCTGTGGGATCCTGTTCCCTCCTTCAGGTTCCTTAGAGCACTTGCTGAGCAGTCACGTGGCTTGCGCCCACTTGAGTCCCTAGGCTCAACCATGAGCCAGGGAAATGGGCAAGACATGCTGCTTACCTGCCCTGTCTCCTTTTCAGATCATGGCCATGCAGGCTGGGCTGCTGAAGGTGGTGCCCCAAGCTGTTCTTGACCTTCTCACCTGGCAGGAGCTGGAAAAAAAAGTCTGTGGAGACCCTGAAGTCACAGTTGATGCCTTGAAGAAGCTCAGTAAGTGAAGGGCTCTGCTCAAAACTCTGTCCCTGAAAATGAGACTTTTCTCTCCGTGCTGGTACAAGCAGAGGTGTGGGAGACCGATATTAGCCTTTATTACAGTGAGAATGTGGGCCTCTGTATTTCTTGCCTTTAGCTGGCTGTAGATGTGGGCAGTGTGTCCCTTTTTCTCCATACTGGGCCTCAGAATAGAGGCTGGGGCATCCCTAGGCTGCCAGTATCTGAGCCTCTGTGGAGCTGAGATATGGATCTGGATGTGCTTTCTGGGAGGGGCCTGGCTGTATGTGTCCCTCGCACCTTGGGTCTATGTGCTCACACCCTGCATGCACCTAAAGGATTCTTCCTGTGCTGGCAGAGGACCCATGGGCAAGCATGGGAGGCCCTGTCCTAATTTATCTAGAAGGAGCTTGGATCTTTAATAAACTCCTTTTCTGTATCTTTTCTGCCAGCCCGGTTTGAGGACTTTGAGCCATTAGACACCCGTGTTCAGTACTTCTGGGAAGCACTCAATAACTTCACCAATGGTGAGTGATTTGCTCTGTCCCTGCGTATCCTGTGCCATGACAGCCCCTGCATGATGGCTGGGAACTGGGAGGGTGAAAGTCCCCTCATTGCTGGCTGGGGAATAGATGGGAGCCAGGGAGAGCAAGCAACTAGGCTGAAGAAACCACTTGCTAGCACTGGAGATACCTGGAAGTGGCTGTACTCCATCTCGCATCCCTCTAGGGTCTGCTCATGTCTTTGCTTTTACTTCACAGAGGATCGCAGCCGCTTCCTCAGATTTGTCACTGGCAGAAGCCGCCTTCCAGCACGGATCTACATCTATCCAGACAAGATGGGGTGAGTCCATTCTTCTGTAGACTGCAAGGCTGACATCCCACACCAAAGGGATGTGTGGTCTGGTCTCCCCTGCCTCGCTGGCCTGCTGGTTCTGACCACTTTGTTACCTTCTCCCCAAGCTCGGAGACAACAGATGCTTTGCCGGAGTCATCCACCTGCTCCAGCACCCTCTTCTTGCCCAACTATGCCACGTAAGTTTTTGGTGCTTCCCTACATCTGAGGGACTGTGTGTCTGGGCTCTCTTCTTAACCTTGGTGCTGACCCATAGGGCCCCATTGCTTTGTCATGCTTATGTCCCCCTGCTTCTACCATGTGACTGCTGTGATTCTCTCTGTGAATGTCTGGTGAAGCATAGCCTCCATCTTAGAAAGCATCTTGTCATCTCACTGGCAAATGCAGCAATGACAACTCCTCTTTCTTTTTTTTTTTTTTTTTTTCCCCCCTTCCCTCCTGCCATCCCTAGAGCCAAGGTGTGTGAAGAGAAGTTGCGTTATGCCGCCTATAACTGCGTGGCCATTGACACAGATATGAGCCCGTGGGAAGAGTGATGTTGCCGCCTGACCAAGCCGCATGGACAATCATTCAACAAAATGGTGCAGTGGGAAGAGCTCCCTTGCCCCCCCAGGATGTGTATATATATAATAAACATATAGATGTGAAGCCTGGCTCCCAGCAGTGGTAACCAGCACCTCTTTGGACATGGAGGTTTGGGACTTCAGCAGGGTGGGAGCTAGCTTGGAGTTTAAACGTGACTGCAGTAATGAAACCCTGGCCTAGCCCTCAGACATCAGAAAGGTCTGGTAGACTTTTGTAATGAGTTTCTTCTCCACGTGTCCCTGTTGCAGCTCCACAACTCTCGCTCCTCCCAGGTTGTGCTCTGCTCCAAACAGAAGTGGGATAGGGCCACAAAGCTGCACAGCAGGTTACAGCACAGGACAGAGAACTGTGAGCTGCTGCTGAAACCATGGGGATGCTCAGAGATGCTCACGGTGTCCTAGCCTCAGTGTCCTGACCGCGTTCCCTCACCTGAGGTTAATGGAAATGAGACCATTTGTCTAGATTTAAGAAGAAATGGGACAGGCTGGTGGCAGGTGCTGCAGGGGTGCTTCTGGCCACCAGGTGTCACAGAAAACCTGCACAGCAGGACTGTGGGTGCAGATAGGAAAGGGCTCCCACACTTTCACATAGCATAAAATTCCAGTTCCTGTGACCACCCGTGGTTCCCTGCACTTCTTGCACAGCAGCGACTGCTGGGGGAGCTGCTCCCCTACAGGAGGTGGGAACTGTCTGCTTCCCTCCTGATCTGTAGCATTCCGTTTTGTATCTGGCATGTCTGGTGGCCTAGCAGCTGTTCTCCCAGGCTCTGTGAGCCTTGGTTTTCCCCTAAAAGCCAATATTTACAACTAATCTGTTCTCATGGAGATGTGCGGTCAGGGCCGAGCTCTTCTCCCAGACAGCAGGGGTTAGAGCAGTAGCATGGCAGTGCTGGGCTCTGCTCCTCTCTGCTGTGGGGAGGTAGGTGGGGGTTTCAGGTGGACAGGGAAAGCCTTTGCCCCAGGGGAGTGGAGAGACTGGGTACCAAGGGTTGGAGCTCCTTGAGCAGGTGGACTCGAAGCATGTGAGCAAGGAGTGGGCAATGAAAGCTTTACAACTTCAAGACCATTGAAAATGTTCCTTGATCTTCCAGCCCTGGGCAGGGCTATTTATTGCCTAGCACTGTGAGCTACCCGACGTTGGTCCACTTTTATATCCCCAGCTCCATCTTCAGCCCATGTGGTCTGTTGGACCACCACCACAAAGAGCCACTGAGTCACCAAGGTTTCACTGGAGCGGGGCTGATGCTGCGAGTTGGGATTTATCCTCTCTTAACACTTCATGCCTTTTCCTCTGTTGAAGGAGTCAGTCATCCAGAAGTCACTTCCTGTTGTAAACAAACTCCTTCCCTTCGCCAGTTTCCTTTGAAATGACTGTATTCCCAGATCTGCTGAGGGGGTTTGTACTAAAAGGGATGTAGGACCAGGAGAGAGCATGTGTTGCCATCTCCTGTGTGACAGTGAATGGAAGGAGAATAAGGTGAGGGGGGAAGCTGTTTCTGGCAGCCCTTGCCTGCATCAGAGCCTTCCGCGCTCAGCTGGGTGGGTGTGAAGTCCCATCTGCTGGAGAAGGCTTTTTGTAAATCCTAGAATTATCTCAGAATTGAGCTTTGTGGCTGATTTCAACAGCCAGCATGATCAGGAGCAGAGCCAGTGTGATACCTTTGCATACTGGTGGCTGAGTTGCTCCCTAGGGTGTCTGTTTTAAATTGGCATGAGTGAGCTGGTGCAAGAACTTTGATCTGCTGGCTTGGCCTCAGTCAGGAGTGTTGGTGTAGGAGCCTTCAGCATCGAGCTGGGATTTGAAATGAGCCATCCTAGATCCTTTCTGGCCACTGACATTTGGGTGGAATCAGACCTACTTTTTCTGGTCTTGCCCACTTGTCTCTAAGGGAGATCAGCAGGAGGCCACGCTGTTTACTGAGCAGAACTAGCAAGAGAAATTGCCTCCTTTCTGGTGCTTTATTGCCAGGCAGGGGATAAGTTAATGGTTGATGACTGGCTCAGGTGGGATGGATAAAATGGCCTTAGTCTTTGGTGGCGGATGAACTAATGTCACTGTGGGAATGAGCAGGCTAAAAGCCAGCTGTGAGGGAACAGGCACCTCTGGGTGAGACATCTCCAACGGGTGACTACTGGCTCCCCTGGCCTTGGTGGAAGAAACTGCAGCTGTCAGAGGTAATTATGGAGGTACCCAGAGCTGCTCAGGTTTCTCACTGAGGGATGAGATGAGTTGAGATGCGTGGACAGCTCTGCTACTTCTCATTATCCATGTACACAGTCCCAGCCCTTCACAATGAGGGGAGAGCCGCCGTGCAGAGCAATGCTGAAAGCAGAGCCTGGCTTAACCAGTGGGATCCTTCCCTAGAAGCATCATGGCATCTCCATCCTTGGAGATGCTCAAGACTTGTTGTACAGCCCTGGGCAATCTGATCTAACTTCTAGTCTCATCTTGCTGGCTTCAGGTCTAGGTCCTCCCTAACCTGAAGCACCAGACGACTGTGGAGCTCCCGACTCTTAGCTTTTCCCACGTTTCTCTACTCTTCCTCCCAGCCAGGTCTTTTACCTGTCACACCCTTGGGTTTATTTCCTGCCACTGAGAAGAGAATGCTGCCCAAGGGCTTGCTGGAGTACTGGGGAAAGGATCTGGCTGGTGATGGGGATTTCTATTTAAAAAACACAGGACCCTGGCCCTAGCAGGAAGGCTGCAGTTGAGAGCTCATCCGGGATGGTCTGGGTTTAACCCCTACAAGCATATTGAGGAAAAAACATTGGTTTACCATATATACTGTCCATTTTGTGCTATGGCTGTGTACCTGTTGGAGAATGGCAGCAGCCACTGCTGTAGTGTTATACTGGGGTGTAGAGACCTGTGAAAGCCCTTCCAGTTGCAGGAAGAGCCCATGGCTGCAGAGAGGTCTCAGCTGAGATCATCTAGTGTGTGGTCAGAGGGTCTGGACAAACATGGCTGCTGAGCAAGGACACCAAGATAACCCACAGATCATGCTGTTGAGTTTGCTGTGCAAAGGTGAGCTGGGAAGTGGGAGCTGGTAACCTGCCTGGATCTCCTCTGCACCATCCTCTGTCTCGGCTGTGGTGTTTTAAAGCCAATTGCAAACTGAATTTCTGCTGTGGCAGCCCAGCGAGTGGTGGAAAAGGTCAGCCTGGCTCAGCTCTGGCCAATCTCAGGGGCCCAAAGTAGGTGTTATTTCAGTGTTGGGTCATGTTCCTTCTCTAAAGCTGTGGGTAAGAGCTGTGTCCTACCATGTTTGGTAAGACCCAAGTCAAGTGCCCCTGTCCTGGATCCCTGTTGCGCCTGGGCACCAGGAACCAGAAGCTGTGTGTCACCACTCTGTCACCCAGTCTTGTTGGTTGAGATCGATTTTTCAAGCCAGTGCCATCCTGAGGAAGGTGCTGGTGCCCCTGTGCTGCTGAGAAGAGGAGGCATCTGTGCGTGCCAGAGCTGAGCTTTAGGATGGGTAGGGATGAGCTGGGGGAGGGACTGACGCCGTGATGCCTGCATGTAACCACTCGCTCTCCCCTGACTTCAGCTTCCTGAGTTGCCATAGAATAGCTTCAGGTGATTAATAACGTGGTGTCATGGAGGTGGCTCAGAGAACTAAACGGCTCAACCCTTCGCAGCAGCTCTGCCACCAGCTTTATAGGGTGACATGGCTGTGGAGGGAGAGCGCAGGACCCTCCTGGCTGCGGTGGCTGCAGTTAGGAGCGAGGCAGAAGTTTACATTTCCCTCGCAGTGCGGTTCAGGGCACTTTGCTCCTGGTGAGGCTGGTGCCTATCGCTGTGGTGAGGCACAGTGACGCCTGTTCAACAGATAACACTGCAGGGGTGACAGCTGTCACCTCTCTCTGCATCGTGCCTTTGCAGGCAGGGATGGGGCTGGACTCTGACCTGCCAGGAGAGCAGGCAGGCGCCAGAGGGGTGCGGGGACCTTTGAGCTCTGCCAGCCTGGTTGTTTCCTGATCCCTAAACGCAGCTCCTTGTGCCCAGCCTGGAGCAGTTCAGGTAGCACGGGGTGGAGCCGAATTGTTCTCTGCCACTGCCTTGCCGTGGTATGTGGCAGGCAGACGTGACGTGGGGTGACATTCTGCCAGCATTCTGGGATGGTTGGGTGCTGCTGGGTGTCACAGCCTTTCTCCTGCTGCCAGGATGCCACCACTAGCTGGGATAAAGCTGCTCCTGGGAAGGGAATTCCATCATCCTCCCCAGCAGGTGCTTGGAGCCTCCCTACCTGCTGCAAGCCTGCCTGGGGCAGGGATATGTCCCCCAGCCATCCAGGAGCTGGTGCTCCTAATAGCAGGGTGTCCGTTATCCTCTTTTCCCTGTCCGTGCCAGAGATGTAGCCCTGAGCCCTGACCCACCAGCAACCCCCTCACTGCTTGACGGGATGCAGGCAGTGACAGGGGCATTGGAGGCCGGGGGTGAGCAGAGTCCTAAACTGCGGGGTGAGGGGATACGGGTGACCTGGGTCGGCTCCTGCCGGGGACCGAGGTGAGCGTAACACAGCCACATCTTGTCAAAGGCGGGGGGATGACGGCGGCTCTGCTGGGGTGAAGAAGGGCTGGGATGAGCCGGAGGGGAGATTCGGGGAGGAGGCGGCAGCTAGGGCTGCCCGCGGCGGGGCGGCCCCGGAGGGCTGGGTCGGGCGCGGCCGGAGGCGGGCGCGGCGACACCGGCATCGCGGGCACCTGCGGGGCGAGCACAGCCCGGGGCGCAGTACCGGGGACAGCCCGGGGCGCAGCGGGAGCGGTACCGGCGGGGGCGGCGCGGTGCCCCGCCGTCCACGATGCCCGGGTACGCGATGCGTGCGGGCGGGGAAGCCCCGCACCAGGTGCTGGGCCGGCTGCGGTTCCTGCTGGAGTGCAGCGAGTGCTTCCGCCGGGCCCAGGCGCTGCCCGCCGCCCTCTGCTACGTGCCGCGGGAGGTGCAGTACAAGATCTGCAAGGACCCCGCCGCCGCCGCTGCCGCCGCCGACCGCAGCCTGCTCAGCGTGTGGGACAGCCCGGGGCCGGCGCGGGGCGGCAAGCGGGCGGCGAGGGCCACCATCGAGGTGCGGAAGGGCGGCTGCCTCCGCGCCACCGGCGAGGAGTACTGCAACGGCGCCGGGCTCTGGGTCAAGCTCAGCAAGGTAACGGCGGGACGCGACCCGCCGAGCAGCCGGGAACCGGCCCCGGGAGCCCGGGTCCCGACGGCGGTGACAAGGCGGGGTGTGCTTTCAGGAGCAGCTAGAGGAGCACACGGGGAACCGTGACCTGGCTGAGGGCTGGCTTCTGGCGCAGAGGTTTGGAGAGGGAGGAGATAAGTTGGTGCCGGTTGAGTCTGTGGAGAAGATCCAGCGGCAGCACCAAACGTTCGGGGTCGATTATAAACCTCCGGTCAGGTATGGCTCCCGCCTCCTGCACCCTGGGTAGGGACTGGGCTCTGGGTGCTAGAGGCTGTGGCGGATACCCACAGAAGATGCGTGACCAACCACCCCAAATCCCATGGATGTGTCCAGCACAGCCCCTCTCAGTCCCTCCAGCGCGGGTGGGGATACATCCCTGCCGAGCCACCTACGGGCAGGAGGGTACCCCCTCGTAGGCTGATCCTGTTTGCTTGTGGCAACACCTGTGAAGGATAAAGATGATGGCAGGGGGTTTCTGAGACACTTGGGTTTGGGCTGTGTGATGTCATGGAGGTAATGCAGTGACGAGAGAGCTCATACTTAATTTTCATGACAGAAGGCCATGTGCACGGCTGGATTCCCCTGCTCTGCCCCAGCCTGCACCTGGGTGCAGGGAAGCTCTCATCTCTCATCCCTCCCATAGCTGTTCCTGCAGCCCCTGTGTGCCGTCCCTGGTCCTCAACTGCTGCTGCCTCCACTCCAGGCTAAGGCAGCAACACTTGGGCACGCTGAACACTGACGCATCTTTTTCCTTTGTGCGACTCTTCCACTGGTGCTGCTCCAGCTGGGAACAAGTGGTGGACCTGACGTACTCCACGCGTCTGGGAGAGAAGCCCATACTCACAGACCCAGATGAGGCTGCGGTGCAGAAGTTTCGGTACAAGTCCATCTCCTAGAGTGGTACTGCAGCTCCAAGGGGTGGCTAGCTAGGGCTTGGACATGCCAGCAGGGTCAGGAGTGGGGAGGATGGGCTCCATGAGATGCCTTTTATGTTGATACCATTCAATGCTGCTCAAGCAAAGATGGCCTTTGCTCCATGGAGCATCGGAGCGACTGCGTGGCGCTGTTCCCACTGGGCTAGGGTGGCCATAAACACCTGGCATGGTGTGGTTAGATACAGCTATGCCATCTGCCTGCGGTGGGGACAGCTGCCCAGTGCCATCCTTATGTGAGATGCTGCTGCCAATCCAAGACAGGGCACCTATACAGTGCTGGTGGGCAGGTTTGGGGTGCAGGTTGGTCTCCCCATCCCGTTAACATGGAGCCCCCCACAGGTCTGTGCCCCTAGGCTGGAGCTACGAGCACGACATGGAGCTGGGGCGCTTCCTGTACGATCACAGCGAGAGGAAGCTGCAGCACAAGGACTGCACCAAGGAGCACCTCAGCAGCGTCGAGGTCTCTTCGCAGGCGGTGCGTATGGGGGCTCCTCCATGGCTTAAAATCAGTGTAGGATACAGGAGGAGGAGTAGCTGGTGGTGGCTGTCCCCTTTGTGAGAGGCAGGGGATGGTGGTGGGGTTTTGCTGCTGTAGTGAAACTGGAAAGAGTTGGGCATCTGCAGCAAAACCCCATTGTGTCTCTGGAGCACTGTGAGGGGTCCATCACCATGCCTAGCTTGCTCTGTGTGGGAGCTCCCATCCACCTGCAGCCCAGTGAACCAAGGGGCTGGCCTGGTCCTCACCTTCTCTGGCCCCACAGAACCCATCCTAGGGGTGGCCGTGGTGTGCCCAAGGATGCTCAACTCCCTCCCTCTGCTTACTGCACTCTTGCAGGAAGACTGCGACATGGCCCATCTGACTGACAACCAGCCATACACTGTCTGGGAGAGCAACGGGCCCCCGGGGCAGCACTGGGTGCGGCTGAACATGAAGAAAAGCACCATTGTCAAGTGAGACCTGGGGTGTCCCCTCCTGCCAGTAGCTGTGCTAGGGACAGGCAGGGTGTGGGGTAAACCACCATCTTCCTTTTGAAAGCAGCTTTCCCTGAGCTGCAGTGGGGGCTCTGGGTCAAGGTGGGGGGCAGCTGCTTCCAGATGTACCCCAGGAGGACATAGCTTTGCCCCCAGCCCTCAGACATGTCCAGGGGCATTTGCATGCCCAGGCGGCTTGCAAGGGGAGGACACCACTGCCCATTGCTCTTCTTGTCCCCAGGAAGCTGTGGCTGATGCTGGACGGGCAGGCCAGTTCTTACACACCCAGGCGAGTGGCTGTGTATGGTGGGGCACCAAACAGGCTGCAGCACCTGAGAACCGTCCTTATTAACGAGTGAGTAACAAGCAAGGAGCAGCCTTGGTTCCAGCTTGGGCTAAACACCCAAGTTGTCTCTGCATCCCAAGCAGATGCAAAGGAAAGGGCTGCGGTCAGTCCCGAGTGACCTGCTGGTAATGGTGGCTCTCAGCGGGTCCCTGGATGCAGGTTACATCTGTCCCCACAAGTGTGGTGCTCCCCCCACCTCCATGTGCCAGCCAGCGTCTTCATCTCCACTCCTGCTCCTCATCTGTGCTGCAGCAACTGGGCTGCAGCGTGCTTCCTCCTGCCTGGTGACTTTGGGGGTCTTCCTTCTCCTCCTCCTCGCCTATAGGAGCACATGTGTCTGTCGTCTTCCTTCTGAGCATCTCTGCTGTGCTTTAGCTGAGAAGTGCTGGGGTGCTTCACCTCTCCCTCTTCACTCTGACTCTGCAGCACCCTTCCAAAGGCAGGCAGCAGTTTACACAGGGGTGTGAAGATCTCCTTCCTCCTGCTTTCCCAAAACACATGCCCAGAGGTCTTTGACAAGACCTTGCCAAAGGCTTTGAAAACACAAGTGAGTCACCTACCAAATTGCTCATCTCACAAATCCATGTTTCCTTCGAAACATATCACCCTCGTGACCAGCTCGGCTCAAAGGATGGTTGTGCTGATGCAAGATGCGCCCGGACCCCCTGGGAGCAGCAACGCACTCATCCACCTTGCCTTTCTGTTCTGCTTTGAATTTATGCTCTTTTCTGGCTCTCCTCTGGACGTGGCTTCCACCTTTTTCAGGACATTTTGTGCCTCTGACAACCTCTCCTCTCTGCTCAGTCCCCTCCTGCTGCAGCCCCTGTGAGGTGAGGGGGCTTTTGCCATGGGTAGCGGTGGATCCTCAGCTGGGGAGACAGACTGGCCTGCATCTTGCTGGTGTCTGTGCTTTGTGGCTCTGCCATCTTCCTCTGTGCTGTGTGCAGGAACAGCTTCCAGGACGTCTGCATCCTCCGTGACATGAAGACCCACCTACCAGTGCTGGAGATCCGCATCCTGGAGTGCCGGGGTGAGGCTGCGCTGCCGGACTAGGGCTGCCAACCCAGCCCAGTCCTGGCACCTGCGGCTCTTTCTGCCACACTGGCTGCTTTTTGGGGTCCTTTGGAGGAAAAGCTGGGGAATGAGCTTCATTTGGGATGCTGCAGGCACTGAGGTCTCCTTGCTCCCTACTGCAGCATCTGAGCTGTGCCGGCCACACAGCTGCAGCTGTGCACGCAGCATCACTGTCCTTTCTTGGCAGACCAAGGGTATAACGTCCGCCTGCGAGGGATTAAGATCAGGTCCTTCTGGGAGTGGGACCTCATCCTCAACGCTGACATGTTCCAGCCAGCCCGACTGGTGCGCTACCCTCTCCTGGAAGGGGTGGATGCTGATGTGCTGTACCGGCGGGCTGTGCTCATTCAGAGGTATGACATGGTGATCTCACTGTCCCTGTAGCGAGCCCAGGCCCCAAGAAGGACCATGTTCTGGCCTCTAGCAGGGGATTGCACGTCTTGTTTAAGCTCCTTTCCCATATGCAGCAGGGACTTCAGCTTGCCGCTCCCCATCCAAACACAGCTGCTTCCTGTGCCTGAAGAGCACAGTGCTGGCACAGGGCAAGGGGCACCTGCAATGTGGAGCCCCCCACACCACTGCCTGCAGGGCAATCCCAGGCTGGGGTCAGCACTAGCCCCACAGAGAGACCCTCTGCAGTGATTCAGGCACAGTGCTGTGGCATGGGCTGGGCTACCCTCCTTTGCAGCTTTTTCTTGGAGGGAACAAAATAAAGCACTTGGCCAGAGGGTGCTGGTTGGGTGCTCCCCTTAGTGTGCTGGTGTTCCTCCATGGGCTGCAGGAGACCCATGTGCAGGGAGCACAGTGCCCAGGCTCAGCGCATGCCTGGGGCTGTCTGTAGTGAAACGCCACGGGTGTATCGGGTTCTATGTGTCCACCAATCCCTCACATCATCATGCTGCTCCTCTCCGGTCTCCAGGTTCGTCCAGCTCCTGGACAGTGTCCTACATTATCTGATCCCCCTCCCCGAGGACAGCATCGGGACCTTCAATGCACTCAGGGTGGGTGTTTGCTGGGCTCCCCTGGGGTGGTGCTGGTAGGAGCATCTCATCATGGGCTTGGCTGGTTTCCCCTTTGATCCGATGGGGACAGACTAGCCCAGGGCTCGTGCTGAGAGCTGCTGTGCTGGGCATTGCCAAAGGGATGGAGAAACTGAGCATCCCCTGCGACACCAGGAGCTGTGCTTGGGGAAGGGGAAACCGGGCATGTGGTGGCAGGATGAAGCCTCTAACCATCCCTGCTGGTCCCTTGCTAGAGCATGAAGCCGTTCCTGCTGCTGTCCAAGCAAAGCACAGCCCTCATCACCCACTGTCTCCAGTCCTCGGAGAGCACCCCCCCTCAGACTCCGCCAAAGCTGTACCTCAACCGGTACCTGGCCCGGGAGCACCGTGCCAACCCTGCGCTGGACCCCAGCTGCAGGAAAGCCGTCTTCACCCAGGTATGGCCACACCATGTCCCGTACCAGGTATCTGTCAGCTCACCATCGCTTGCCCTTGCTGCCTCTCATCCCCTTTCCGCTCTGCTCCTCTCCAGCTGTATGAAAGCCTCAGATCTTCCAAAAGCAATCAGCCTCTGGACTACAGGTAGGTCTTCATGTCACATTTGTGGGGTGCCACATCCCTGGAGTGGGGTGCAGAGGGATGCTCGGTGCTGCTGGCTTTCTCGGAGAAGGGATGTACGTGGAGCTGTTGCTTCTGTGCAGGTGGCCCCTGAGCTACAGCCAGTGGTGGGAGTGTGATTTCATCACCGAGGGCATCATCGACAATGGTGAGAGCTCTTCCTTCCCTCCCTGGGGCTCTTCCCTGGGATTTCTCATGCTGGGGGGCACCTCTGCACACGTGGGTTGGTCCCTGCATCTCCCCTAGGCCCCCAGCACTGCTCCACAGAGAGAGGGTGGCTTAGCTAGATCCTGAAGCTCAGCATCTGGCCCTGGGCATGTCAGGCATTAACCAGGCTCTGCCCGCATTTGCAGGTGGTGGTTTTCGGGACAGCCTGTCGGACATGTCAGAAGAGCTGTGTCCCAGGTCAGGCGATGTCCCTGTGCCCCTGCCGTTCTTCGTGCGCACCTCCAACCAGGTTTGGCACCCCGCTGTCTACCTGTCCTGGCCCTGGCAGGGCATCTAGCAGAGTCTGGGGCATTTTTGGGGTGTTAGTCCTACCTTAACGCTTGCAGGGTTATTGGCCGGGGAGGCTGTGCTTTTACCCAGGTGGTGGAGATCTCCTGGAGGGATGTAAAGGGCAGGAGAGGCAGGTGGAAGGGTGATGGAGAGGGAGGCTGCAGGGAAGGACCGCACTGGGCTGGTCGCAGCTGTGTCCGTGGGTCCTAAGCCTCTCTGCCGCAGGGTAACAGCAGCAGCGACACCAGGGACATGTATGTCCCCAACCCTTCCTGCAAGGACTTCCCCAAGTACGAATGGATCGGGCAGCTGATGGGAGCCGCCCTGAGGAGCAAGGAGTTTCTGGTGAGCACAGCAGAGCCTCCCTGGCAAGGGGGGCTGGCAAGGGGTCTTGGTGGGGGCTACATGTCTTGGGGAGAGGGGCTGCCCTCAGGTGAAGGAGGGACATGGGATGGACACGCATCTCCACTCCCTCCGGCAGATGCTGTCTCTGCCAGCGCTGGTGTGGAAGCAGCTGGCAGGGGAGGAGGTCAGCTGGAGCAAGGACTTTGCCGCCGTGGACTCGGAGCTGGTGAGTGAGCAGGGTGTTGTGGTTTGGGCCGGACTGGCCACTGAAACAAACATCCTCATACGAGGATGCGGGGCCAGGGGCCAGCAGGGTTGTGCTGTGCTCTCCCGTAGCTGCTCCAGCTCCACCATGATGGCTTTCACTCATTGGGGTTGCAGGTGAAGCTGCTGGAAGTGCTGGAGGGGGTGGACAGGGAAGCCTTTGAGTTCATGTTTGGCAGAGAGCTGACCTACACGACGATGCTGAGTGACCAGCGTGTGGTGGAGCTGATCCCCAATGGCAGCAGCACTGTGGTGCGCTACGAGGACCGCAAAGAGTTCATCCGTCTGGTGCAGAAGGCTCGGATGGAGGAGAGCAAGGAGCAGGTAATGCCGTTCCCCAGGGCTGGCATGGCTGCAAAGGGACCCTGCTCGTGTGGCAAGCCTTCCTGGTACCTGTGGGGTTGGTGGCTGCAAAAACGTGTCCCCAAAATCAGCTCCAGATGGGCAGTTCCTCCGTGCATCCCATGCCAAGGATGTCCATGAACCCCAGGAACCCCCTTTGGGGTCCTGCAGCCCCTGCCCCCAGTGCCCTGGCTGGCTGCCCTGGGCTCAGACCCATCGCAGTGACATGAGACCCCTCCTGTGGCCCCTTCAGATCGCGGCCATGCGTGCCGGGCTGCTCCGCGTGGTGCCCCAGCCTGTGCTGGACCTGCTCACCTGGCAGCAGCTGGAGAAGAAGGTCTGCGGGGACCCCGAGATCACGCTGGAAGAACTGCGGAGGTTCAGTAAGTGCCAGGGCCAGCCCAAAGCTGCTCCCAGCCCCCGGCATAGGAAGGGGACCCCCCTCAACAATGCTTGTCCTGCACACGCATCCTGCCCCATGGTGAGTCCCTGGTGGGGCTGTGCCTGGGAGCCTGGGGGAGGACGAGCCGGAGGGACCCTGGCTTAGCTTCACGTTTAGCTGCAAACCCCACCTGTCCCTACTCTGGTCCCTCAGGTGAAGCCAAACAGCCACCCTGCAAACTGGGACCCCCATTTCTCCACCCACCTTAGCGCAGGGTGCTGGCCCCTCTCGAGGTGCTGGGGGCTGGCAGGGGCTCACCAAGAGCAGAGTCTCCTCCTCTCCTGCCTCCACTCTGGGCTCTCACAGAAGGGTGGGATGGACGTGTCCCATGTTAATTTGCTTTGCTGGGAGTTTCTAATGAAGCTGTTGCGTATTCTTTGTCGCAGTCACATTTGAGGACTTTTCCTCCAACGACAGCCGTATCCAGATCTTCTTGGATGCACTCAACAACTTCACCAGCGGTGAGCGACCCCAAGCCTTTCCTCGCTCTTCATGTGCCATGGGGTGGGCTGGGGGACAGAGTACCCACTGCCCTGCGCCCCAGGGATACTCACCAGGAACTTCCCTAGGCGTCAGCTGGGGTTGTCCTGCCTGACCCTTCCTGAGATTCCGAGAGCATCCCTTAGTTTTGCCCCCTGCTCATGGGATGCTTCTGCAAGAGCAGACTCTGCCATGACAGCATCAACTGGGATGGTCCTGTCCCTGTCCCTGAGACCTGAGCACTGTCCTTCCCCACAGAGGATCTCAGCCGCTTCCTCAAGTTTGTCACCGGTCGGAGCCGCCTCCCAGTTCAGATCGCTGTCTACCCAGAAAGGGCAAAGTGAGTCCATCCTGCCTGGGCTGGGATCCCTGCATCATGCCAGGGTCCCTGGGTCTGACTCTCCTTTCTCCCAAGCTTGGACGCATTGGATCTGATGCCACAGGCCTCCACGTGCTCCAGCACCTTCTTCTTGCCCAACTATTCCTCGTGAGTCAAGCTGGGGACAGGGGATGGGGATGCTCCTCGCTCCCTGGGGCTGGCATTGGGGTCCCCTCCCCTGGGCTCCCCTGGTCCTGCCCCAGGGGACATTTGGGTGGTGTGGAGAGGGAAGGATGGGGCTCTCAAGGCCCATCATGACCTTGAGCCAACATTGTCCCCCACCCAGGGCCAAGGCCTGTGAGGAGCTGCTGCGGTATGCCGTGTACAACTGCATGTCCATCGACACCGACAAGGACCCCTGGGATGAATGAAGCCCCCACCGGGTGTCACACGGGAGGCGTCCCCCCCGGACACCAGCTTCAATAAAGCTGCAGGGCCGGATCCTGCCATCATTCCCCGGGTCCTGTCTGTGTCCGTGCTTCTCAAGGGCTGGGACTGGAGTGTATGTGGCCAGTGCTGCAACCAGCGGGGCCACCATGGCGCCGTATGCTGGGTGCCGCGCTGGCACAGGGGGCTGGGGGGTGGCAGCGAGCATGGCCTGCACGTAGGGGCTGTGGGTCCTGTCCCCTCCCCGGACACGGTGTGCGTGGGGAGTGTGGCTGCAAACTGTCCCCCCTCAATGCACCCTGCAACCTGCCGCCCTGACATGCCCCATGAAAACTGCACCCCATTCCCCCCCCACCCGCCACCCTGCCTGCAGTTCCCCAGCCCCACCGGCCTAAAGTTCCCCCTTCCTGCAGCTCCCCAGCCCCCTCTGCCCCCAGATCCCCCTGCCTGCAGCCCCCCTTGCCTGCACCTCTCCAGCCCCCCTGCCTGCAGCCCCCCCTGCCTGCAGCTCCCCTGTTCCCAGCCCCCCCCTCCTGCAGGGCCACCTCCGGTCGCCTGGGGGCGCTGTGCCGCCGAGCCCCTCCCGCGGCGATCCATGACTCGGTGCTCCGCAGCCCGGGATCCTTTACTCGGTGATCTTCTCGCTGCCCCGGGCCGGGAGGAGCCGATCGCAGCAACGCAAGGAAGGGGCATCGAACCTATCGGCGCTCTACCGCGGCTCTCCGCCATCGAGCCTCTCGGCTCTCCGCGCGCATGCGTAATGCGCGCCGGCGCCGCCATTGCTGTTCTGTCAGTGAAGGGCTGGGAACCGGCGGCCGGTAGAGCGGAGGTAACGGTGAGGCGGGGGGAGGCCTGGTGCCTCCGCACGGGCTGTGAGGGGCGAGGGGGAGGCGGGGAGACGGGGAGACGACGCACGCCTCTGAGAAGTGCTGCCGGCTAAAGTTGGGCGAGGCTGAACCGAACCGGTCCTGGCCTGGCCCGGCCCTTCCCGGTTCTGCCGTGGTTTGTGACTCTGCCCCTCTGCTCCCTCTGCAGCAATGGAGTTCCAGGCCGTGGTGATGGCAGCGGGAGGCGGTTCCCGTATGACAGACCTGACGTCCAGCATCCCGAAGCCGCTGCTCCCGGTGGGCAACCGGCCCCTGCTCTGGTACCCACTGAACCTCCTGGAGCGTGCCGGCTTCGAAGGTGAGGCACAGTGGTGGCCTGGGGCGTGGGTGGAGACGATGTGCTTACCCTGGTCTCTTCAGGCTTCCCATGGTCACCTCTGCCACGCCTGTTTGTCGCTCACTTAGTTCTAATGTCCTTTCACAGATGCCTGGTTGATCAGGGCATTTGCCTTAGCAGGTGGTCTCTTCTCTGCCTTAGAGATATGCGATTGGCCCATGTCACATCCTTTCCTTAACTCTAGATTCTGCTTCCTGTGCCTTTGCCTTCTTCCCCCTCTTCTCCTCTCACTAAGGCTTTTCCGATCTATATGCTTTTCCCAACTTCGGTGTCTTTGCCGGTATTGTTAACTGGGAGTCTCTAATTTCTTTCTCTGAATCATTGATGAGAGTGGCGTGAGAAGCACGTCAGCTCTCTTGGGATATCTCTTGGTTTGTTGTTTTAGTCTGGCCTGAAGTTCAGGGTTACTTGCTCTGTCTGAGGCCTTTAGTCCTTGTTGTTGCAGCATGGAGCCAAGTGCTAGGTTTTGGACAGAACAAGGCAGGGGGAAGTGGCAAACTTGTAATGCCCGTGGGCTTTGTTTCATGGGCAGGCTAAAACAGTATTTAGTATATAGTGAGGTTCTTCAGTATTTTCTAGGTTTAGGGTTTTGTTTACTTTTTTGAGTGGTGAACCAAGTCTTTCTGTGGTGTTCCCCCTGCTACACATAAAACTTCTTCCTGACACTTCTCGTGGCTCTGTTTTTTCATGTTTATATTTGTCCTTTGCCTTTCTGAATCTCTGTTTTTGCTTCTCCTGCATGACACTGCGATTATTCTGTACTCCATCCTAAGAACGTGGCTTCTTTCCTGACTACTTCTTTTCTCTGTGAAAATGTAAAGATTGGCTCATGGTTAGCCATGTCAGCCTCTTACTGTTCCAGTATGAAAGAACAAAAGAAAAAAGCAAATTTAAGACTTTGCCTTTATTTTGTTTCCTTAAAAAGTCCTTAAGAACTTTTTCCCCTTGCAGTTGCTTTTTGCCTCTTGTTAGTTGAAGTCTGCTTTCTGAATGTCTACTTTCCTTTGGCTGTTTTTATCCTGTGATATGGATATATGGGTAGCTGAAAGCTTCTCTGCAAACAGTCTTGTGCTTTGTGTGACTTTCTATAATTATTCAGAAATAACATTTTCCACTTGATGCTGTTGACCACTAGTAGGTGATATTACAGTCAGATCTTTCTCCTTTTTCACATGTAGCTCTTCAGCTCATCTATCCCCTATGAAAATTTGGACATGCAGGGTTGTATATGCAGCTTCAGTAAGTGAGCTGCCACCTACCTGCTCCTGTCTTGCTTCTGCTCCCTGACCAAGCTGTATGTTTCTGCATTAATACTCCAGTGGCACGAATTCTCTCCCTGGATCATAATTCTAAGTACTACAGGAGGCTTTAGTTCCTCATACGTGCTTCTATTACTAAGTAGGTGTCCCACAGTGTGATTCACTGCATTCCTTCTGTCCCAACTGCAAGTGCTTCATCTTTCCTAATAAATACTAGGAGACCTTTGTCCAGCTCACCAGGTTTATGCTGAGCTGCTTATAACTTCCACCAGACACTAATTCCTTCTCCATCAGTTACTTCTTTCCCCAATTCAAGGTGTGCTTTCAATCCCTGTCTCTAGGTTCTTCAGCCTGTTTTGAATCCAAGTTGGCATCCAGTATGGGAGTGGGAGGGGAGCCCTCCTGTATCTCTGATACCAAACTGCCACACAATCCTCATGTTTATACTTCCTTCCTCTTTTCTGTTAACAGATTCAGGATAAGTTCAGTTTTGATCAATACAGATTTATTCTTAGTGTGTTTTCATTTTACCACAGGAGCTTCCTAAGCCGAGGGCTGTACTATTTCCCATACTTCTCTGTTAAAATTGCATATGGAGTACAATGTTATAGTATTGTTTGGTTGGGTTTTTTTTGTGGGGTGGGATATTTTAATTTGAGGGTTTGACTCTTGCTTTTCCTTCCAGTTTTTGTGTTCAGGGTAAAAGGTTTCTTGCTGTTTTGTTTTCTCAGTCTTGCCTTTGCAGAGCTTCTGTTCTCAAAATCTTCATTTTGGAAAATACACTTTCATGCCACTGTTGAGATCCTTCAAATATGCATTTACCTTTTATCTTTTGCAGATGGAATGAATTTGTTGCTAATACATTACTTTACTCCTTTGCGAAGCTGATGCTATGAAATAGTTTAACTGTTGCATTGTAAAACTGTGGTTGGTGGTGTTGTCCACAGAGGATTATGCAGGATCAGGGTGGGCAAAAGACAAAGGTCTAATATGTTGGTGACATTAATGCGGGGTCTCCTTGGTCTGTTTGAGGACGTATGGTTTGAGGTTGCTCCCTAACGATAGAATATACTTCAGTCTTGTTGACTCATCCCACTTATATGCATGTGTCCCTTTCAATAACAACCCTCCACCCACACAAAGAAGGAGAGATTGTTTTCATATTCAGTAGGAGTTTCTCTTTTCCCAAAGTTACTGTTGCCAAAAGAGCTTGGTTTGTAGAACCAAGTCATGTTACTCAAGGCTTTTGACAGTTCCATCAGGCTTTGTAAATAAAAAGTGAAAGTATTCTATTTGTGATTAATATGTTTTGGGTTTTTTTGCTTGATTTCATTCCTCTTTTCTCTGTCCTAGAGGTCATTGTGATTACAAGGAAGGAAATCCAAAAGATGTTAAACTTGGATACAAAAATGAAGCTGGATTTTGTGTGCATCAGTGACAACATGGACATGGGTACAGCAGATTCACTGAGGCATATTCACCAGAAAATTAAGGTATTACTGTCTTTTATTGAACTTGCCTGGAAGGCATTTGTTTATAATAATTTTATTTTTTTTCATTGTGCTTTAAGACTTGTCCCATGTAATGATATTGTGGGTAACTGAATTTCCTGATTCTCAGAAGAGCTGAATTTTGTAAAGGTTACCTCATGGGGGAACTCAAATGACTAGAATTGACAGCTAGGAAGGCTGGAGTAAATCCAGGCTGGGCACTGGCTGCTTCTTAGTTAGTGTTAGCTTTCTGACGAGTTAATTAAAAGGTTGTATTTGTTCATACATTTTTGATAGGATGTGGGATAGCTGTTGTCCAATTAGCGCTTGGGGAAGTAGTTCTGCACAAATGTTTTTTGTTTGAGCTTAGGCAATACGCTGATACGTAAGGAAGCTTATATTCGATTCTTGGCCCTGCCACAGGCTTGCCTGCGCCATTAGGCCAGTGTCTTGCTCTGTGCTTTAGTTTTCTGTTTTGCTGGCTTGGTCATACGGTAAGCTCTTCGATAAACAGTGCCCAAATGTGATAAAGGGCTGCTGTTCTAATAAAAACATTAGTTTATAAAATTTTAATTTCCAGCTGCACAATTAAAACACTCCCATGTAAGGCAGAAATGCTGCTCAGAGCTCTTACCACAATCTGGGATGGAATTTTGTTTTTGTCGTTGTCATACACTTAATCTTTCTGATTTGTTCCCTGTCTGTTTAGGCCATCTTAGCTAAATTGGCTGTTTAAATAAAGGTTGCAACAGAACATCAATGGACCGTTTAAGTCCTGAGGTGTCTTTTTGTCTTCAAGCTCTTTTGGAAGGTAATAAATTGCAGTATTACAGGCTGTGTATTCCCAAGCAAAAGACTCCGGTTGAGACCAGATGAAACTTTCTAGGCATATGTGAGTGTTTAGGTGGTACAATGAGAGAGATTCGGCCAGGGATTAATGCACCAGAATAATTTAGAGGGTGAAGAGAAGATATAAAGAGGAAAAGCAAAATCAACAAAATCAGTTTAATTTAACTGAATGTTTCTGTCATGTGGAGAATCGCGCTCTCTCATAACTCAGTTTGGCAGTATTTTTTTAAATACATGCATGCAATAAGGAAATATCTTTCCTCTTCAAATTGTGACCCTGGCCTTACAGTTTTATTGCCTGATCAGAGCGATCAGTCCAGCTGTCCGGGAGCCGCTCTTTTTGGTAATCCAGGCAAGTTTGCTTATGGGGGAGACCTGGGAGGCAATAGTGAAGCATGTTGGGGTAAGAAAATAGATTGTGTCTTCAGAGGCGGCAGTGTTGATCGTCTGTTTATTTTTCAGAAAAAAGGCTTAGAGAAGATGTGAGGTAGTATTGAAAAACACACAGCTTTTCTTCAGTCAGCTGCTGTGTATGAGAGGCAGCAATTGCTTCTGCCTTTTTTATTCCATGTCTTGCTTGTCTGGCCAGAGAGGACAAAGTGGTCTCTTATTTGAAATAGTCTATACTAAGTTCTTGAACAGATTGCCGCACTGTGTATTTTGGAGTCATTCCTCTAGTAAATGCATACCACTGGTGCACGTCTTGCAGGGTATACCCTCTCCTGTGTGAAATAGGTGAGAGAACTACACAGTAGAGGTAGCTGAAAAGCTGCAGTATGTTGGTTATGTCTACAGTGTAGCAGGAGAGAGATCTCACTGAAGAATGCCCTGGTGAAAACAACTGCTGCTTGTGGCCATAGTTTGCTGGCAGGCTTTTTGCAACCCATGCCAAAAGTCTGATGAGGAGTTTAAACTAGTTGCTGAAACTTTTATTTGTTGCAAATTGAGTTAATAGCCCACAGACACAAGAACAAGTATGCTCAATAAAAATGAGGTAACATGGCACACAGTATAGACAACTTGCTTGTGTGCAATGCAAGTGACATGGAGTGAAGCCAGCATTTTAAATGCACAGTAAGAAATATGTCTAAGGCTAGCTGAACTGCTGATCACAAATCTTGAGATGCGCATAAATGTTAAATGACTCTAAAGCATAAAATCTCATGGCTTTCTGCCTTGTCTGATATTTAGCTGAGGGAGTTCCACCAGCGCAGCGTTGCTGCTTGCTGTGCCTGCAATGGCAGGCCTTTTTGCTGTGTTGCATCTTGGTTAATGAAGTTTGATACTGTAAAGATTAGCTGTTGAGATTAGCTTTACAGAATTGCATTCATGAGTAGCATGAGAATGCATATGTGCAAAGGGCTGAGGGAAGGTAGCTTGCATTGTTGTTTTATAACTTTTTGGTGCTGGCAGTTTTAGGGGCAGGTAAAACTGACTGTCTTCGTTCACAGTAACAAGCAGCTGACTCCACCAGTCTTACTCTTTCCTGATCATTCAGAAGTTCGTGAGAGCAAAGGAAGCATGTTCAGGCTTTTGTTTGCTGTTCGCCCACTCTACACACAGAGGATTATTTTTTTTGACATCTTTATTTGAAGAGTCAATATAGTAGATGGATGTTCTTTGCTCTGTTGGAACTCTTCCTGTTATTTTTGGCTATCTCAGCTTACACCTGATTGACAAGGCAGCAGCTTCATTAGGTTTTTTTATATTCATTACAAGTCTGAATGTATCCTTTGCTTGGATCCTTCACACGATAAAGATATCATGCTAAACTTAATTCCTAAAGGCACCTGCTTGGGCAGTGATGAATGACAGAGAACTTGGTCCCATAAGTTCCACTTTTTGGGTTCCTAGACCTGGATGTCTGTCTGGCCTGTTCTTTACCAGTAGGTCTTTAATTGACTTGTGTGGTGGGGTGGTTTTGTTTGGTTTTATTTAAATGTTCAATTCTGGCGTCTGAATAGCTAACACCATTGACCAGTTTGTCTTCACAACTCTATGGCTGAGAACCAAGGCTTAGAGAGATGAAGTAATTTACATTAAAGAAATTTGTAACAGTACTGGGAACTGGACATGTCCCAAGTCTCTCATGGTTTTGTGAACATCATAATCTTTCTATACTGTGTGTGTATTCCATACTTTGTTTCCCCACCTTGAAAAAACCAGCAGGACAAGAGATTAAACACAAGTCAAAACTATTTTAAGTGGAAACTACAGAAGTAGAAACTTAGTATACCTGCAGTCCAATTTTGGAATTGTGGGTGTTCAGGTTTTTTTTTTTCAGCTTGTGCTAGATCATGACTTTTAAAAGGTCCTTAATTTGCGAATGCATCAGTCTAAATGTAAGTAACTGAAAAAACATTTTGCAGCATATGAAGTAGAAACTGATAGGGATTTTTTTCTTATCTGTGTTTGTACTATTTTTTCATTGAGTAATACAACACTCATGTTTTACACTAAGTTATTGATGTCCAGCACTTAAAATGATATTGTCAAAAAGCAAAAAGTGCATATAGGAGTTACTCATTTATTTCTTAAATGTTTCTTTTTATACAGGGATATGAAAACAATTTAAGGACTTTGATACAACTGTTGATCAGATCCTTTAATTGCTTTCCTGTGGACAATCCCAGCATTTCACTAGAATGCTGTTGGTTTCAGGATCCTACTAAGGCCTGTGTACTTCTCGACAGTTTCCACGGCTGTCATTTTAATGTCCAGTCTCTGTTATCTGATGTACTTTTAATACCACTGTCAGTTTTATTCTTTTGGCCCTTTCAGTTCCTAGTTTTCTGCTCATCTTTTGCAGGACTGATAATAGGTGGCTTTTCAAAATATGAAAATGATGTTGCCAAGTCTTAATTCTTTTCTCCTTTATATGTAGGACTGGAAATGGCAGAACAGAGACTATGTAGACTGACAGTTGATGGTATTATAATAATGCTCTTATTGAAACTGCAGCTTTACCACCATAGAGGTGCTTACAGGTCTCTGTCACTTTATGATCTAGCCTAAACAGAGAAACAAGCCAGCCTTCCATGCCTGTAAGTTTGGAGTGATGAACTCTCCTGATCATGAAGAGTGAAGAGAACGCACCTATTCCAGATGGGGCCTCGGCAAGGGGAATTTAATGTATTTTGCAAGATGAAGGTCTGCTTCTGTAGCTGAGTAAATTCATTACAGGAACATTGACTTTATTTATTTTAAACGCCTTCTGACTTCCATTGTCTTTCAGTTGTTCACATACACAATTATACTAGATTATACTGGAGTAATTTACTTAGTGAAAACTTCAGTACTTTTTGAGTTACTGACTTACTTGCAGCATGGAAGTGAGAAGTGTCCTGTAAGTTTTGCTGGACCTATAAAGAGGCACCACCATGGATTTCTTCGGCTGCGTGCCTGTCAGCTTTTGAAAATCTGTGCAAAGTAGTGGAAAAAACCTTTCACTAAATTTTTTTGAAGACAGCAAAGAGCTGTGATAAACCAAGTAACTTTGATGGATCATAACAAGCAATGAATTGAGCAGTTATTCTTAGGTTCCAAATCTGTTAAAACAGTTCTCTCACACAATTTACTCAATCCAGTATTTTTATGTTGAACTTTTAAAATGTTCTTGCCAGTTCTTAAGAAGCATTGTTAATTATTACTTTGAGACTTCAGAAAATGATTTTTATAGATTAAATAAGAGAATCATCTCTCTAAGTCTGTAATACGTAAATACCATCTCATCCAATGTGCGTTAGTAAAAGCAGGCTGTGAGCTCTTTAGGCCAGAATTTATGCTTTCCTTTGTCTCTGTAGGACATGGGTTTTAGTCTCCTCCTTTGGTTGGAGCCATGTTGCTATTGTCTTTTATTTACATTAAAAATATTCTTAACTTGTCAGGGAGTGCTTGATATAAAAACAAATAGTTACCATAGGTGTAAAAAATTGGTTTTGTATAAAATATAAAGCAAATTCCCTCCTTCATGAAATCTTGCTCTCCACATCCATTTTTTTTTTCCTGTCACTTTCTGATTCTGCTCTCTTGAGATACTTTTCCTACTCCATCAGTCACTCAGGCTGTTACTCATCACTGTTTGATCCATTACAGGCATGGGAGGCGCACAGCCTTTGCGTGCTTTGCTAGGGACCCTGTAGAATTCATAAGAGGGAGGAAATAATATGCTTTATTAAGAGTCAGATTCTCTAAAGGATAAAATTTCATTAGGGGCAAAAATGAGCAAACTATTTGGATGTAAAGATGGCTTAATCTAGCCCTGAGCATGAACAACTAAACACCTCTTCCATGGGTGATGAGAAAACACTAATCTTGCTCTGGATTTGTCTTTAATTTTCCTCACATGGTGTTTCAAGATTAAGGTGTTTTTAAATGAGGTCGGTGTTTGGCTTTTTTAGTAAAGCAGTATGTTCAGCTTGTTGCTGTAAACTAAGGATGATGTTATAGGTGTGACAGAGCAGATGCTAAGGTGTAATTTGATAACTTCCGTGTTCCTGCTTTTATTTATTTTAATTTAGCATCCAAAGCTTGCAAACTGCCAGGAGCAGTGTGGAAGGGGGCCTCTGTAAGAGATGTGTTTTTTCTTTTTCCTTTTTAAATCATCTATAATTACTTTTTCTTCAATAACTATCTCCAGTCCTCGTTTCTGGTTTTTGTTGGTAAGCAGCACTGGCTGGAACATTCAGATGAGTTAATTCTGAATAATAAGGAAATTAGTAGAGTCCTGACAGTTTCAGTGGTGAGATCTGATAGACTTTCTAGCAACAGAAGAGATACAAGTGCTGTCTGCTGCATGCTGTGGTAGGAGATGATGTAGTTTTGTATGCAGCTTGTCTTTCAGTGGTGACTTTTTTCTCATAATTGTGAGCAGTTGACTGCCTTTTTAAAAGTTAACTTCTTCTGATGTCTCTTGAAATTTTATGTAATGAAATTCACTGTCTCACTTGGGGGGGCTTTTCCTCTGTAGCTGGTGTTAGTGGACACACTTTTTTCAAGTCATAATGTAAAGTCTCCTGGTATGTCCATTGGGGCTTTTTAGTGGAGTCATTCCCTCCAGTGTGTTGCTCTGTGACTTCTTCAGTCCAGATTTATGTCTTCATTTATTCAACTTCTACTACCGTTCTTAAAGGTCTTCTCTTGCAGATTAGTAGACCTGCTTTGGATGATTCACAGGACCAGTATGCAAAATGTATATGCTATGACCTGCCACGTTATAGCACAGTAAGAGTGTGAAGATTTTGGTTGGTAACACAGATCTCATGATTTTGAGGATTAGTAACAAGAAATTGTAATAGGAGTTAGGAGCCCAAGATTAAATTGCAACGATTCAGAATGTACTAATTGAAATAGGGTGATGGTGAGCAGCCGCTATGATGGGGGAAGGAAAGGTAAACACAAGACTAGAATATATGAGGTAAAGTATTTTTTTTGATAGAGATGAGAAATTAATACTATTGCTTATTGGGCAATGGGAAGATTTTTTGCCTGGAATACTGCACAGATGTGGAACTCAAATGCATCAAATGCAGGACAAACACTGGAAAAGGATATAAGCTATTCAGAGTGGAATATAATTGGGTTTAATTTGCTATGAGAAAACAGGCTGAAAATTGCAGAAAGATTTTAATCAGAGCGGAATAAGATTGTGAAACAGTCTTCCAGAGGAGTAATCAAGACAAAAATTCCCAAATGGAGTGAGAAGCTGATTTTTGTTGTGGGTGGATTTTTTTGTTTGTTTGTTTACTGCTTTGGGTTTTTTTTGGTTTTTTTTGTTTTTTTTTTAAATAAACTAAGTAATGTGATACCTGGAATGGCAGGAGGCTACTCTTAACTCAGGAAACCTCTTTAGAGAACTGTGTCTGTGACATTCTGCTTGTACCATCCATCAAACTGCTGCAGACCTTTTTGTAGGTTGTAGATTATTGTAGATGAAAAAAAAAAGATAGGGGGTGCCACTGTAGTTTACGAATTAGTTCCTCTGAAATTTAGGTGTCTCTAATATTTGACCATTTTGATTCTTGTGCCAAACTTTACCAGACCCACGCAGCTGCTGTCTGGTGCCACCTCCCAGGCTGGGGCCTCTCCAGGCAGCAGGTAGAGAAACCTGGTTAAATCATGAATCTGTGTCTCAGGCTGAAGCAGGAGGTGGATTGGGTGTGCCTGCATCAAGCATTTATCTTCACTGAGTCTATATTATTTTCATCTTCTGTTAAGCATTTCTCTCCCTTGTGTCACTCAACTATACTCCAGCCAGTGATTAAAATGTGGTGTTCCAGCAGAGTAACAGCAATGGAACAGTTTCACATTTTCCTTCCTTGATGAGCCTTTAGTTGTGTTAATGGAAGCCCTGACTAATACAGTGTGAATTAATCAGCATGTCTTCTGCTGCTATCACTAGTGAGTGCTTGCGTGCGAAATGTTTCATCTCAGGTGGTCCACCTGGTTTTCTCAGTTTCAAAAAGTAAGATTGGAAAGTAATACAGCTCTTAAAAGGCAAAGCAAAACAAACCTTAAAAAGCTACCAAAAAGAAGAAGAAAAACCAACTTTCTTTGAACAAATAAACAAAGATTGAAACTCCAGATTCTCTTGGTATGTGCATCTTTGGGAGCCATGTTGTGGAAAGTGTGATGTCACGGTGGTGGTCCGTATGCTGCTGAGGGTCACTGATCCGTGGAGTCTTGGACGGCATGGCTAAGCGCTTCGTTTCCTCTGTTGAAAAATCTCCTTTCCAAACACATGATGTAAGTAAGCTTGCTGTAACGGCTGGAAGGTGGAATCTGAATCCTTTTGGTACAGCTAAGCAGAGTTTGGTGAGCATGGAAAGAAAAACTTCAGTCCCCATAATATATAGTTGTGTATTTTTTGTACTGTCAGTGGAAATAAAAAAACCAAACTGAATTAATTTGTAAGAGACAAGGTCTGTCTCTCTGAGCAAGACTTAACTAAATATTCTGTTCATCTATTTTGAAAATCTATTTGAAATAGTAAAATAACTTAATCAGCTTTTTCCCAGCTTGACCTGACAGAAAACACTGTTTACTTGAGTGGCTAAAACACGAATAAAAGTTGCTGTCTTGCCGATTTTTCTGGTTCTGCCTTTTGCAATGTTGTTAGTGCTGGGTGGGAAAAGCAGATGTATCAGATGGCAGCTCATGGGGGATGTAGCATCTTGTTTCCTTCTCTACCTCTGATTGAAAGCTGCCACCACGGAGGCACTAGGCAAAACTTATTACGGATTGCGTGCCCAAGTCCCATTCCCAAAGCACAGCTGATTGTCTTAGAAAGCAGCAATAGTGGCAGGTGCTCAGGCTGACGATGTTGCTGGGGGGAATGATATAGCCCTGCCTGACTCTGTGCTTGATGAGTGCATTCAGGACTTTGCTCTGTTCTTTATTTTTCCTGGCAGGGTAAGAGTTAGAGAATTAAACAGTTGTTGGGTTTTTTTGTTTTGTTTTGTTTTAAAGTTACTCAGCTTTAGAAGAATGTAGCTAATTAAATTAATTATTTTGCTGCCAGGGTTTACTATGGATCAGGGCTAAAACACCAGAAGTTTGAATGAGGCAATTAGCTCTGAAGGTTAGGATCAAGAGTAGTTATTAGAGCATTTGCTGTTCTGCACGTTGTCAGCTAAAGAGGATGCCTTCCATTATAGACACAGGCAAAACCATAGGTGTTTTGCAAGAAGAGTCATTGACAGACCTGAGATCCCTGTCAGTTTTAATTGTTTCATCTCCCACTGCATGTCCTTATCCTTCTCGTGCTCCTGGCAACTCGAGGCCTGTGCTCATTATGTTAACCAATACCTCTTGTTTCTATGTAGAAGTTAATTGTCATCATTTCTCCTGTGTTACAGATTGTGTTTTCATTTAGACCCTATGTCGTTTCTGATGAATTACACAAATTCAGTCTATCGTAGTTGCAGCCATACTAAGCTCTTTGCACGTGTATATAGCTGATATAATTGGTTTTAAAGTGTCCTGGTAAAAAAATTTTTTCCTGTTTTTGAGCTACTAGTAGTTTTCATTTTTTGGGAATGAATAGAAGTTAGTGTTCATTTTTGTAAATCATCCTTCATTTTCCCTGCTTAAAGTACGTACAGTCATCTTGTGTATATAACTTACTATACTATGTATTGAGGGAAAATTACAGCTTCAGTAAAGGTAATCTCAAAAAAAAAATTGCGCTTTTTGTCTTTAACAACACTTTCATGGACACATGAAGGCAAAGAAGAGTTAAACACCCTTTATTATCAGCTCATTTTGTCAGGCATAGGAAGTCTTACATTAATAAGTCAAACTCAGGTTTATAGTTTTCGAAAGTCATTCTGTGATGAATGTTCAAAGAAATGAAAAGTCTGTGTGAAATGAGTTTGTGCGTCTTCTTTTATTTCCAAGGAGAGAGTAAGATTTTAAGGGTGGGGGGACAAAAGTTAGTATCCTCCATGTGCCAGTTTTCCTTGGTGCTGTCAGTGGAGAGGACAAAGCCTTGTGCCGTGTGTGAGCCTTGAACACGTTACTGTCAGCCATGCCTGGGTGAGGATATGAAAGCATCACTGATGTCCATGACACCGTCGACTCCACAGAGCAGGAGGAGTTGTGTAGGGCTCCGTTTGGTTGTTTTGAATGTTAAGTCACCATCTGATCTGATGTTTTAATAACTTTTTATTTCTAACTTCGAAAGTCCGTGGCCTTTCCCCGTGAGACTCAAGGCTTCCCTGGCTTCTGGTAGGGTGATACTTGCAAGGAGGTGTTCACAGGCTATTTGTACATTTTTCTGGAATAACGTTCCTTCCTTGCTGTCTGCAGCCTTTTTACTTTGTTTCTAACCTGCGTGATTTCTACTTGTGTATTATCCCCAAGTTTGGGTCTCAACAGCCTCTCCCGCATAGGAGGTTGGGGCTTTTCGTGGCAATTGTGGGCTGTACAGCTGTCATGGTTACCCTGTTGCAGGTGACATTCCTCAGTGAGTATTCATCCCCTGAAAGACAAAATGGAATTGTTTAGATCAAAGGCAATTGTGTGTCTTAACCTAAGTACATATTTCCGCTTATGGGGGAATGTGGGAGGGAGTAGACGCCAAGTATCAACCCATGGATTTACTGTGCTAGAGGGAGGTTTTCCCCACGTCTGGTTTTGCAGCCTGCTACAGTGGTGTCACATTGATAGTAGGAAGGTGGTGCAGGGAGCAGCACAGGCTGTCCCAGAGGCTGTCACTTTGCACAACACTGTTGAAAACCATGGTAAAGATCAGTGGACTTGTGATGCTGGAACTGAGTTTTGCATTTTTGTCATGTTATGTTAACTGGGAAATCCACGTAGGTTATGTAGTTTTTCTTATACCTCTGTTCTGTGCTGAAAAGGGAAAAAACACTGTGTATTCAGATTTTCTTGAAGGAAATGTGGGCATTCTTCTGTAGCATAAATTCAGTTAGTTCTCTGGGAAAATGGTGAAAATTCTGGATTGTAGACTAATAGTGCTGGAAAAAGCAGTGGAGGTCTTGGAAGTTTTCATAATGTGTTTCTTACAACACTGGTTACTGCAGAGCAGATATCACTGGAAAAATTGGAGAGGTGCTAGAGGAGAAAATAATATTGCATGGGGGATAGTATAGTAATCTACAGTTCAAAACAGTACTTTCACGTAACATAGCGTGATTAGGTTTTACAGGAAAAAAAACACTTGAACAAAGCTAATGAGGTTCTACATGTGTGGACGCTCAGTTCAGTGCAGGTTGGTAAAAGGTGGCAATGCCATCGAGCTGTGCTTCACAGTGACAGGTTCTGTTGAGCCTGTGCTTTGTGGAGCAGATTAGTGTTTGGGGTTTCTGTTGGAGCAGAGTTGAAACGGGGTTTTGGGTAATGACTTGGTTTGACCTTGGAAAGAGTTGCACACTTTTGTTGCCATTTTTTTTTAATTTAAGATCATGCTGATACTAGTTGTGGGATGGCAGAATGACTCCTGAGGACGCATGGTGTATATGTCTTGGTTTTCATTTGTAGTCTGGTTTGAGACTACAAGGAACCATTATGATCCTCCAGGCTGCAAGGGAATTTGCACACAGTAATTAGCCCCAAAACTTATGGATGTCTTAGTGAATGTTTCTGAAAGATAGCAAGTCTTTATTCATACATTCCAGTAGATGAATAGTCTATTATATCCTTTGGTATTTTATTCCAGATCATATTTATTCTCCCCCTTAAAACACTTTGCTTTTCATTTCTACCTTGAACACTGATTTCTAGTCCCTGAATCCAGTCACGCCTGCTTTTTGTTGTGTTGCTGAGAGATCTTCTGCTGTTTAGGTAATTGCGGGCTGTGGGCAAAGGCCTTCTTTCTCTTCAATAAGTTGAGCCGGTTGAGCTCCATTAGGACTACTTTTTATTATTATTGTTTGTATGACTGCAGCACCTGACTGCCTAAGGCTCTGCTTACATTAAGTGCTAAGCCTGGGCTTGAGCTCTGGGCTTTGGCAGCAAGCCTGCTGCGCCGCTGCTGTTGAGATTGGAGCCTGGCTGCGGAGTTCTCCTTTCTGTTCATGTGAGGCAGAGTCCAAGATCAGCTGCACAGCAGGTCTGGTAGCGCTGCCGTCCAGGTAGTCCTGGAAACCTGCCTTCCAGGAATAGGAGTGACGAGGAGAGCGCCGTTTGTTTCTGGAGTTCTCCTGCCTGTGAAGAAGGGATCTGTTCGTGCAGTGTGTTGAGTTGGGAGAATTCAGCTCACCAGGCTCACTCTCCATGAACTTGGTGTATTTGGGGCCTGAGTGATGGGGTGCCCCCATGAGCTTTAGCACACATGGTTCTCAAGAGTGGTGGTGCACGCTTTCTGGATGCCTTTAGATGGGGGAAAGCCAGTGTCCTCTGTGGCGTGCTTACAATCTGGATGTGAACCCAAGAGATGATGCCTGACCTCAGACAAATGAGAGAGCCTAGCGAGACAGGACAATATGTATCGGTGTATCGGTCCTGCACCCCAGCATACTGATAGCCTGATAATTCTCAGTTTTCTGTGAGTGTAAGGATAGCAGGTTTCTTTATTTAAAAAAAAAAAAAAAAAAAAAAGACAGCAGAGCCTGAAACCACATTCTTTAGAAGATACAAGTAGGTAATAGAGCTGGCATCTTTTACTGAGGTAAGGCATAAGTCGACTTGGTGAGTGGCAAGTAGAAGGGATAGGCTATTAGAAGGAGGGTGAACAACTTGAGCTTGATGTGACAGAAAATGGAACCAGTGAAGAAGGTGATGTGGTTGGAGGAGGAAGCTGGGAAAATGATTTTTGGAGTACAGTGTCGGTAGGACAACATTGCATTAATCAGAACCAGAGGAGAATATGGATTACAAAGCTTTTATTTCAGACCAGGTGGTTTACTGTTCAGTGTCATAATATCAAAGTCCTGCTTTGAAAACATTCTTAATAAGCTTATGAACTTGTGTTCATCTCTAAACTTCTGCTTTTGGTTGCTGATAACCATAAATTATCCTTTTCCACCTCACGTGTCAGTTTGAGCAGTAGGTAACGAGACTTCCTCCTGGGAGGAGACAGGATGCCTTCAAGGCTTGAATATCTTTCCTGTTCCTAGCTTATATGTATGTAAATTAAAAAATATTGATTTTGGACGGTAGCTCTTGAGATACAAAGATAACCTAAAATGGTGTTTTCATTGTACGATCCCATCTGATACAACGCATAGGATGAGCCATATGATGGGACTGGGGTTAAGTCTCCTCCCCAGCTTCTGGCATCTTTCTTCCAGCTTCCTTTGAGAAGATAAACAGTGATGCTGACAGGTTACGTATGTGAAGGCATTCACATTGCCTTAAGATATCCTCACCTGATGAATTCAGGGCCATCCAAGAAATTAGAAGAGACTCCCTTGGCTCCTGCATTAGACTTTTCTGTTTTCTTAAAAAAAAAAAAAAAAAAAAAGCCTCTTTCACATTACACATTGTCTTTAAAAAAAAAAAAAAGTTTCTTCCATCTTTTAATGAGGAGAGGTTGGTACTGGATCTGGATTCCAGACATCCTGTGCCTCCACTGCCCTCTGTCCTTAGATAGTTAGGAAGGTGCTGGTCTACAGCAAACTTGCTGCTCCAGGGTGAGTGCACGGTAGGTAAATGTTTCATGTCTGCTAACAAAGTACTAAATCATGATTTTCTTCTGAATCTTGCTATGAAGGACACTACAAAAGCAGAGTGGGAATTCCCAGCCAAAGGCAGCCATTTCGGTTGGTAGCTAACAAGATCCTACATACATCAAAAAATAAATGAGGTTCCCTGCTTCAGTTACAGCAACAGCCATAGAGCTTCAAAGAGGTCACAGGTGTGGAAATTGGAGGACTCTTAATGGAGACTGAGATAAAAAGGGATTCTCTAAAGCCTTGGATGTAAGTTTCTGATCTGAAGAGTGGTGAGTAATGCAATTGCTAGGAGGTATCTCTGGCTTTGCCTGGAGCACGCTAACAAGCCATCAAAACGCTTGCCCACAGCCAAACTGTTCTTTCCCTTTCCAGTCTTTAGAATAATAAAAGCATTACACACAAACCCCACTGTTAATGCAACATGTGGGTGAAGTTCCAGGCTATTGTGTATAAAACTCTCAGTCTTAATTCCAGCAGTAATTATAACTTGTTCCTCTCTCCCCTGTTGTATGGTGACACCACAGGAAGTGATGCAAAGTTCTCTGTGTGTGTGTTAATTAAGGCTGACTGCAGGAACAGAATCCATCTAATATCTTGATTATTTTTTTTTTTCCTGTCAAAGTCTCAGCTGTAATACTGTGCAACTGAAAACTTTTCACATTTAACTTCAATGTTTTGTCTGTCTTCAGTTCTGTTATGAGCTGGTTCTACTGCTCGTGGATATTTTGCTGCTTTTCTGTTTATAATGCAATCTGACATTTGTTTTCCTCTTTCTCTTGAGACTGATTTTGTTCAAATTAGAGATTTCCTTGCAACACATGTTTTCTCATTTTCTAGTCTGCAGTTCTTGAGGCCCTCAGCAGTTTAGGCTATGAGGTCCTGCCCTTGTCTATACTTGATAGAAAAAGTGTTGTGAATACCACTAAAAATTCATCGTTTGCTGCCAGCTATCTGTGGTAACCTTGATATCTCTTGTTTGAACAGAAGGCATCCAGCAATTATTGCTGAATATAAAAAAGTTTTTAGCGTTGCCTTTGTATGCAGGGTGTGAGAAAGTCCAAGGCTTTTTATTTATGCTGGTATATTACACCATATAATTGCATCCATCTTTTGATCTGTGGTATGAATTAGTTCCATTGAAAACATGCTTTCTATTTTTAAATCGGCTGTCTTGAACTGAGTTCTTGAAACATTCTGCTTTTTGGTCTTGTTTTTGTGTAGATTTTACATTAAACCCAGGACAATATGTAATTGTTGACATGTTGGATTTGAATTTCTTTTCGTTACTGGTTTTTTTTTTCCCCTCTCTATTTTGTATGAATCTTTTATGGTGTATGTTACAGTGTTGTATTTATCCAGATTGAGTATGTAAATTATCTCATAATATCTGAGCATCTTACAGTTTAGAAAGGTGTGATAGCGAAGTGCTGTGAGCCAGTGTTAGCAAGGGAGAGCGGAGATTTGGAGGCCTTAAGTGCTATGTTTCCAGACTTGACTGAACAGTCTGTGTTCGGCGGTGGCTAGACTGGAAGCCCAGGGCTCCATCTGTGGTCAGTAGGGACAGAAAAGCATCTTGAAACTCGGATCGTAGGTGGGATGGTCTCTGTAGGACCTTGTTTTTCTCCACTGATCAGCAGCTGAGTCTAACTTCTGAACTTAAGTGCGTTAATTGCAAATCTGAGGTTAAATGGAATTACTGAGGCATGAGTGACTCTTCCAAGGAGTGTCATATTCTCCTTGTCTTTTCTGTGACTCTTGTGATGCTCACAAAAGAGGTGAGCTGTGCTACCAGCAAGGCAGGGCTGCTCTCCATATTTCTGAGTGGCACTGCAGTGATTCTTTGTGTTCCCCAACACAAAGTCACTTGCTGTTCTCTTTTGTTATCCTCGATGTCTGGTCTGTACAGCAGCTTCTGTGGTAGGGCCCTGGTCTGTGACAAGGGCTCCTCCATGTCATAAAAGTAGTAAACAAAATGGCACATATCAAGTTTGGCAGAGCAGGAAAATGTCAGAAATTCCAAGCATTTGTTTCATGCCCATCTGTTAGATGGTCCTCCTTGAGTTAAGACCCTTGTCTTCTCATTCCCATGGTTGTAATGGGTGATGAGAATGCATTTGTGCGTGCATTTTTCTTCCTTTGCAGTGGTTCTGCTTGGGGTGTGTGCTTGCTGGGTTTTTTTAATCAGTTCATGTTGATTCTTATCATGTGTTTGTATAATAGTTTGGGGTTGATGTAATCATTGCTACATGTATTTCATTAAGAGATGTGTGTGTGTACTTAGGTGTTTGCATAATTCATGAAGTCAAGTATGTTCACATACTCCTTGTTAGCACATGAGCGCATGTAGTAAGTACGTACTTCTCTTCTTTGTATCAGTGGCTCATTGGGAAAGGTGCACTGTATTTATTTGGCATGTATATATGTAAAAAACCCACAAGCTCTATCATTTATTTTCTTTCTTCTACACCCACCCTAACAACGTAAAGAAAAACACACACTTCTGCTAGGGTTCTAGGATAGTTTATTTTTTCATTCAGCCATTAGTTTATTCGTTCAGGAGTTGTACACTGGAAAAAAAGAAGTGCATCCATTAGACAGTGAGGGCTTTATTTATGAGGGGGGTGGTGTTTCAAAGGGGAGGCTGTCAAGTCCCAAAAGAGCCTTTCATGGTGTATTCTCAGCGTGCTTCTGAGGCCACTGCTCTGCTCATCAGGAGGAGAGGCAGAAATGTGGGCTTTACAGAGCAACTGTGTGTTTCACTGGTCCCTGCGCTCACTGACGTTTATTTACATATTGGGAGAGTAAATGGGTAGAACAGATGGCAACCAGACATTTGGTGGTTCTGTTCCCGTATGCTCCTCAGGGGTCTTGCATTCAGCTTTTGCAAAAAGCTTGTCCTATAGTGAGGAGAAAATACCCAGGAGCCTGTTCACAACTATGAGACGTTTGTTGGGTTTTTGCTATAGTGACAGATTAAAGCTTTTAGTAAAATGTGAAATAATTACAAGGTTTGTTTTACAAGTCTAGATACTTGTTCCTTAGGATAAGTCCATTGGTGTGTCTGTCTCTCTCTTTATCTTTTTTATTATTATTTCTTATTTTCATCACTGGAGTGAAAGCATTTAGATTTGAATCCAGCAATATCTTCCTTCTACAAACCTTCTGTTTGAAAAGTACAAGTCTGTCAATACAGGTCTTGGATACCTTTTGGCCTTTTCTGCAAATATTATAACTCAGTTGTGCTCTTGTAAAAACAGAATATCTGAAAATTTTGCTGGATTTTCCAGGATATTAAATGGTGAAGAAACACATATTAACAGTTGTGAAGCAGGAGATTTACTTCCATACCAAGTTGGGATTTTTTTCTTACTTTATTTGTACACACTGGAATGTCGGAGCTGGGCTGCTCCAGAGTGCTAGGCAGCTTGCTTTAGTGGTTTGGGTTGTTTGGGTTTTTTGCAATATGTGCATGTTGTTTGTTTTAGAGAAGTGATAATTAAAGCACTTCTCCTGGGCAAAACCATAATATAAAATACACATTTTGAGAATATGTTCAAAGGGGCAATGCAAGTCAGGTTTTGAATGTGTAAAATTCTCAACTTGCTCATTGTTCCTTCCTGTAAAGCAGCCAGGTGTTTCTCAGTAAAGTGGGGAGAAGTCAAATGGAAATTGAAGAGCTTGACCTTTTGCACAGCACGCCAAATCAGCAGCTCTAACAGTTTGTGATACCATGAGGTCCAGTGACTTACTGGTAAACATGTGAAACTCCATTGCATTTGTAGGAGAACCCGTCAAGTAATGTCAATATCAGACCTCGATTCTTCTCACCTACAGTGTGGAATCTCCTTGCCTTAGATAAAGTCTGTAAAGCTTTCTGTATTATATTCTTTATTACTTTCTGTAATAAAAGGTCAATGCTGAACTAGTTTGCTTTGAACCAAGATTGTTTTCAAAAGTAGAATTACTGATCCTCCATGAGTTAATCACTCGGGTTTTACCAAGTATTTTCTAGTACCTTTCTTATTAAAATAATGTCTTTTTAAAAGACAAAACTTGGAAGCCATATCACAGTCTGCAGGGAGGTTGACCATAGTAAATGGTAGCACAGAAAGTGAAAATGGTAAGTGACAAGAAAGAAACACTCTCTTCTTGAGACACCTTTAGAAGGTTGATCATTAACAAAAAATAAAGTGGAAACTTGCTACTTTTCTGTAGGCCATGCTGCACAAATATTATGTTAGGATTAGTTTAAATGAAGATAATTGCTGAACTAGTAGATTTTTGGCAGTATGTTCCACAACCCACGTGAAATGCAGAAAATTGTTTCTAAGTAAGAGTTTTTAGTCAGAGTGTATTGATAGTGTGCGTGGTTAATGGAGCTGCTACATCTCACTCAGTGTGTGACAATATTTCTGTGATATATGCAGCAGTTCTCTTAAATACATTGTAAGGCACTTCGGAATCCTTTGAGATCAAAATTAAATACAAGCCTGTTATTAAATAGGGCCCAACTTCCTCTTTTTTTTTTATATGGGGTATTGCTGGTTTTAGGAAATGTATTTCTAAACTGAGCCCACCATCGCAGTGTAATTACTGAGTAAATCACATCCTAGATAGTCTTTGCTTTTTTTTCCCCCGATAAAATAACATAGTTTAAATATCTTTTCCAGTGGTTTGTAGCCAGATGCCAAGTCAGCTAAAAAAGATTTCTTCAGAAAAATTTCTTTTCTACATCATTATGCAACTAAAAGTAGCTGTTGCAGATACTGCAGAATTTCATGGCAGTCTTGAAAGCCATGGCATCTGTGTCCTGGTTCCTTCCCGTAGGAGCAGATGATGGCAGTTTAGATGGTCACATTAACTATTTTTGGCAGAGTATGGCAGACCTTGTAGCTTTTTTTAAATTTGGGGGGGAAAAAAAAGGGAAAAAAAAAAAAAGTTATGTGTGTATTTGTTGTTGAGTCCTCAAATGCTAATCCATATGAGGTCATTTGTATCTCTGAAGGATTTGGGGTTTTTTTCTTCTTTCACAGACTGATGTCTTGGTGTTGAGCTGCGATCTGATCACAGATGTTGATTTATATAAAGTTGTGGATCTCTTTCGGACACATGATGCTACTCTCTCCATGTTGATGAAGAAAACTCATGAACCCACAGAAGTGGTACCAGGACAGAAAGGGAAAAAAAAGCCAGGTATGTAGATAGGAATACGTATATTTATTTATTAATAAATGATGGAGACACCACTAGTATGTATGATAAATTTAGTTGTCAATCCCAGAGCAAAAGAAATAAAAAGGGTACAGATACCTTATTTTTTTCCTCAGATTCCCTGGTCAGGGTGTGACTTGGTTTTTTCCAGCTCACAATTAAGTATTAGACTCATGTAATCTTGCAGGCTCTGATCCAAAGCTCACAAGAGTTAAGGGAAAAGCTCCAGGTGACTTCAGTGAGCTTTGGATCAAACCCTAAATTTTTCTTTCATATGAACATTAAAACCGTTAGGTTTTTCAAGAGCACTAAGCATCAACCAGATTATAGCTAGGAATTTTACCATTGACTTTAGGCCAGCATTGGGTAACAAATACTTCTAGAAGTTCTCCGCTCTCATGCTCTGCACTGAATTATTCTTCTGAGAGCACATCCAAGAGCCTTTTGCTAGGCAAAACTCCCACTGATTTCAAGGACTTGGTTAGATGCTTATCTTGTCCCTCTTACCATAATATCTTAGTGCCTTGTAATCTTTAATGTATCTATTCTCACAACACTGCTGTAAGGCAGGGCAGGGCTAGTATCCCCATTTTACTTATATGCTAAAAGTACTTAATACCATACAGTTGTTCCCATACCATACCTCTCATTTTCTTTTAATGATATCTGTTAAATTGCTGAGGCTTGATTATTGCCAGCTTAGTGGGTCCTGGTCCATGATTAAAGATCAGAGGCACTATAGTAATACAAATAAGAAAGTGTAGCTTCAAACTGTTCGAGAAAGAAGTGGAATACAAGCCAACAGTTGGACTACGTGTGTGTCTGAAATTGGAGGAAATGTGTTTTTAAAAGAAAGCTGCTTAGACTCTGCATGAAAAGATTTTCTGGAGCAAAGTGTAAGGGTAGTGGGGCTGAAAGCATTTAGGACTTGGACTCTCAAACAGCTCTAAACCCTCCTGTTTTTAGTGATATATATAATATATCATATATAATAATAATATAAGTGATAATAGCACATAAAACATTGTCAATTGCACTACTACAGCCACGGAGTTGAGCATTCAGGTGTTATAAACTAATGGGTCTATGGTTAAACATCATGGAGCTGCCCAGTATGTGAGCTCTGAGCCCACACGGTGGGGGCAAGGAGGTCTATGAGGATAAACAAGATCACCTGAAGACTCTTCATAAATATAAACACATCAGGTTGCACACGCGTTCTTAATTTGCTCATTTTTTAATGTCTCTGTGCTTGACTTTGTGGCATTGCTCTTCTTACATGATTTGTTAAAATTTGTGTATGGCTTCTCAGATCTGTAAAAGAGAAAACTTGAAAACATTAAAATCCCATCATACAGAAGTGTTTTGACACCCACTCCACAATGTTTTTCTGTGGGGCTGGATGCTGTCTCCCACTCAAAACTATTCCACTTGAGCTGTTATGGATAGCTCTAGTAAGTTGTTTTCTATGAACTGCCTCGGATGAGTTGTGTATCCTACCAGCCTTTTTTCAGTCATTTGCTAAAATCAGGGGCATGCTGAGATTTGGGTTCTTCTCCAGCTTCTGGAGCAGGGCAGTCCATTTTAGGGAGCACCGGACCCTCCTACCTTTCATTCCTACTTGACTGAATGCACCCTATTGCTGTCATCATTGTCCTAGCTCATCCCTATCTCTCTTCCCATGCTGGCTTCTTGCCACCACCAGCCTCCATTCTTGTTCTCTTTGCTTAGTCTCCTCCTTCAAGGACCCTTGTCAAGAGTTTAGCTTTTCTTTCTCATATATTACTCTTTCTTTCACTACCAGTCCCATCCCTTGTTCCACTTTTGTCTTCTCATCTCGACTTGCTTCATTTATCTGCCCATAGTCGCCTTTATTCTTCTCTTCTGATTCCTGTCTCTGTGGTCCAGTGTCCTTTCAAAGACAGTCCCAATTTCCACCAGTTTTCAGGGACTACTCTCTCTCCCTTCCAGCTCGCCTTGCAGAGTCCTTGTTTTTATGCTTTTCTTTACCCTTGCTCTTGTGAGCTTGTAAGTTTTATTTCCTTGTAAAAATAGGTTGCAAAACCACAACAGATCAAGCTCTTTCCCCTGGAACAGTCATCACAGCATGGCTGTGGAGCCTCATGGCTTGTGTGCTTTGCTTGTACCACCTGATGGTACAGAAGACCTTAGTTAGCACCTGCTCTTTGATCAGTTCTAGGAGCTGAGGAATTGAAACAACCTTTCCTTAAGAATAAAATATGCAGAAATTTGTGCAGCAAAAATGTAAGTCTTGGAAGAGCACCTGAAACTGCAATTTTTCAAAGATTTGTAATGGAGTCAGATGGCAAAAAGTACACTCCTGATACACAGGTCAGCAGTGCTTACTGAATGTCATGCTGCTTCTCCGAAGAACTGGAATATCAGAGCTTTTCAAGGGAAGAGCCGCCTAAACATTTAAGCTTAGGCTAAACACTCTTGTTTTTCTTTCTTTAGCCTTAGAAGTAGCTGAATTGTTTTGGTTGAAGTTTTTCCAAATGTTCCTCTTAAGGCAGGCACCTGGCATTGGAAATTTCATCCCAAACAGTTAAAATTTGATGAAACTTAGAAGGAACTGAAGACAGCATATTAATATGGAACGTGTCAGGCAGCTTTTCATAGTATGTGGACTATTAGCTCCTTCTCTAAATCATACACGTACTTGCACTGTGCTGTTCCAGTGTTACTGTTGGGAAATGGTCCTTAGTCCTGATGAGCCGCTAGATGTTTTTGCAGCTTTATTTATTGTTTCACTGTTCCTACAAATTCATTAATTTTTTGAGAAGCAGCAACAAGACTTTTAGTTCTCATAAATCATGGAATTCAATACACAGTTGCTGCTTTCAGGATATTATTAAACAAGAACTGTGAGATAAGCAACAGTTTTTAAATTAGCATGAGTTGCAGTGTTAAGCAGCTGTAAATTCATACTGATGATTTCCTGAAATGCTTGACGTAATTCAGCTGCAAGTTACAGAATGAAGTTCATTGTTTTTTATGTTTGGGGGATCATCTATTGACAATAATAATCTCATTGGCTTTTTTAATTGATCAGTAAGAGGCATGGCAATTAAAAAAAAAAAAAAAAAAGCAGAGTGCTAGTGAATGGTAGTAACCCAAATAAACAGAGTGTGTCAGGAATTCAGACACCCAGAATGCAGCCATGTGCTTAAAGATGAGCTGCAAGGGATTGAGTGGAAAAGAGTGTCTGAACCTTTCTGTGTATAAAGAAAGGCAGAAAAGATGGAGATGGTGACTCTTTCCTGCTTGTTTTTCTTGTCTTGAAAGCAGCAGGCATGTCATCGCTGGTATTCCCTGTGTTTGCCAGAAGACCTCTTGGTGGTCTTGCAGGCTGCATCGTGTGAATTCTCTCCCTTTAATTGAAAGGGTGGGGATACTGAATTTTTAACAAAGGTGTCTTTTTCCCAAGTGTCAATTAATTATGTTTGATTAAAAAGCATTTTAGAAAATCTGACTGAAAATTATTTCTTCTCATCACTGAATTGCTCAACTTCCTTTCTTTTGTGATGTCATGATTTCTTTAGGTCATTAAAGCCCTCAAAATTGATGGGGATCTAACTTCTAAGGTACTTAATAAATTGCAATAGCTATGTCAAATCCTTATTTATCTATCGTGAGGAGGCAAAACACATCCTGCATTCTGTTTTTTTACTGTAAACAATTCTTTTAGTTACCATCACTGCAGCTTTAACATTTTTCTCATACTTTCCTTGCAGGGATTTTGTAAACTACTTACGTATTTGTTCTTCCATTTTTTTTTTTTCTTTTCCTCACTAAGTACTGCCAGGGTGATTTGAAACAGTACTCTTATATCTCTGGGTAATTGATTTTAGTAGTAATTTTTGTCTTCTGAATTGCAAAAGTAATGCTATTTATTGCCAGTGTACAGGGAAAAACCTGCCCTGGCATCCACTACCAAAAAAAAAAAATAATAGTGCTCTCGCATGGTTTCACTGTCTGTTTCTTACCTATCCACACAAGCAAGAGAAACCAGTCACGACCTCAACTTTGAGAGAAATGTTGGTACCCTGATGGAGGGAAATTGGTCACTGTTGTGTTTCTAGCCTGCCAGGAGGCCCTGGTTAGGTGGCAGTGGCGATGGTCAGTTAACTCCTACTCTCAAACTTCATCATCCTCCTTAGCATGCGGATCGGCACTGTTTTCAAGACTTATTCCTGAGTTTTTACATCAAGTGAGCTTTATCCTAATTGTACGGAATTTGTCATAGTGTTACACTTTCAGGCCTATTTTTGTACTACTTTGCTGTGTGATTAATTTCTGAGAGGGGATGGGGAGGATTTCTGAAGAGGGTATGCTTGATCACTTGGATCAAAGGCTGCCAGTAGGAGAACTTTCAACAGCTGCATAGATTTGACTGTATTTTGATAGTGGTTGTTGCTATGGTAACTCTGAAGGAAGAGGTATAAGGAAAATAAGGGACAGAGCTGAACTGGGGAAAACAGGGTTAAAAAGAGTTTGGCTGAGAAAAGATCTTAGAGAATCAACTACTTGCAGAGCATGCTGTTACTCCAGTGTGGTTAAAGGCTTAGGAGATTGAATATTCGCCAGTTTGGCCCAAAAGAATAGTATTTAGTGGGAGAAAAGAGTTTTTTGTTAGAACTGCACCATGGCATTCTTCTACAGCTTGTGTTCCTGTGAAGACTGGTGTATAGTTGCCACCAGAGTGATGGAACATACTACAAAGTGCAAGTTAGAATAAGCTGCCGCCACTGTATTCAGATGTTGTGGAAAACTGTTGAAGAATGAATGCTTTACATTTCAGTAGACCAAAGTCACTGTTGATGCACAGTCACTGATTGCAGGAGATGGGAATTGCCACAATAATACATGTGACTATTAGGTATTCTCTTGGTTGGCGGTTTTATAAATAGGTATTTAAACTAAGTTAACACACCCTATACCCCCACCCCATCATGCCCCCCCCGAAACATCAATGGTAGGAGTCGTAGAATCTACACTTTTATATGTGTTTGGGTATGTGATTTAGGTTTCCTGTTGCTATCAGGGTTTATCTGAAATAGGAGATTGGTTGCAAAGTAGTTCTGTCTTAACTGAGATCATAATCCTCTCCAGAGCACCAGATCCTAATGTGGAGTTATTTATGATGAGGAAGAAGCAGTTGGATTTTTAAGAACTCCCTGTTTGTCTTGGGTTTGTTGTGTAAATTCAGGTAGGAGGTTTGTTGGGGTTTTTTGTGGGGTTTTTTTAGTAAAAAAAAAAACAAAAAAAACCAAAACAAAAAAAAAAAAACCAGAAAAGAAAAGTACAGTTCGAAATGGAGTGTTGCGTGTCAGGACCTGTAGTTGTCATCTTCATTAAAAGGATACAAAAAGCTTGCAGGGCCAATGTTTTGAATGTCAAGATACATATTAGCTACCCTGACTGAAAAAAGTTAATAAACACTGTGGATAAATTTTGCAAATTCATTGATTTCCTGGGTTAGTCTGAAACCTAGTATTTTGGGGGTGGTTGGTGGTCCCATTTGTGTTTCCAACCTGCATTAAGCCAGGGTTATATAATGATTGTGTTTGATTTTCTACTTCAGTGGAGCAGCGCGACTTCATTGGAGTGGATGACACAGGAAAAAGGTTGCTCTTCATGGCTAATGAAGCTGACTTGGATGAAGAACTTATCATTAAAAGATCCATCCTTCAGAAGTAAGCTTATGAGTCCTTGTAATAGAAACTGAACTTGTAATGGGGGGAAATAATTCTGGACTAGGAATGATGGTTAAAACCAAAGTAGGATGAGAAGGGAAGAGGAAAAGCAGCTTTTGCAATATTCAGGAAGCAGTATTTTATTATTTATTCCATCATTACAATCAGTTGATAGGCCTGTCTGATACCTTTATTGTGAAAAATTCCAGGGAAAGAAGAGGAAAGGGTGAAAAGGTAACTCTTCTTGAAATGAAGCCACTACCTCTGTAGTTCAGATACAGTTTAGATTCAGAGGTGGTAGGCCTATGTCTGTAAATGAAATGCTAGTCTCATTGGCCAAGTCCCAAATGGATTTACAGGGTATCTGAGAGAGGCTCTCAGGATTTCATGACACTCTTCTGCATGTAAGGCACAAAACCTCCGCTGTCTTTCCAGGACCGAAGTGATTCCTTAGAGAATCCATGTTATATCCACCATTAAACTGCACTGGAGACTTTGATGAATTTATTAAATTTGCTGGACTAGTTGAGCTTCTTCCACAGTTTAATTCATATCCATCAGCTGAAGAAGGAAGGATGGCTTGTTGCTCTTCACGCTCTTCTGCATAGTGATTTTAGTTTTCTCAGACACACATAGTTTGACATGTTCTGTGGAAAGCTCTGCTGGCTCCTTGAGAGGCCAGCCTTTGTAGTCTGTCCCAGGCTGGCAGTCAGACTTTCACCTCTGTGAGATTGGACACCTCTGGGGCAGCCATCTGGGAGCTGGGAAATTCATCTTTGTGGACCTTGTAAGTCAAGGATGTGGACATCTGGGGTGTGCTCTCAGATAATCTCTTCTGTGAGAACGCCTCTGGTGTGTGCTGTGGGCCACAGCTGGGTGTAATCTTTCCTTGGACATCCTGCTACCAGATGCAAGGAAGGTGCTGTGTGCCCATGGAAAGATGTCCCCTCTTCTGCCCAAGTTTAAGGGTTACCCTAGAAGGAAGGTGGTCAAAAGTGAGCCATGTATTAACTTCTGTGATGGAAAGAGCCTGTACCACCATGTTCCCACTGGCTCTCTCCTGGGTTTTTCTTGGATGTGGCAGGGACCAAGCTGCAGACAAGCCTGTATATCCACAGCAGCTGATCTACATAGTGTAGGAAATTTCAGCACTGTTGAATTCTGTGTTTTTGTGCAAATGAAGACTAATGGATCTATTTTGGGCTAGTGAGGAATATTTTATCTGCTGTTAATCATGGACTTGTCTTTATGGCTTTCTGCTAGGACTAGTCAGTGGCTATGATATAACGACTTAGAAATTGCTGTAACATGTGTGATCTTAGTTGACCTCTGATTTTACAGGTTCATCTAACAAGAGGATTCTCATTCCTGTTACCCTATAGGTAAATTAATCAGGCTTTATCCTGCAGGCCAAACTTTGCTTTCAGGAACACCTGTTCAGTTACACTGTCTTCAGCAGATCTTCTTGAGCGTAACTGTTTGGGATGATATACAGATGGGATAAAAATCTGTATGTCTCCAAGTCTTTCTTACATTTCCACCTGCACAGCTATCAAAGCCCACAGATGATAGGATAGTCTAGAAGCACAAAGAGAGAAAATCTGCTAAGTGTTAAAAAGAAGAAAAAAAATTAAGAAAAAGATGCCTTGAAGCATCAGGCAGAAGCATTGGGCCAGTATCCACCTGGGTGAGACTGACATCTGCAACTGCCTGCTGTGGGTGCTTGTGCGCGCACTCTGTTTTATAGCTGCCATCTTGGAGAAGCTCTGAGGAAAGCAAAGTAGTATATGGAAATTGTCAAATATTTTCAAATGAGGCAATTCCAGGGTAGGAACAACTGTGGGAGCTCTAGGAAGACAAAGCATTGGCAGCTAATGATGTTTTAACCACTGTGTTGTCTAGACCTGCTCAAGCCCTGATTTTCTCATGTGAGAAACAAAAGTGACGCTTAAAACGGTCTTTGAAGTCTTTTTTTTAATACATCCTAGTAAAGCAAGGAGAGAGGGGGGAAAAAAAAAAGAGCAAGCCCAATCTCGTTTTTCTTCATGGATCACTTAAAGCGACTGACTGTCAGCTACCATGTTGGCTCTTTCTTGATCTCTGGACTTTGTTTTGATGAAATAACAGACTTTGTGGCAAGATGGGAGAATTTCCAATGCACTCATTTATTCCTCTGTAAAATACAATAGACATCTTGAGGGTGTTGCTTTTGTTTGTTTTGCTTTTAATGGTGCCTTTGAAGGGCTGTGGTGGTCTTGTTACATGAACTCTAGAACTCCTTCAGTGCTTGTTTTGCTCTTCAGATCCTTTTCTTTTTCTATTTTCTTTTTTCTCTCCCTTATTAAGGAGTGGAGTGCAAGGAGGGACAGGGAGGGAGTGGTGCAAGGAATGGGAAGAGGGAAGATGAACTTTTCTTTAAAGCTAGGAATCTTGTTACTGGTAAAAATCTAGATCCCATACAGAAATGGTTCAAAGGACCTCTGGCTTCCCGTCCTCACAGGAGGGAAGTTGTGTTGACAAAACATCCAAAGCTGTAGAACGCTAATTTAAATCCTTGAAGAAAAACCTTTTTCCTGACCTTTGCCTTCTTCCTATCATTGGATTTCACGCTCTTCACTTTCCTGCCATAAAAGAGCAGCTGGTGGGGAGGGACAGGGGAAAACACACATTCTCCTGAGTACCTGTTGAGTATTAAATATTTATTTGCTCTTGACTCAGGCATTTTGCAATAATGAAAGTGTTACAGAATGAAACGTTTTAATAGGATTTCTAAGTTCATGGTTTGACCTGTTATTCTCTTTCTTGGTTTGGTTAGGATTTCTTTTCCAGATTAGTCGTTTTGATTTGTTTTGGGGTTTTGTGAGTTGTGGATGGCCATTTTGGTTTTGAGAATGCCTCTCCTTGTTACATCACAGAAAGGAGTCTGGATTTTGCTTCTTTGCTTGCCAGAGCAAATCTGGCAAAGCTTTCCATTCAGCTGTTAAAATTGGGCTGCTTTTTTTTTTTTTTTTTTCAAATAATTCCCCCCCCCCCCCCCCGTGCTGTTAATCACCCTGATGACCAGTCCCACAGGTAGTGTCCTCCCTCCAGCAAACAAGTGCAAAACGGTATCAAATACATACACCCAGGCACATTGGTGTGCATCAGGATGGGCCAGGAGACAAATTTATTGGTGGTACCTAGAGAGAGTGATGCTGCTGGGGAAAGGATTTTCAAGGAAATGGTTCCCTGTTTGGGTAATGAGAGCTTATAAAAAGCCATGAACAGCCTGTGCATGTCATTCACTTTGGCAAATAGCTCCAAGATGAGGTACTAGAATGAAAGAAATACAGTTTGGGGAAGTTTCGGAGCCAGCTTAGGGTCTTTTGAAGAGAAAAAAAATAAAGTTATGTGCTCATCCCTGGAGCCTGGTTTTGCCAGTGACATCTCTCTGACTTCGGTCTTGGCAGGATGAAGGAGTGAGGAAATGATGAGAATTCCATAGCTGCCGCCTTTGCTTTCAGAGAGGGCAAAGGTATTTGTTTTCAGAGCACGATTACAATGGACGGGGAGCTTTTTGCTCCACCTCTGATATTTATGGTCGTGCAAAGTGAGACAGTAAAAGACACCTGTTGGAGCAGGTCTAAATTTGGAGCATTTCCTTTTAAGATCTTGTGGGCTGTGTAAGGGTGAGTTCAGCCTTCGTGGGTGTTCTGTCTGCTCAGACGCAGGTGCAGGGCTTCTCCTAGAGAATATGTTAATAAATCACCATGACAATTCCAGCTACTTATTACCTCATGTGCTTCAGACAGAAAGGAATACCTCATCTATAAATATATACAGTACTAACATTAGTGACCTTGAAGTAACAATACAGATCTGTTTTTAAGATATTTTAATAAAAAGAGGGGGGTAAGATGGGAGAGGTGGTTTTTTTTTTTTTCTTCCTTTTCCCCTTGCATCATGAGAGTAAAAATGAATGGTGTAGTATAATTTTAAAAGTCAGCGTTGCCAAGTGGGTAGGTAATGGGAGTTCAGGAATAGCTTTATACACTTGATTTCCTTTCTGTTGCCTTGGGATATTGCCTTTTTTTTCTGCTGATAATTTGTTTTAAATAAGTGGATCATATATAAACACACTGCAGCTTCCTCAGTGTTTCTGTTCTCTGAAACTGCCCTCCTTGGGAAATTGGCATCTCTGAAATACTCTGCCACTCCTGTCGTGGTTCTTTTGTTTTGGTTTTTTTTTTCTTTTAGAATCAACTTCCACGAGAAAGGCTGGGATTGACACAGGTATAGGCAGATGCTCCACTCTGTAAAGCTTCATAAACTAGATCATGGGCAGATGTTCTCTTCCAGATCCAGCTGCACTGGTGAAGGGGGCTACCATCTCCAGCCTGCCCCCAGCTGGATGCCTGATTGAGTTCTTCATAAGCCATGTGTCAAAATGAGTTGCAATACTTTTAATAGATTAATAACAGCAGGACTTTGATAACTTGGTTCGTTTTACTTTGTGCATTAGAGAGTGGTCCCCACAAGCAGTGCCACTGGTAGGGAAGGATGCAATAACCCAAGTCAGTAGGAAAATCTTGAGGAGCAACTCAGGGCAAACCAGGGAGCAAAGCCCCTGTGCTGGGCTCAGCTGTGCACAGAATGAATATACCTGTATTAGCTTTGGTGGTGTTCTTTTGCTGGGGAAATGGGTAGTTTTAACTATTAGCAAACTTTTGTTACTAACTTTCCTTTGCATTCAAGTGATATTTTGAGGAATGCCATGGAAAAATGTTGGATACGTCTTTTTGCTAGAAAATGTGACTTTTAGAGAGTGATGTTTAGATCTTCGTGTCTTTCCTGTTAGTCCAGATCTGCTCTTTTCACAAATAAAAATAACATTTTCAGACTAGCATCCAGAAAATAAATCAGGTTCTTTTTGGTTCCTCCATCACAAAAATAGAAATTGTATGTGTTGATTTAGGTAATAATCCTTTTGCAGATGCACAATCCAGAAAAGAATCTGGTTCCCCTTCCCAGAACTGAATTGGTTTCACAGCACTAGTAGGAATTTAGAAAGTTGTAAAAAGTTATTTTAGCCAGTAAAGCAAGCGGATCTGACTGAATCAAAACAAGGGAACTAGGTCTATTGAATAAGAGAGTGTGATTTTTACACACTAACTTCTCAGACTATAACCACACTTTAAAAATGTTGGTGTAGCTTTAATCGTATTTCTTTACAAAAGAGGATTTTGCTGAACATTTCAGAAAAACATATTGGCCTGTGAGTTGTTGTCTGAGCCATGAGTTGGGAGTAGATGTTCTCAAGATGCCCTTGGAGGTCTTGCGTGCCCGTTTAGAAGTTTCTCAGTTCTCTAAGAGTAGCCACTGTAACAAAAATGCATTCATTTTCTCAGAAAGTTTGCTCTTCTTATTATGCATTTAAACTTTGCTCAACTTGCTCTGCTTTTTCTGTAAATATGTTGGGGATGAGTGTAACCTCAACTTCAGAAATGGAGTATTTTTGAAACGATTTATTGTTTCTAAAATGGATGTAGCCAAATATAACGGAAACATTGTAATTTGGTGCTTTTATGTTATGCTTGTACAATGAACATACTATCAAAGCAGTTTGTGAGATGTTGGCTTTATATTTTAATGAACATACTGTTATTACTGATTTTAATACTGTTGCTTCCACAGGATTTTATTGTGTTTTGCTGCTGCCGTGTTATTTTATTCATCCAGTGGGGGGGTTGAAAGGAATGTACAGCGTATCCAGGTCCTATTTATAAAAGAAAGGTCATGCCATGTCTTGACAGCTTATACAGGTAAGAGGTCATGAATCTTAGATTCTGGAATACTAGCAAGGACTTCTGTTGAATGTAGCTATAGAAAGATTTATTTACAATGGATTTAATTTTACTGCAAGATTTCTGCCAGCGTTACAGTACGCATAAGACTAAAAGCAGAGAGCGTGAGGCTCAGCATTTGGTTTCTAATTGTCAGTAAACGTATGGTGCGCGGATTGTCATTAGTCATTTGTCTGTCTGTCTGCTGCGGTCTCAGACCAGCACTTAGCCCCTGATTCGGTTTTACTTTTCAGAGGTTTAACAGGAGGAAGAACTGACTGTATTGCTTGGACACCCTCAAGTCCATGTGACTTAGTAAATGCAGTGCTCTGGATGAGTCATCAGGTTGGACAATACCGAAGTTGAATCTCATTGTTACTCTAAGCAAGGCTCACATCTTGAAAAGATGACAAATGCTCTGTTCGTTTCAGAAAGATGTCTTAATACTTTAATATAGTTGCCACTGTGTATTTTTTAGCAATGCTGCGAGTTAGTTTATTTCACAAAGGAGGTGGGAAGTGCAGCCATCACTGGTGGGTTTTGTGACATATTTACCCCAATTGATCCAGATGTAACCTGTATGATCTAAAAGTTCCTCTGATTGGTCTGGTTAGGGAAGTGACACAGAATGATCAATTATTTGTTTTCAGTGTATGTTTTTAGCCATAGCGTGTATTCACTATAGCTGCCTGTTGAAATTTTAGGATTTCAGCTTGTGTCCAGCGATCCCAGAATGACCAGTACGCGACAGAGGGGCACAGACTCTTTATTGTGCAGTAGGGATGGGACAGAGGGGGAAAAGAAAAAAAAAAAAGAAAAGCCAAAGGTCAGAGGAGTTATCCCCGCTTGTGCGAGCGCTGTCAGGCTCTCCCCTACCACATGTCCACCATGTGTTCCTCATCAGCGGGATGTGGAACTCCATGACGCAGAGCAGACTGGAATGCAGAGTTAGTTAACACCCGCCGTTGGGGAATTTATCAGCCAATGTGGAATATGGGGGGGGGAGGAAACAGCCTAGTTTAAAGCAAAGTAAGGGTGAAATGAGGCATGTGACTGTTCCTCTTCAGTTAAAAGGACTGATTCTGCTTAGGGCTGAGGTCCTGGCTCCCGAGCCCAGCCAAAGCTAGTGGTTCCCTTACTGTTCTGTGTTACTGATTTATTTTTTTTTATAATCCTTAAAATTGTCATGCTTAGTAGAACATTTTTGCAGTGGGCTGGAGGGAAATACCTTTGGGATTTTTGCAAGGAACCATTCATCTAGTTTATTCTAAGAAAGCAGGACTTTGAAGAGCCTTTCCTTCATCCTGGTCATTGAGATCCCAAATCGCTAACTCGCAGGGATACATAAATGTGATAGCCTCTCCATTAAAATTAGCTACACTAAGTATCAATTGAACTGTAATTGCATAATATTTTTAGTGCTGATTTATTACACTTACTTCATGGCTACTGTGAACTCTAACCTGCATGATTTATTGTGATGTTTAGCACTGCTAAGGATATTGTGAAAGTCATAATGGAAAGAGTCAGAATATACAGTTAGCTGGTTGAAGGTATATGTGGGCCCACGATCCTTATTGGGTTCGCGTTCTACTTTACTTGCAGCAAATATATATCTTTCAAAATGTTTCCATTCATTCAGAATACAATGCTGAATTCCCTCTTGAATAGCTGTTGTGTGGTTCTCCCCAAACAGCATTGTGCTGGCAGTTTCTGGAATTACACAGGAAATGAAGAGCATAGAAAACTTTCCTTTCTCTTGCTAAGACATGCTGCTGGGGAGTTCTGCCAGTAGATCGAGTAAATAGCAGAGATCGATTCCTAAGGGCAGCATGTCCTCTAGGTTTCTACTTTGAGAAATCCTAATTTTCTGTGGCTTTAAATCCTTTCTTTCTTCATCGGTTTTAATGCACCTTTCCCCAGCTAGAGAAGATTAGATAGAGATGCCTTTTACAAGCAGTAAAACTTCTTACCCACTTGTCTTAGAGATTTCTTATAGGACTCTCTCCTTCCCCAGTCACCAAATATGAAATACTCTGTTAGGAATTAAGAGGAGATGGCAATTAGACCTTGACATGTGAACTGGCAAAGCAGAATGCTCTATCTTGCACAATTGCTCATTCCTGCATATTGGCCGGCAATAGCTGTTGGTATTACTGGGGTCAATCATCTTGAAATCCTTTAACCTTTTAAAAAAAAAAAAAAAATGTCAGGGGTGGTATTCATAATTCAGGCTAGTGGAAGCTCAAGATTTTGAAAAATCTGGGTCAGTCAATACACAGAAATTTAAAAAGGGAATAATTTAGGGCCTTCAGACAGAAAAAAATTGGCTGATGGACTTTAATTAAACTCTGAGGGTTGGAAGCAAACCAGTAAGAAAGCAAGGGAAATTCAAGTTAAAGCTCAACTTCTAGTTTTTCTGCATATAAATCCTCCAGCAGCTGGTGATATTTGCAAGAGCACAAGGGACTGTCTTTTAGTATTCCCTTTGATTTTATTTCTTTTTCCCTTTGCTTTATTATTCTCAAGGTGTAGCATTAAATATCATTTCAGAGGCCGTGTGTGTCCCTAAGTTCTCTGTCCCACCTCTATGATACATCTGTTCATCCATGTATGCATATATGTGTAATATATAGCTTTGTTCACTAATGTATGGGTACAGCGTTTCTAGAACTAGGTATTTATTTTTTTGTCTTTGTTCCCCGCCCCCAAATGAGCTATAGCATTTCTGAAAATACCTCTGAAATTCCCACTTCTGTGACTTTGAGCCTTAGCCAGGTAGAATCGTAATAACAGAATCACGGCCAGCAGTGCCATAAATTTCAACTAAAGTACTGGGCAAGAAGGCTGATTTCTGTTTGTACTGTTGTTAGAGATATTTATGCAGGGCAGGTCTTTCAGCAAGTGTGATTATTTTCAGAGAGGCCCTCTCTCCATTCTTGCATTAGAATGTGCTGGGGATGTGTGCGGGGAATGGCACCTGACGAGTAGCAGCCAAACACAAGGAATAAAATCCTTTGGGAATGAGACTTCTCATTATGGCCATTTTTCACTTCTAAGGCCACTTGAAAAATACTGTTCTTCAGGTAGATCTCTTCCCTAGATCCCTGGGTTAGCATTTGGGTGCCTGCCATTTTCCCAGACCAAGGAGCTACTGAAGACTTAAGCTTTTCAAGTAGGAAAGTATGCAAGCACAGATTTTGCAGCACCAGATGCTATTGAAAGAATAATGGACCCTTCCCACGTTCAACTCCATTCTTCTTGCGCTCGCTCCCAGACCTCTGGAGCCACTGTTCTAGCAAATGATTACATTCTGTTTCTCTTCCGTAACTCTTCCTAAACAAAATGTTAATTGAGACGTTGATTTATACAGTGTAGATTCCTTTGCTAAGTCAGTGTAGTTAAAAGTAGCCTCTGGCTATTGAGGGGATAGATCAGTGAGACAAATTAGTGCTTGCTGGTATGTTTTTCTATATCTTACCCTTTGAGAAAATAGTATATATTTCAGATTTAAGGAACACGTCTCTTGGATGTGTTTGTTTTAGATGTACCCCATGATAGTGTAGCTCTAAAATGCAGGATTCTGGGTGTTTTCTGATTTACGTTATCACATGAAGGAAGCAACCTGAAAAAAGTAGACCTTGGCATTTTTTTGCTATGCCTTTGAGATTTGTCAACTGAAAAGAAGAGGTTATGATAGTAGGGATGTTACATAGATTCTAGGCTTTCATATGCAAGAGGGGTAATGTCGTGACTGTGGTAAAAGATGAGTCCTGGACAACTGTTAACTTAAAGGGTTTGCAGAAAAGTTGTCTGACCTTACTTCTCAATAATCTGTTCTTGTCTTCGGAAAAAACCAGAAATGTTAATCTGTTTGATTGTTTTAGAGAACCATTAAAATAAGCAACCTTTGTGTCCACAGAGGAAGAGTTCTTTTGTCCTACAGGTGATCCGGGGCAGGAAAGGGTAAAAGTTAACATGTGAATTGATGTGCTATCACCTGTTTGCATTGAGAATGTCTTGTAATTAATATACAAGGAGATCTCACTTCTCTACTTGGCTTTGCGGCCTTGAGAAGTTCACTTAATGTTTGTCTCATACTTTCCTCACTTTTTAAATGAATGCAATATTACTTTCCTGTCTCACAGGGGCATAACTCATGAATGTTTATGTTAGTACTGTAAATGTAAAATGCTGCTCTGAGTACAAGGTATTAACTGTTGGCTTTCCTGCATTGAGAATCGGAATGGTACTTGTTAAAACGACCTGCAGGAAGCAGCTGATGTAACGCTGCATACAGCACAAGCTACAGATCATATTTAAACCTAGATTTTCAGTTTCAGCACTTGCATTTCTGCATGTTGGACGCCAGTGGTATTTAAATGTATTATTGTATAGTTTATTGTATGTTACATTGTTATGCACTGCTATTCTTATCACTCCACTGTCTCTTTCAATGTACTTATTCTCCAGTTTTTCATACAAAATCACTGGACATACAGTGAAAAATGAAATATGTTTTCTTTTGCAATAACAAGCCACTACTTCTGAGTGTACACAATTGAATTTGTAGGTAGGTGATTCCTTGTGTGTGCATGAGCTGGTTTTACAAATGCTGGCTTGAGGCTTCCCAGCTGGTCACAGCGCACCTGAGCTTAACACATGGGTGGCCGAGCCGCTGCCAGGGCCAGGCTGGGCAGGCAGAGCAGCCCCCGAGTGCTGCGGCGGCCCAGGGCACGCCGTGGGGGTACCAGAAGGACTGGGTAGGAGCCAGTTCTGGTGCAGAATCAGTACTATTGTCTGGGCTTTCTCAAGTCCACGGCACTCCGGATAAAGGAGAAAAAGCAGTGTTTATTTTTCTTAATCCTTGCATTTGTTTGCTGTTCTCCACTTCCAGTTTGGCCACCTGATGGCAGCTTTTAAATTCCGAGATAAGAATTGTGGGTTTGTTAGCTGTGTGCTTTGGTCAGCACTTTCATGTTCCACCAAAATACAAATATCAAACAAGAGTTAATCTTTTACAAGTCTTCAAATAGCGTACTTTTCACAGTAGAAAAGTAATTCCCTTTAGAAGGTGATCACTCAAAGGACTAACTGCTTTCATTTCTCCTAAACATTTTAAAAGCATGACAATTTCCTATAAGTGATCTGCTTTAAAAGATCTGAGTTGATTTGTTTGCTCTGTGTGATATGCTTCTTCACTTTTTTAATTAAAATTTTATGCATGGAGAGAAAGGGTTAATGTTTTCTGAGTGATGAGTTCTGGTAATAAAACAAGGTGATACTGCTCTGCTAAATAGTGGCCTTATAAAGGCCATGTGCAGAAATGAAGATATAATGAATGTCTAAGCCAAGAACGCCAAGAACAGCAGAAATGCCAAACACCAAGCTGAGTAACCTGCTGCAAAGAAATATGTCACCTTACCTGTTCCTTCATTTCTGTGTTCTGAAGTCATGACTCATTGATTTTCCATCTTGAAGGCAGCAGATGCAAGGATATGAACTTGTGCATCTCTGAAAAACGTGTTTAGTCCTGAGCGTGAGTCTTCAAGTGACAGAAAGGTCATAGCAAACTGCAGCACAATAATGTAAAGTCTGGTTTTCCTTCACACTCTTTATGTCTGTTGGCTTCCTAGTTTTCCTAAAGGAAAATGCGTTCAGTCCCCCCTGGAGGTGACTCACAGGTTCTATTGAGGACTTATGAAGGGCTTCAGTATTCTACCTGCCATGTGCCTGCATCACTACTGCTGATTTCAGCTCCTCCTACAATGACAATAAGAAAACTGGCTGTAAGTGTTAATTCAAGTCTCAATAGAAGTATCTTAGATATCTTAGGATACTGCTGTTTCCTAAGGTTTCTAGATACATAGCTGATGAATGTCTTTCATCATTGGTTAATGCCTGAAAATTTACTGTGTGGTGAAGAGGTGAAAGCTGAACGGAGCTGTTCAGGATATAAACAGCTGGAATGAACGTAGATGATGGGAAGGTGTCCTGCACTGTCGTAATTTGAGACCACAACCAAATATGTGCTGTGCGTGTAGGGGGAGAGTCAAGGACAACTGCAGTGCATCCAAGTGAAAGATGCTGGGACCATATCTTTGTAACAGCTGATCTGATTTCTGTATGTAAGTTTACTGGCCTAACATGTTGATCCCTACTTGCTGCAGGCTGGGTAGAGCCATGGTGAAGGAGAATTAGGTGAAGTTATAGGGAGGAGAGAAATTGTGAAAGCTGAGCTTCACAAGTATTCCTTGCAGGTAGGCACTGCCTTGAACTTGCGTGCTATCTCAAGAAATACCTTCTTATTTACTCTCACAGATAAAGATTTATTTCCCAAATTCTGGGATGCTTTGGCTTTTGAATCAAAGACAAGGAAGGACAACCAGAGAAAGTCTGTACTAATATAGATCAAAATACCGTGGAAAAAAAATATATGAGAACCCATTCTTAGTAGTCCTGTTTGTTGCCTTAAGCAAAAACATCACCCTCACTGCCACAGTTTGTGTCCTGAAGAGAATCCCATGCTCACATCTCTAATTTTGGGAACTAGTTTTGTCAGCTGATTGAATAATAAGACCCAAAATTGAGATTAACAGTTATCAAAAAGTAAGAAGTGCTCTGCTGTTACTTGTTCATTTTGTGCTTACTTGCTTAACTGAGATTTTCACCAGTTAAATTTTTTTCTGATTTCTGAGTATTGTTTATTAATGTAGTTATTTCATTGCTGACTGACAGCATATTTTTACACACTGCTGTCACTTCTAGCTTCATTTCAAAAGGAGAGGTGATTCTTCTTGCCAGAAGTAGGACTGTTGTGCTGTATGGTTTGTACTTCCTGAAATTCCTTCAGGGCTTCAGTTTGTATTTGATTTTTGGCAGGTTTGCAAGAATATATGATCCAGTCGATCCAGTCACGTTTTTAATTGAAAACACACGTATTTTGTATACATTTAAAAAGGATTGTTTGCATGTTAGGGAAAGCCCATGAAACTGTGTTTGAGAATTCTTACCTGCATCTGGGCATAGGAAAAATTTAGCAAATTATTTTGTGTGTATCCATTGTATATTTGTTTCTTTTTTATTAATGTATATCAGAGGTCCGAACACAAGTAAAGCGTGCTATGCAGGCTAATTAAATCAATGCCTCTGTGGAAGAACTTAGTTTCTGGAATTGCTCTTGTAAATCTGAGATGTAAACAAAAACCTAGTTATTTTTATATTGTTTCCCTTTGCCTCATGTACGTGATTCTGGAAGTTGGAGAGTTATATGTTTATGCCTCTTTTTATAGCAGAATATTTGCGTAGCTGAATTTTTATTGAAGCATAATTCCTGGTTTCCTTAAAGCTGAGCGAGGCTACCGTACAGTGGGAACGCACATTAATTTGAGTTGCTGTGAAAGGCTGTTCATTTTAAAGCTGTCAAGGCAGCAAATTGTTCTCAAGTGTTTCTTCATTAAGAGTTGTTTGCCACTTCTGTAGAAAGGTAAATTGGGAGCTTTTCCTAAAAGAAGGATGTGCAAAAAACCCCATTTAGGCCATGGGATCTTACTGTCCCTCCTTCTCCTGCTCCTGCCTGCCTGGGGATGAATTATTCTGTTTCGTTTCAGCTGTGTGTCGAGATGAGCCATCTCCAGAGGCTCCATTTATCTCATTGTGGCTTTACTCGGTTCTTTCGTGGGTGGTTTGTAGCTTCCTCGTAGACTACGAGCTCATCGTGCTAGTGCCTTTAAAATGTAGAATGTAAAGACAGTACCTGTCTTGAGAGTTTAGTGTCTAAATGGACTGTACAATTATGGATCTGGGCCTTGCTCCCATTAAATGTGAAATTCCAGCTCTTCAGAATAAACCTATTTTTTTGTGAATGCCAATATAATAATAAAATATACTCTTTGTGAGAAGAACAGTTTCTGTGGTGTGAATAGTCAGACCCACCTCTGTTAAAGTGCGAAACCTCCCTTTTATTTTTAACAGCAAATTATTTTGAAAGCGGAGCCCAGAAGCACAGGATTTTTAGAAGGAAACTAGTCTTTTAAGGCTTCCTGTTCATTTTGGTTGTGCTTATTGTTTCTTACCTCTCTGATTTTTTTTTTTTTTTAAACTGTTCTCCGCAAAAGCAATCATTGTAGACTTGGCCCTTTTTCTATTACTAATATAGTCTAGAGGGTTAGCACAGGTCTTTATAGTTACAGATTGTTTCTAATACATTTTTTCTTTATAAACTAAGGGCAGGACTGTACATGAAATCTCTGTTATTGTATTTGTGCTTTGTACTCATGTACTTGTTGACTGTTTTACAAGCCAGTAACGTAGTAGCCACAGGCTAGGAAGCTTGCCCAGAAATCTGGCATATTTAATTAGTGCTAGTAAACAAGCAGAGTTTCAAATTTAATTTTTCCTTCTTTAATTCCTATAAACCTCAAGCCATTTAAAACTTAATTTTGACACTAGTTTCGTTTATGCAGTTGGATAATACTGAAACAGTCCACAACCACAGACGGAATAGTCCCAATCTTTTCCAAGCAAGACGGGAACAGAAGTTGTTTTGTTTTAATAGTATTTGAGGTTGCCGTAAAACTGTAAATGATAATCTTCAGGTCATCCACTACCCATTTTCTTTTTCTTTCTGTTAGGCTAAGTGATTCAAGATGAGGAAATTCTCCTACCATGGGTTTAGCCTTGTAAAGGAAAAGGGTTGCATTTGTTCCATTCTGGTCTTTGTACAGAGAGCTGTTCTAAGAGCAAACTCTTGTTACTTGCCATGGCCAGTTTATCGCTTCTGGGCTGTGAGGTTTAACTCACTACCCCAGGTGGCACAACCGACAGAGGCTTCAGTTGCTGTCTTCTCTCTCGCTTTTCAATGCCAGCTTTTGATCAGTGGTGAAAATGGTTCTCTACTACTGCTTTCACTATTAGGGACCACTGAAGTCTAGATTAATGACATTTCTCCTATCTATTTCATTGCTGAAGCCACACTGCCTCCAGACAAGTAACGTGCTTATGTCTCCTTATCACAGCAATAAAATACTTGCTAATTTTGGCCAAAAACTGGACTTGGTAGCTGCAGCTAAAAAAAAATAAAATTAAAAAATTAGTATTTAAATTGTGAAAATACACAGATGAGCAGTGTTGTCTTTCCTAGCTGTCCAGACAGTTTTTCCATCAAGAGTGTGGTTTTTTTGTTGGTTCTTTGGGGTTTTTTTTTGTTTTAAATGAACAGTGACTGTCTCCTAATTATTATAAAGGCAGCTCCCACCTACAGTATGAAGTGAGTTAGCACATACTGGGCTGTGCGGAACCGCGCTCTTGTTTACATGAAGTTTCTCAGTCAGCAGTAACCATCCCAGGGAAAGAAGTTAACCTACTGCTCAAAGTACCATCTCACTGCATTGAAATTACCGGCATTTTCTTCTCTCCTCCATGATAATCTAATTGCTGTATTATCACTGTTCAAAAGGAGTGAAATTCCTGCGGCCCAACCTTAAGCTTTTATTCAGGTCCTGGAAGTGGGTGAAAGATGAGAAAGACTTTTGAAAATCCAGCTCTGTCCTCAGGTCAGTGTACGTTTTTGTTCAGTTGGGCTTAATGCCGTAGTGCTCCAACTTCAGCATCCTCCTGAAACCGTTTTAGGTGTAAGCTCAGTTTCTTATAGTAATATGATGCAGCAGCTTCTGTTATAGCCATTAACAAATCTGGAAATTTTAAATCATGAGTAATCTGGTCTAACCAGAAACTAATCCAGTGTGGTTGTAACCACTGTAATTACTTGTTTAAAAAAATGCAAATTTGGACTTTCGGTGGATGTTAAGCTCTTCTTGTGGTAACAGTAGATTTTTCTGTGTCTTGTCTTTTTTTCCCCCCCTCATACTTACATTCATTATCCCATGGTATTTCTGATGGTGTTTTGTAAAACACCAGCTATCTATTTAAATAATTACTCATTAAGTTCTTAAGGGTTGAAAAAGCAAGAGATGTCTACAAGTAGCCTCAGTCTGACTTAATTTCTGCTTTGGTTTTAAATAGTACTGTCATTCTGCAAAAAGAATGCTCCATTTTCTAGTGTTAAGGCCTTGTTTTAATGAAGTTCTTACTTGATACTGTCAAAATATCAGCTGATAAAATAAATATGTTTTTTAAGCTAGAAAAAAAAGCAAGTATCTGTATTTCTTGTGTGATGTTCCTATCACTTGGGGTATTTCTTCACTGCAGAACTGGGCTGTATTCTGATGATGATGTTGTCCTGAGCCCTGACAGCTCTCTGTGTCCCAAAAATCACATAGCTCAAGGTTGATGTTGCCCTAAATCCAGGCTGTACGTGTCTGAGGGTATATCTGAATACATGGTCTGAGTCATGACTTCAGTGCAGCCAAGTCGGGAAACCCCTCTGGTTTTCTCTCAGGAAGCAGGATTCATCAAGTCTGACTGCTGATACATTTTAGGGGAAAATACACTAAGGTATTTTTCTTTGTACCCATTCCGCATTGCTCAGATAAGGAGCAGCCTGTGTCTTGGCAGTCACAGACAGGCTCCCTCTGCAGTGGCAGCAGAGCCAAGTTCTGTGCCCACTTCAATGTATGCCTGAGATAAAGCTGTTTTCATTAATTGATTAAATATTTGACACTTAGAATTGTTGGGGTCTCGTCAGGTTGGAGTGTGGTCACTGTGTTATGAACTGCTAAAGTGTTCAGGTTTCAGTGGAGTTGAGATGCGAATAGGTACGACTGTAAAACCTTATCGTGGATTAAAAGTGAGACAGAAGCAGTAGGTTCCAGGGGGAAATCAAAAGGAAACACGGGTCAAAGCACCAGCTGAGAGGAAGCGATAGACCCTCGAGGAGCAGGAACTAAGTATAATTCACTTATAGTAGATGAAGGAAATTAGTATTGCCAGATTTACTGCAGAGGACACCCTACATGGGCTAGATTTGGGGTAGGTTTTGGTAATTTAAACTGTAACGCTTGAACTTTTCCCATAGAGTAATAGAATCAGCTGGGTCGGAAGGGACCTTTAAGATCATCAGGTCCAACATCAACCTAACACTGCCAAAACCATCACTAAATCATGTCACTAAGCACCACATCTGTATGTCTTCTAAGTACTTCAAGGGCCGGTGATTCCACCACTTCCCTGGGCAGTCTGTTCCAATGTTTGATAACCCTTCCAGTGAAGAAATTTTTCCTAATACCCAACCTAAACCTCCCCTGGCACAACTTGAGGCCATTTCCTTTTGTCCTGTCGCTTGTTACTTGGGAGAAGAGGCTGACCCTCACCTTGCTGCAACCTCCTTTCAGGTAGTCGTAGAGATCCTTCTTTGGATTCAAAGCTCATCTCGTCTTGCTTTCTGGACTGTAAGTGTTTGGGGGGGGAACCAGATGCTACTTTGTCTAACACACAACATGTATTGCTCTTTTCTTTCTTTTCTTCTTTTTCCTTCTAACCCGAATGACCTGCTATCAGACTCTCGTCAGTTTGTACTCCAATCGCATGAAATTTAACAGTTTTGAATGTAAGTGTCTTCTAAAGAAAGACACACGCACATCTTCCATCATAAGAGCCCATTCGCTTGTCAAGCGAAGATCCTAGCAAAGGAAAGTGAGTGATCAGGTATGGCCTATGCACAGTGACTGGTTTAAAGAGGGATTTTTGATTTTAATAAACTGATGGTGCAGAAGGAGGTGGTTTTCGTGAGGTACCTGGAAGGCTACTCCCAATGGGAAATCCAAAGGTATGTGTGATGGCTTCAGTTTGTCCTGCTTCTGGGGCCTGTAAAATAAAAGGAAGTGCTTAAAATGCTTATTTCCACTTTGTTTTTTCCATTTCTGCTTTTACTTGGAATTTAAGGTCAGGAGGGGGGGAATTTCTTTTTGCCCGTGTGCTTCAGTAGTCTGAAGGTATGTGATTGCCTTAAATCCCAAATTTTGCAGACCATAGATTTTAAGTTCTAGCCACTAGAACTCTAGTTCACCCACCTCACCCGAGAGGCACAGAAGGTCTTTGGAGCTTTATCAAGCAGGGCTGCGATCGGCCCGTCACGCTGCCCAGTACCGCTTTGTTTGCCTTTGAGTCGAGGCCGGTGACATAAAGAAATTGTGGCAGCCTTGCTGTGTTTAAGCTATATATTGCTAGTGACCTACAGCTTTGACCCAGTATTAAGTTACACTGTTTCCCATGCATTTACTGTAATTATTTGATTTAAGAAAATATATCATATGTCTGCTGCTTAGCCCTTTGGGAACTGGCGTAGGAGGGATCAGCAGGAGCTGCTGTTCTTCAGTAGCCTCTGTACAATCCTCCAACTTCAGTTGTTTGCTTAAAACTTGTTCCTCTCATGTGTTGTCATCCTTTCAGCCCTGGTGATTTTACAGAACAATTATTTACTAAGGTGAATTTCCATGAAGCAGGAAGGAAAATGAGCTGAAAATTGGAAATGATTAGTGTTGCCAGGTGCAGACCTTTAGTTCTTTCTTCTTCTTTAGTAAAGAAAGCATTTCCCAAAGCTTGATTAAATCTCTTAAATCACAGTTTAGCCCAGCATAAGAAAAATAAGCTCAAATACCAGATCTGAACCAAGTGACTAAGCCATGTCCCGTTGTGTTGGAATTGAATTGGTTATAGCACACAATAATCTACTTTATTGTCATCCTGGCCTTAACTGTAGCATAAGATGATTACATCGAATGTGTATAATAATAAGGCTTACACTTTGTATATACTGCTTTAAATATTTTGGCACACCATAGAAAGAACCTTTACGTGCAAGGCTTGATTAATCCTTTTCCTCTGTGTATAGAATAAGTAGCTGCCAGAGCTCAAGGGTAAAACCTATTAATAATGTCTCTGGCGGTTCCCGCCCTCCTTCCCAGTGTATTCTCTTCTGTTCACACCAGACTCTGGCCTTATTATCATTTTGGTCTCTCTTTTGCTTTCCCAGTTTCTACATAGCACTTGAGGTATTCTAGAAGACTTGAGTCTAGTATAAAAGTGTCTAGTATAAAATATTTGCATTTTCTCTGTATTTTCAGTGGAGGACAGGGAAAGGGAGAAAAGGGCAGAGAGGTTGTGGGTAGCCTGTGGCCTGCATTATTTCCTACAGCTGCTAGCACTCACTATGGCAGAGAAGACCCTTAAAACCAAGGTTGGGGAAGTGCTTTCCTCAGCAGCTGTGTCTGGTGTGCTCCCGGGGGGGTGCACGTGCATCCAGCAACGTGGCTGCGCATCCCCCAGGGAGTGCTCCTTGGACTTGGGGTGGGTGAGGAATTACTGTTGTTCTCATTTTCGTATGGGGAAGCAGAAGGAGGGTGAAGAAAAACATTTTATATAATGTCATGGGATGAGTTGGCTGTGCAGCCATCAGCACCCTCGCTGCTCACCATCGCAGTCAAGAGAGATGTTAATGTTAAAGCATGGTGTTGGTGCCAAGATAATGACTGTTTTCATGGGGGGTCACACTGGCTTATTGTAAACCAATACTGACCTTGAACAAATATTAATCCCGAGTTCTGACTGCAAACCTGTACTCTTTCTACTAGAGCAAATTATTTAATCTTTGGCTTTCAGTGAAAGTTGGTTCCTTTACCAAAAAGTTTTCAGCATGTTTTTCTCAGAAGTAGGTTCATAGTTTGTATTATAGTCTCATGGGTATATTAATAATGTAACACAACAAAGAAAAATGGCATGCGGTGAAGCTTTTAAATGAAAAATATTTATTAGTCAGAAGGCTTTCAAGCAACTTAGGTCATTAGATCAATAAAACATTTTCATTTGAAAACTACTTCCCACTCCTGGTGTGGTGTCTCTTTAGAAGCAGCGGCTGCGGGGATGGATCCGTGGGGAGGTAGCAGAGCTGCCTCCGGGCAGCTGATGTTAAGCTGAATGTGGCGTGTCCTCCCTTGCCAGGTCCTCAAGGGACCAAAGTGCATCTTACTCTCCAGTCTTTGTAAATAGGGTTGTTGCAAAACTGGAGAAGGGGGGACAGTGAGGGGGTGCCTCTGAGCTGAGGAACGGAGGCCGGGGTCACTCGGCGCACAGGGACACCGTCTTGAAATCCTGGGTGATTGCTTTTCTGTGACTTTTCCTCTCTACATCGGCTCTCTCTAATCACCGAGGTATTCCTCGTAACCGGAACTGAAGCGGTTTTTCCACCCAAGAGGCAGCATCCTCTAATTACCCCCTGCTCCCCCTCCTCCTCCGAAGCCCGTGGAAGAGGGGCGCAGGGCAGGGTGGTGCGGGGGGGTCCGTCCTGCGCCACCACAGCTGCTGCGGTTCAGCCCGGAGGTGGCAGCATTTCGCTGGTGGGCAAAGGAGGCCTGGGATACAGTGGGGACATTCATTTGGTTAAGTGCTTTGGGATCTTTTTGGCCAAAAGCACTGTGTAAAAAAAATTAAGGTCATAAGGTGTCTGGGATTTTTGAAGAGCCAACGTAACAGTGGTCTTTTATTATTAGTGAGTTTACAGCCAAGAGCTGTCCCGTAAATGAGCAATGCGATTTAGGGATTATTTTTTTTTTTTGCCTTTAAAAGTAGGAATGCTTGAGACATTAAAGGTGGTCTGGCAGCTTGTGGTGCGAGACTTCTCTTGGTGTTGATCTGTACACTGGCTTTGTATCAACATGAGAGCAGCATGTCCATGCAGACAGTCCGGGGTCAGCAGTGTGTGTTTGAACTGGATGGCGCGCTTCTTCCCGCAAGAATACTGTACGTAGTGTGGGGGACAGGAAGAACGTGGCAGACTGTTTGGCTACGTGGACTGTGTGAGCTACATGCAATTAATTAAAAAAGAAATGAGTGTGTAATGCATAGTTTGCGATTAGCGTGCTGTTATTTATTTCCTTATCTTGCAGGGATGGGAAGGAAGGTGAAATTATACCCCATAAGCCCATGGTGGATGTGATTCAGATATTGGTTCAGGAGCTAGGTTAATAGCAGGTATGATTGGATTTTTATTGTGTCATTGCTTGGATTAGAGTTAGAGTATGGACAGCCTCAGGTCCTTGAGCTTACTTAAAGACGCTCATATTTTCCGTCAACAGCTGTATGAAGTTAAAGGCAAAGAGGCCATGGGATTTCTCTTTCTCAGCCAGTTTATTTGTGAGGTGGTGAGGTTAATGTGGCAATATCCCATGCTTAGTAGAGAGGCTTTTTGGCTTTAAGCATTGTGTGTGCTCCCTCCAGATTTATGATTTTGACCCCAGCCTGGCATTATCACACTGTCAGTGGGAGTGCAGGGCTGGTTTGAACCTCCAGCTCTTGGTGGTAATCTCTCTTAATTAGTTTACAGTTGAAACAATTGTCCATCTTTTTGCCTTTAAACAAGGGAAGTTTGCTCTATCAGTGGTTGATTTCCCTGAGGGAGGAAATCCTGAGAGAGGTTATCAGGGAGAGAAAAGCTCCGGGCTCCACTTTCAAAGCAAAGCCATGTACGAAGCATGCATCAATCCTGTTAGTACTGCTTATTATTTCACAATGGCGTGTCAGGAATTACGGGCACAGACCTTTCTAAGGACTCTTGCAGACCTTTATGCACTCTCATCCCGAGTCAGGATTTTGTGGAATTATGTGCTAATAAAAGCTAATTTTACACATTAAATTGCATTCTTTGAAATTGCTCTTTTAATTGCTGATCTTTCCCTGACTTCTCCACAGATCTCTCCGAGCCTTCTCATTGTCGACTTTCTGCCAGGGAGCCCTCCGTGCCTCATCATTAGGGCTAAAATCTGCCATCACTTAACATAACACACAGAGCTTACAACGGGGAGCAGCCCCCTCCCTTGCACAGGAGCACAGACAATAATAGACACTATAGTGGCAGCACCAATGGGAGTTTTACCATGTATTTTAATGACTTGTGCTTGATTACATTTGCTAGATTGAACCGAAGTTCATTTAGTAATTGGTATGATTCTTAGAGGGTTCACATTTGACATTCCTCGCTCATTAAAGAGCTCCAACAATGGCTGTTACAACTTTCATCTCACCGGTGACCCTCTCAGATATATATCCAGTCTTTTTCTTTTGATAAACCACCCAACCCGGCATTCATTAACACTTAACCATCTGCAGCCGGCCCCTCCTAGTACCTTCTCCCTTGCTTTGATGATCTAATTAAAAGCATTCTGTACTATCTCCCTCAGAGCGATAAGTCTAGGTGCGTCGGCTCTCGGCACATGCATTGTTTGTTATTCGATTCTCCCTGTATCAGCTGTTCCTTGCGACGGGCTCATTTTTCATATGTTGTAAAGATTAGCTGATGGAGTGGGAGATCAGAGGCACGAGAAGGGACTGTGGCTTTCGATATTAGTAACCAGATGCTCATTTGAAATGGTGATGGAGTTTGCTGTTATCTGTTAGATTATTTGGCTCCTTTGCTTTTACCTGAAGATAAACTGGTCTAAGCACTAGTCCATGAAAATTAGCATCATCTTTAGTGGCTTGTTATGATAGAGTGCTCTTATCAGTCTGGTTTAGTGTGGCTATTCTCTCCCTGAGTCTGGTTTACAGAAATCACAGCTTTGTTTATGCATGTGCCCAAACTTGCCTGTTTGACCTTTGAAGCTGTGATTATAATATTAATCTATGGGACTATTCTGTTGCAAATCACTTAGGTGGTCTGTATTTCAGAGGATTTTCATTGTGGGACCTCCCTCTTGTCCAGCATGATGTTTTGTTATTGTTAGTATATTCTACATTGAAAGCTAACTCAGAGTGGCGTTTCAGTACATCTTGTTGTCTGGCTGGTTTTTGTGGGGTTTTTGTGTGTGTGTGTGATGGAGCTGCAGCCTAGGATAGCACTGTGCTACTGTCTGTCCACTTGGGCTGATTTTGTATAACTTTGTTATAAAGTTGCTTAGTTACAGAAAAACTTGGTACAATACTTGTCTGCAGATACAAACTTCAGCCCACAAATCCTCAGTGTCCTGCGGTGTAGCTAAATAGTGTTATTCCAGTTTGCAGGTGGGGAGATTGGATGTGGGAAGCCCCACAGACACTGGCAACAGAACCAGCATTTATTGAGGAGTTCCTGTTTTACACTCTTCTGCTTGATGTTTCACCCTTGCAGTCTTCCCCTGCCTTGTGTTTAAGGGGGGGTGGGGGTAGGGGTGTTGTGATAGATCTTGAATTAGGGAGAGAAGAACATGGCATTCTGGCACTAAAGAAACTCTGTCCTGTTTGTCGTCTGCAAGTTAAGAATTGGGGTTTTTCCTCCTATTTTTCCATCTCCTTCCTATGTTGCATCCACTTCTGGTTTTTTTTATGTGTTTCTTGCCTTGTTCCATTGTTTTGTTTGTTTTCTCAGCTTTCCTCCCTGTCTATTTTTTCCATTTGTCTCTTTCACCCATTTGAATAAACTATTATGTTCATGATATAAATACAAGGGAGTCCTTTTTCTCAGAGAAGATATGAAAATTCTCCCTCTCATAAATACACAAAATGTGGAAACCATCCTCAGGATGCAGAGCGGGAGGGAGTCTGCTGACTTCCAAACGCAAGACCTCATTAAAATTAGTGGATTCCCTATCCTCTTTGCATAAGGAACTTTGCTATTTGGGCTGACTTCCACAGCAACATCTGGGCCACTGATAACATCAGTACTGGAGCATTGCTAGGTGAGCTCATGTTTTGTTAATGAAGTAATCTACTAAAAGTGCATATATCATTTTTTAGTACCACATACTTTACTGCAAAGTGTTGTACTACTATTATAGGAGCTTTCCTTTGCAAGCGGGACTTAAAGAATTTCGTTGTAGTTAATAATATGCTTAGCTTGAATTGAATGGCGTGCTTGAGAAAGACCACCAAAATTATAAATTTTTAAGACTTAAATACTTTGGTAGTTCAATGCATTAATTGAGAAATGCATTAAAAGGTGGCTTACTAGAACACCTGATATTCTTGGTAGTTTTGATGTTACTAAATATTTGGTGTGCTAGTATTGCTTTACTACATATATATATATATATATATGCGCCCAAGTTGTGAGCAATCCCTCTGCTGAGCTAACTACATAATGAAAGCGATCATGATCACAAACACCTGTTTAGCATGTTCTGGAATAAGTGAACAAAGTTTATATGGAATATACTGATAAAATATGTTCATTTAAACTTCATTATGAAATCCAGTCATCAAAAGAGGAAAATGAAAGCAGAGACAATTTCAGGTGTGGATTGAAATTTCTCTTCTTAATAGCCTCTGGACTGTGACTGCAGTTACAGATCTCTTGAACAGCCCAGTGTAGCCCCTTACTGGTGTTGTGTTTTGTCTTTTTTGATTTGCAAGATAAGTATTCTTATGGCTTTTCTGTCCTGAGAATTAGTGGCGAGTGTTCAGACAGCCAGAACACTCTTAAATGAGGCTACAGGTGTGTGGGAGGGAAAGTAATATTGGCATAAAGTATCTAGTTGCTTTGAGACAGGTTCCAGAAAGGGTTTCCACTAAGAGCAGAGAATGCATAAAGAGAAGTAATAGAAGTACTCAATGAGCCTTTCTGATTTAAAACTTTGTTCTTAAAATATTGAAGCTAATTTCTGAGTTTCTGAACTTGCCACTGGTCTGAAAGCGAAGACTTCCCTGTTTGCTATTGTTTGGCTTATGGTGAGAGGTATTTTTACTGATCTTTTCCATCTTACTGGGCTGGATAGGCAAACGCTTTGTAATTGAGCTGTGGGAGTCATTTGTAACGTGTGATGTAGGAAAGGTGAGCAGACCCCATCTCCTTCCCCTGTTCCCCTCCAGGAAGTGTTGGAAAAAATACAGTAGTGTTGTTGTGTTTGTGAGGAGAACATGCACAGTCTTGCATATTAAGGGAGGCACTTAGCCAGAAGCTTTGAATTATTGTACCCTGACATTACCCACTGTAACTTTTAGCACTCTGGGCCCATTATTTTGGCTTCCTGCCCAGTAATGTGCAATTTCCACTTACATAAGAAGATGTAGCAGGAGTAATGACTCCTTGGAGGAGGTGTTTTCTTTAGCAGCAGATCAGCCCAGGGCCAGCAGGTGTAAGTTTATAGACATAGTCCAATAATGGCAGCCTGCACTGATCTCCTCTGTTCATCCAGCAGTAGATGGAAAGGAACTGATCTGCCATTGCACGCTTTTACTATCCACTAACTTAATTGCAAAGTCAAGCTCTTGTAAATGGCCATAAAAAGATCCATGATTTTCCTTTTTTTTTTTCTTTTTCCTTTTTCCAGACACCCCAGAATGCATATCAGAACAGGGTTGATGGATGCCCATCTCTACTGTCTGAAGAAATATGTGGTAGACTTCCTTGTAGAAAACAGGTAAGAAACCAAGCAATACACAAAGTAGTAGCAGGTGTTTGCATCGATGCATGGTTCATACCAGGAATATTTGTTTCATTAAATTGGCTAGCATAAAATAGAAATGTAAAAAAACCCCATTCTCAAAATGCTTTAACTGCACTAAAAGGAATGCCAAGCATTATGTCCGAGTTTCTTATTCAGACCTTTTAAAAAGAAATAAAAATCTAATAACAGCGTAAGTGAAAGCTAAAATTTTTGCCTCTTTTTTGAATCCCTTGTTTTCCTCATGTATCTGTGCTGTTTGGTTGCGCATCTCACCAGGGCTTCCCCATTGTTAGGGCTGTAAATACATTTCTGACCTTTGATTTCCCTCCACCACAGTCTGGTTTGGCCTTCGCAATCACCTTTTCTCTCCCCCTTCACATACACCACCACTGCAGGTGGGCTATCTCTGTAGCATGCTATGTTTTTAGCTTGTGATGTTCCTCTGTCAAAACTCAGAGACCACCCACTGAGAGTAAGAAAAACATCCATTTATGGAAGTGGAGAAGGATCTTAGCTATAATATTTCATGAAACAGACCAAAAAAACCCCTGTTTATCTTTAAAAAACAAACAAATGAACAACCCCCCTCACAGTAAGTAGTTCAGTTTTGGAATGATGTCCTGTTCCTAGGCTTTTTGTAGCACTCTCATGCCCATTAAATATATTGAATGGTCACTGACTTCTCAAGAGTTTTTATCTCCTTTTAAGTAAGATGAAAGATAAAGGAGCTGACCAAGTGTCATGTTCATAGTGCTTTCTCTTAGCAGATAAACTGACATGTGAAAAAACATTGGAGGGGGGCAGGGATTTGTGTTAGTCTTGACTATACACAAATCTGGTGATGCAGCTGGATACATGATTGAAGGAGCTCTTCCAGAATAAGGTTCTGTGACTGAGTTAAAATTAAGTGGAAAATCTGTTAACTCCCTGGGCAATTTCTTACCATGCGCAGGAATAAAGCTTATCCAATACTTTGACTGGCACATGGGTGCATTGTACAAGTCATTTTGGTTCCCACTTGTGTAGGGGAACGTATCTGAAAGGAGAGAAAGCTTCAGGAGCAGTAGATGCTTTAAATCTGGAATAAGCCATTTACTTCATGTATTTTAGGAAGTTGGTGACAGTTTGGACTTGTATTTCCTGTTGTAGTATGAAGCAGTGCTTATGATTTTTTTTTTTTGTCAGAATACAACATGTAGGACTCATTTCTTGAAATCATAGCCATCTAGTTTTGCTGGGATTAGACAATTCCAGAGTATTAGACATTTCACACATTCAGTTCCTTTTCCCTGGTATTTCATGCTGTTTTGAATTTAGATCATTAGGTCTGTGGGGCAAGGATGGTCTTTGTCAGACATGCCACAGTGCATGACACAATGAGGCCTCTAAGCGTAAATAGCGGTAACTTCAAATTTCAAGGCTTTATGCTATTTCCATTGAAACTGGTGAGATCTTTGGCTTTGTCAGTGGTGAGATTTTACCTTGTATTAACCAAAACCAGCAGAGTGAAATCCTGCTCTGAACTCCTCCAGTTGCCCCCAGGCTTTCTAGAACAAGTCTACTAACCTTTTGCAAGTATGACCAGTTGGTTTTTTTGTTTTCTATAGAGAGGTCATTCTTGGTCTTCACTATTTTTTGAAGCTATGCTTCTTTTCTGTGATGCTTCCATGACAAATACATAATTACAGCAGCTAGACAACATTTCCTCAGACCTGATAGCAATATCTGGCTTACTAATGGCAGGTAGCTGCTTCAGTCTCTTTATTACACACATGCTGCTTATTCAGTCAATTGAGAGAGAGAGTCAATTGCAAGTAATGTGCTTAACTGGCAAATCTGCGGAATGGGACTTTTGCCATGAGGAATAACTTGGGCTTTCAGGCTTCTGGCATTGGTGGGCATTTGCAGCTTGTTTTTCTTCTCTGAGGAAGGCGGGGGGGGGGGGCGACAGTGCATACCCAAAGATCTTCCCATGTTTGGCAGCAATATGCCAGGACTTTTGAAAGACCCTGTGGAATATTTTTGCTTCAAAAGTACTGACATCTACATAATTGTTTGGGTTTAAGGATTCTTTTTAATACTTTGTTTTTTAGTCTAGAGAGAACCTACAGTAAGATTTTTGCCTCTCTGCAATTCTTCACCAGGACTGGAGAAGCTCAGATGCCTTGTTTAAGTTGTGCGTGTTTAAAACTAACAGCAGGGCCTGAAGTGAACAGTGAAGCTCTTGTACGGTGCCAGGAAGTACTGACACAGTGTACTTCCTCAATATTACAATATTTACATTGTGTTAATATTTTAACAGCGGGGTTTGATGGCAGGCAGAACACCTTTTTTCATTGTTTGTAGCTCAGTGAAGCATTTTACATTTATTTTTTTTTTCAAATTTTATTTTGACATACAAAAGCAGAAGAGATGTTGCCCAGCAGTGAAAAATTCAGATCCTACAACTGGCTATAGCTCACTGTTTTGCAGAGGAAAATTATGATTACTTCCAGGTCAAAGAATTACATGAAAACTAATGTGGTTATGTGTGTGGGATCTGTTGCTTCAAATGGGATAAAAGCCCAGTGTAGTCCCAGTTTAGCTGCAAAGACGTGGCAAGAACAAGCTCTCCCCCAGTGAATGTAGTTTGTGTATAGCTGCACCTGTAAGGGTAAATTGCATTCCTCCACTTTGATCAGATTAATGTATGCATTGTATGTAGAGCCCACAGTCACTCGCGACTAATATGAAAACAGAGGAAACAGGACGTGAAATGGCTAAACCTTTGTTTTGTCAAAGTAATGAATCTTGCTTTAGGATTTGTGACAACTTTGTGATATGACACCTCTGGAAAAAGTCTGAATTTGTTGTTCAGCTCCACAGTGAAGTCGTAATCATAGAATGGTTAGAGTTGGAAGGTACCTTAAAGATCATCGAGTTCCAGCCCCGCTGTTATGGGCAGGGACACCTCCACTAGAGCAGGTGATACCAAGGTTTTATCATCAGGTTGGTCACTGTCTTGCTTTGTGGTACTAGACAGGTCCCTTAATTTTTCTATGCACTTGTTTCCTCTTCTGGGTGGGACTGTTTGGAGAATAATCAGTATTTGTTTGGCAGCAGTGAGATTCTACTACAGGAGATGTTAGGAGAGGTCAAAACACTGTTTGGTACTCTGTAATTCAGTTTGTAGTCCTTTAATGCTTTTCTATGAACTATTTTTAAAGGACTGAATAGTAGATTCTCCTGCCTGAAGTTTTATTGCACTACAGCAAATCAAACAAATTCTTGAGTCTTAAAAAGCAGAGATCGCTAGTGCCTTTGAATAGAAGTCAGAGGAAATGGTCTGTTTATTAGAACCCCCCAAGTATGTATGTCCACACAAAAATAAAATATCACACCCCTAAAGTTGTTTAAACCTGGGGAATTTTTGGGAGGGGAATGAAACTGCTTTCTCTTTCCTCTCCCAGGAGGAAAAAATGCCTTTTGGCAGTTAAAATCTCCATCTATCACTCATCCACTAGTTTAGCACTGGATGCTAGTGAAATTGAGTTGCCAAGGGTACGACAGTCCTACCCTGTCCAGATCTACCAAGGTCAAACGCTCGTGGTTCCACAGTGGTTTAGGGAACAGCTAAAGAAATTCTTACCCCTTCCAGTTTGTTATTTCCTACAACTGGAATTTATTCCTTCCCTTCTCTCTACTGGGAGTGATCATCGCCAGGGCAGGTTGATGATCTGAGTGCTCCTTAACCAGCTCCAGTGTGCTGGCAGCCTCTGTCCAGGGGTGCCAGTAGGAGCACTCGGATCTCTGCCCTGGGATGGACATCTTCATCCCTGCATCCGCAATGGAAACCCAGTGCCGACAACTTCTGGGTCTGTTCCCACTGGATTCACAAGAGATCACAGACCATACCCTGCTACCAACTGGATTTATCCCGACTGAACAGGGACTGTGACCTCAATGTGAACAAGCAGCAGCTTGTTTAGGCTGAATTTTCTGCTGATTATAACTGTCCCTGGGTTTTTTTTTCTGCAGACACCTTTGGTTCTTCCCGAGGTTCCTTTCTGCATCAGTAAAGATAGAGCTGCTGAGGTTGGTCTTGGTTTGGCAGATGTACCAAGTCTGCCGAATTGTATCACATCTTTGCACAGGGGGGAGGTCAGATAAAAATCTGATCTCCCTGTATTCAGCCGAGAGCTTTTCCTTCCTAAACATTTCCATTTTCAGAATAAATCTAACCCGAGGACGGTGTAGGTGCTGCACTTTGCGGCGTGGGGAATTCAGGCGAGCGCAGGCCGTGTGCGCTGCAGGAGCTGCTCTGCCAGCACGGGGCAGGGATAGCTGAAGGTGAACACCTGCACCGCGTGATGAACTGCACAATATTGCTTTTCTTAAAGCCATCATTACACGAGCTGAGCCAGCAGGCCAGACAGAAGCAGAGGCTGTAGCTGGCTGGGGGCACGGCTCCACCCCACAGCTGGCGGGCCTCACACCCCTGGGGCCCTGGGGTGGCAGCCAGCACAGTAGCCAGTCCCTTTTTTGGCACTCTCCTGAGTGCTGGGTTGGAATCCTGCCTCGCTGCTGCATTCAGGGCAGATGGAAGAAGAGAGTCCTTATTCCCTTTCCCTTGTGAACTTCATCTGTGGCGGAGGGCAGGATCTAGGCCTTTGCTTCGTGAGCCTGGCGTGTTGCACAGACATGCACTGATGTTTCTTGACTGTGTGCTGACAGTTTGCTTGCTAACAATCCCAGCAAAGCTGCTAGCAAGCAGAAATGTGATCAAAGTGAAATTGCATGGGAGTTTGTGTTCTGTTTTTTTCCAGAATATTTCAAAAGCTCTAGCCTGGTGAAATAAATTACCTGATCTGGGGGAAGGCAAGGGGAAAGATAGATATAAAGCAACCCCTTCCCCTGTAGAGTTTTAATGGGGAATATTCAAAGTTGCTTTGGAAATTCAAGTGTTGAAGATGTGTGTGTCTCTATATATCCTGTGTATATGCTTAAAAGCATATGCAATATGCAGTGTGCATGAATGGCATTGTGCCCACAGTCAGTTGTGCAGGTAGAGATGACAACATTTGTTATGTGTTTGAGGATTTCACCCTGCTCACAGCTGAAACCTGTAGACACATGGAGGCTCCCATTTTCACCTCTTGTTGAGGTAGACAAAGCCAGATCAAGGCTGCCTATAACAAAGCAGTATGTGGTCTTACTTATTAAGTTACCTCCCCAAAATCACTTTTGTCAAATTTTCATCAGGGCAGAGCTTAGCATGAATATGCTAATGAAACCTGAGTTACAGCTTGGGCATATGAAAAGCTACATGTAAAAATACAAACTTTGCAAAGTAAAGCACTTGGCAGTTCGGAAGTGCCACAGCTGAGGCTCCCTGTGCAACCTTTGGCATCTGTATGTGCCACATGTTATGGTACAGTCTCCAGTTACATGACTCAGCGCGTTGGTTTTTTTCCTCTGTGACCATTGCTGTGACCTGAGATGCTTCAATATCGTGTGTGAGTTCTGTAGTTCAGGTGAAGGCCACCAGACTTACTTGCTGCTCACTGCTTAAAACCCTGTTCTGAAGATAAGGCGAATACTGTCCTTTTGGATTCTTGGTGCTCACCACTGATACTATAATGCTCTGCACACAATTAACTATCTTTCTAGCACCCCTATTAGTGAAGTAGCGGTCTTTCTGCATTCTGAAAGGGGGAAACTAAGGCATACGAGAGCTGAAGTTTGAAGTATCTTTGTCTTAAGTATGCCATTTCTCAGTCCTTAATGTTATACAGAGAGCTCTTAATGTTGAAAGAATCTTTTCCATTGATGACAGCTGTCACAGGGTGACACTGATCAAATCAAAAGCACACAATCAGTGGCAACCTGCAGAAATTAGATTTACGTTCTGCATTCAGCAGCATCTGTAAAATGACAGAAGGGAATTTAAAAAAAAAATAATTGAAAATCAGTTCTTTGGGCATCACTCATTTGCCTTAAATATTAGCAGTTCTTTTCTCCTCTCTCACCCTTCTGCCTTGTACATTAACACACATGTTCTAACAAATGAGGCAGGCATTCTTCTGCCTCATTACACAGCCTTGATTCATCCCCGGGGCATAGTCCATCTTTACATTGGGTGAAGAAGAGATTGAGGAGGGAGGAAAAGTAGGTGAGTATGTTAAGGACTGTGTCATAATGTGTACATGCGAGGTCTTAATTAAGATTGTATAAGCAATACAGTTTTAGCTTTTCTTAATTTGAGTGCCCAGCCTGTTACCCCGATGTTCTTTTAAGTGTGGGTATATGTATTTATATATGTGACACTTTTAGAATTAATCAGTGAGGCTACTGTGACTCTTGCTAATGGAGTAGCTGTTATCAGCATAGATTTATCACCTTTCAGGTCAGCCACCAGAAAGAGATGGGATGCTCTAAACTTCAAAGAATATCCAGCTCAGCCTTTGTAACCTTGGCCTGGAAGGTACTCTGTTACTCTGTGAGCAGTGCATGAGCAGTTAGTTACCTTGCAGAAAAAGAGAGAGAATGGAGCATGCCCAACATAGGAGGACTCAAAAAATGTAGCTGCAAAATAGGTCACTTCCAAGCATGTGCAAACAGTGGTTTTTCAGACTTAGCTTGATGTAGTGTGGGCACTTTTTATGTTTACAAATGTAACGCCCTGACGAAAAGACAACCTTATGCCAAATTGCAAGCGTAGAAGCACAAGAGCTTTTCAGCGGAACAGTTGAAATATTTTCAACATGGACAAAACAAAGGTTTTTTCCATAATTTTGTTCTTGATTATCCAAAATACATTTTTGTATTATCCAAAATAATAATACTAAGACATTTTTGATTATCCAAAAAAAATCAGCTTGAGGCAAACACCTGGCATGGTTAATTTCAGCCAAAACAGTTCAACTTTGGCAAAGTTTACAAACAGATGAAGACAGAAACCTACAATAGGAACTGCTGGGTCATTTATCTATAGGCAGCCGGGTTGCACCACCTCTGAAAGCCACTCATCTCAGTTTTCATGAAGGCAGATGCCACTGTGTGTTTTCTCAGATGTTGTGGCTTCTCTGTTATGCACCAGAGTGGCAATTGCATTTTTGAATGTTAAGATCTTTGGACTTTGTTTCAAAAGATTTTGTCTGTGTATCTAAAACAAAGTTGATAGCACACATCTTCCTCTTAGGAGGAGGAATAGGGCCACAAAGATGATCAGAGTGTTGGAGCACCTCCCCTATGAAGACAGGCTGAGAGAGCTGGGGTTGTTCAGCCTGGAGAAGAGAAGGCTCCAGGGAGACCTCATAGCAGCCTTCCAATATCTGAAGGGAGCCTACAGGAGAGCCGGAGAGGGACTCTTTGTCACGAAATGTAGTGACAGGACAAGGGGTAATGGTTTTAAATTGGAAGAGGAGAGATTTAGATTAGATATTAGGAAGAAATTCTTTACTGTGAGGGTGGTAAAGCACTGGAACAGGTTGCCCAGGGAAGCTGTGGATGCCCCATCCCTGGAGGTGTTCAAGTCCAGGTTGGATGGGGTTTTGAGCAACCTGCTCTAGTGGAGGTGTCCCTGCCCATGGCAGGGGGGTTGGAACTCGATGATCTTTAAGGTCCCTTCCAACTCTAACCATTCTATGATTCTATGTTCTGCACTAGAATATTGCACTTACTTTTGTGGTATCCTTCCCCCTCCTCCCTGCAAAAACAAGGTAAAATTTTTATTGTGTTTAGTCATGTGTTTTGCAAATCACCATTTTGTCCTGAATCTAGTACTTCTGAATTGTTGGGTGTAGAAAAAGCCACTGTCTCCCTTGTGCAGTCACCTGGGAAGCGGGCAGCCCTCTTTGTGGCCAGAAGGAATGATGTGTGGTACTGGAAAGGCAAGAATGACAAACAGCAGCGCTGTGGTTACTTCAAAAAGTCTGAGTAAGCATTCGCAGTGCCTTGTCCTAGGAATGCTGAGTGCTGACATCTTGCTGGCCACCGGGGAAATCCACTTTCCCTGGGGAGCCCCCCTCTTGGGGTGCACACCGCGAGAGGCTGAGCTGGAGCTAAGGAAACAAATCAGCTTTTCTGCGGTTCTTCCAGCGCTGGGGAGCTGCCTGCCAGAATTCACCAGTAGAGAAACTCTTCTCTGAACTGAGCAAATTTGCAGTAAGCTTTATAGCCAAAGTCAGTATGATTTGTTTGCAAAGTTAAACACTGGGGGTTTTGGGTGGGTTTTTTTTTTTTTTTTTAAATGCTGAAATAAATAAGAGCAAATTGTGTGAGGTCATAGCGCTCTGCCTTTCCAAACTGCTTCAGCTGCGATCCCAGAGAAAGCTTCTCTTCTCGACTCCCCTCTGCTGTGTCCAGAAAGCCTTCGCTGGGCCAGCACTAGGAGGAGAGAGGAGGGTTTGCTGTCTCAGAGCTGTGTTCTGAGATCTGTGGCCACAAGAAGAGCTGCAGTGGAGCCACCCCTCTCTTCCCCGATAAATGGCAGGGGCAGTATGAGATCTTTGAAAGCTGGAGGTGCGAGTGACTGGCTCTGAAGCTCCTGCTTGGATGGCTGCATGCTATGCTGTACACAAAGGCCCCTGCAGGTTTATATTAAGGTGCTGCCCAGACTAAACCAGTGCATTTTTTCTTTTTCCCCTCTAAATGCCTTTTTATCATTCAGGCTGTCACCTGTGTTTCCTGGCAAGGGCTGCTGGCTGGGGGAGGTCTGGCAGAGCTGAACACCCAGCTTTGGTGGTCTTTGTGTGGCTGCCTGAAAGATGGCTTAAAACAGAACCTGCTCTGTGAATACCTGCGAGTTAACATGTGTCAGCCGTGTGGCTGGAAGGTTTCTCCTTTGCTGTAAAGAGAGATTTTTATAATGAATACTTTCCTTGTGATTAAAATGGGTAAATAAACAAATAGCTCCTACAGGAAGTATACTGTGTGAAGACAGGGCAAATAGATTGTAGGTTTCCAAACAAGGAAAAGGGGAAAAAAACCCAAAACCGACCAAACCCAAGCTCCTCAGTGCATTTAATCTATTAGAATGTGAAATGGCAATTTATCTTTCCCATTTCCTTCCCTTGCCAAACATATCCAGCTGTTGGAGCTTTCTCTGCTCCCTGCTAGAAATGCCAAGACTTAAAATTTGTTGATGTCCTCCGCCTCCTCCTCCGGAGTATCATTGCCATTATCATCTTTCCATAGTACCAATCAAGCTCACTCCTGAAACCTCAGGGGAAAAAAACCTAATGATCCAAACTGGATTTAAACAAATTGTGGTTTTCAGCAAATCACTTCTCTAATAAATACAATTCCTTTTCCTGTTAGCGGACTACCTGGGAGCAGACATATCTTTGGATGTGCTGAATTGGAGCTGATTAACTTCATGAATAACTACAAATCTCTCTGTGAGACCATGACATGCCATAGTGGCCCTGTGCCTGAGATACTTGAAGCATTCTTGGTCACAGCGCAGTATTCTGTGCATGCAAGCTGCTCCTAAGGCAAATTTTGCTAAAGTAAATGTTAAAATTTTTTAATTTTGTCCTCTGACTGTGATTTCCAGCATCAGATAATGACCCTCTGGATTCCCTATGAAAAGCGAATGTAGGGAGGACATGAAAAAGGTCATTCAAACATCAATGCAAATATTATAGAACCATAGAAAAATTTGGGTTGGGGAGGGATCTCTAGCAGTCTCTAGTCCAATGTCCTGCTCAAGTAAGTCTAACTTTTGTGTTCCTCGGGGTTTTTTTGCAATTGAGTTTTGAAAATCTCCAAGGATGGAGACTGGGCCTTGTCCCAGGACTGTACCACTCACTGAAAAGTTGTTTTCTTTATGTCCCAACTGGAATTTCCCTTGTTGCAGCTTGCGTCCATTGCCTTTTGCCCTTTTACTGTGCACCTCTCGGAAAAGTCTGGCTGTCTTCTATATCGCTTCATTTTTGTTAGTGGAAAACTGTAATCAGATCCCCCTGCAGCCTTCTCTTCTACAGGCTGAACAAACCCAGCTCCCCCAGCTTCTCCTCCTGCGTCATGTGCTCCTGGCCCTCTTGGTGGCCTCAGCTGGGCTTGCTCTGATCTGATAATAAACATTAAAAATTGTTAACTATTTTTTCCACTGCTTCATGCAGTTGCAGTTTCCTTGGGTAGCCTTCAGTCAAATGGACTTCTGTCTTCATCCGAGATGTGGATTTTGAACCCAGGAGGAATGATGATTCTTTTATCCATCTACGTGTGCTTTTTTCTTTTTTTTTTTTCTTTAAATCATTGTCACTGGGACAATATCGCCCTAAGTACTCTTTCACCAGTGCAGTACATTTTCTTCCACACAGCACTACTTGCTTGCAAGATGATACTGGGGTGAATTTATTATCTTACTTTGCTGGACATCCCCCTGTGATGAGACAGTCCTTATATGTGGTATATTTCTCTTGCAGTGAAAAACATAATTCTCCTGTATTTTCTATTGAGATGATCTGATTGTACAACTGTCAAGAATTTTCAAGATAATTTTTTCTTTTGCTTCTAAACCTCTTCTCTTCCACACCACCTTCTGAAAGGCCGAGTCCCCTTTTACTCATGAGTTGAATTTTTGGAAAAGAGAGAAAATAGCGCTTGTCTCCCTACTATTACATTTCTCATTCTAGGTTTTAGTTCAATGTCAAATTTCATTGTGCCTTAGCCAGTCAAATGAAACATTAACAATAGTAAAGATGTCTGTAACACCGCTCCTGACTTTATTGTTGCATTGAATTATCATGATGGGAGACTTAACTTCCTGCATATAGAAGGGAGAAGGAATGCTACTAGTGATGATAGCGCACACCTGCCTGCATAGAGTAGCTAAGAGATATCTTCATTAAGTCAGCGAATCATCAATCAATCAATAACAATATTCGAAGTTCCATTTTGAATGTGATAAGTAGCTAGAGTATGAGGTAAGGGCTGATCTTAGAACACAGTCTTGAATCAAAGGGGAGCAGCTACAACTTTCTTCACTTAAAAGAAAGTGAAAAAAAATGAAAAAAAAAATAGTATAATATGTTAAACAGCCACAGGACAGTCTATGGGAAATGCTGGGTGCTGCCTAGTTAAGTTGCCGGTTTTGAAGAAGTCAAAGACCTTGACTGGGGAGGAGGAGTGACATTTCCCTAACTCAAAGATGCAGAGATGAGCTGTAGCATACACAGCATTTTATACCAAACTTTTCCGGATGAACACTACCTGGAAAGAACATTATGAATAAAACTAGACTTGTGAAGAAGAGGAGATGTGATTCATTGGCCAAAAAGCTTTATCTTAAAGTTCTTCAGGAAAGGATAAAGTGACCAAAAAGTAAAGTTTAGTCTTATCACAGGACAGAAGATCATGTTGTAAATGCCACAGTAAAGAGAAGAGTTGTCCTACTGGGAGGGGTGAAGCAAGGATTAGTAATCAATAGTGAGGATAGGAACTAATTAAGATAGAATCGTTGCTGGGCAGAAGGGTGTAGGAATGGGACTTGTACAGGTGGAAACAGGACTGAATTACAGACCAGAGCTCCCAGTTTGTCTTCCAGACTGCTGAAAGAGTGGGCATGTTGTTAAGTCAAACCGAGAGTGGCTCCATTTGATTGCAAACCACCAAACACAGTGTCTGTGTGGAGAAACAGGGCAAAGCGATGTGGACATCTATGGTGCCTTTAATGGAGCCTCAGTGGAGCAGGGTGAAGGAGCTTACCCATGTGAAGCTACAGCCGTGTCTACATTTTTTGATGCTTACATATTTTGTACAGACAAGCCTGAAGTGTTTAAATCTATCTATCTAAATATATACTTATGCACCTTAAGTTTACATACTTCATTAGTCTTACGGATACATGTCAACTTTATCAAATGCATCATATGCATGTGTTTGTTTAGGCGTATTATCAGAATGCCTCTGTTCAGTGCGCTTGTCTGAAAAGGAGCCTAATTTCAAAGGCATTTAAGAGAAAGTTGGTAACTCAGACACAGATGGCTGCAAAGGCGGAGGTGGGAGAGAATGGGGAAAGATGAGTTCTGGCAAGGAATCACGTTTGGTGCAGGTGCGCTTGTTTTAGAAGAATGGGATGCTGTCTGGGAATGAATGAGATCCATTCCTCAGCAGCGTGTACAACCTGCCAAACACCCTGGGTGGCCTCTGACAGCCTCAGAGACTTTTGGTCAGAGAGAAGTTCTAAAACCGTCTAAACTTGCTGGCATTGCCGTGCAAAAGCTGTGTTAGTTGGGAGCTGTGGTGTGTTCCTGGCTGTTTGGCGAGTGGGCAGAGTTAAGGTTACTTAGATGACCTGAGCTGAGTGCGCGCACGCTTTGAAAGGATTTGAGTATGTAATTGAGGAGTTTTAATTTCTGTGGTCAGTTTTTCAGAAAGCTGCCTTGTTTCCCAAAGGGGTTTTTGGCAGAAGTGGAAGTTAGATCCCTGCTCCTTTAAGTGCATCCAGACTTGGTGGAACTTGAGAACAGCTTTTCATGTGGTTTGCATCCATACCATCCCTTCCATACTTTGATCTGGATCCTCTCAGCTTTACGGTGTCTGTGACTGTCACTTGTGTGTCTTCTTCTGCTTTCCCTCCATCATCCGGAATGCAGGGATTTCCGTGGTGATTCTGCAGTTTTGGAAAGCCATTCATAAACTTGAACCTCCAAAGCAGAACTAGTGCAGTTACAACATCTTGCTGTGCAACGGCTTTGGAAATACTATCATGCATGCTCTTAGGAAGGTTGGGAGTAGGTTGCTGTCAGACTTGAAGGTTTTGGTTAGAAAATAGTATGGAAAGACAAATGAAGCACAAATGCAGTCATGTGGAATTACCTTTTAGTAGAACATTTCTCAGAGTTTCCTTGCCTTTTCCCTAGGCTTTTAGCTCCAAAAATAATAAGAGACACTGACAAATAAGTAATTAGCATGAAACTGGGGGGAACGAGAAATATATTTACTCTTTTTGTTACAGAAATTTTGAGAGTAGAACAGGACAAATAGAATGCACCAAGAAATAACATCTGTTTGATGCTGTGATTGGTGTTCCAGGTTGTTGAAATAGGCACAAGTAATTGCCTGGTAGTTTATTGGCTTGCCTGCTTACTTTGGAGTTTTCCTTTGTTATAATTAGTCTTGGGTACACCAAACAAAGGCAAAAAGATTATTGCAAGATATAAGGGCAGAATTAGCCTTCTGCAGGGATGTGGTACACCCTATAAATTTATCATTTGATACTTTTTCCTTTTGTACATAGTCCTTGTCTGTTCTCTCCACATTCTTAGCATGTCTCAGAAATTCCAGTATTTTTAGCAGTGAATCGGTGAGAAGAAGGGGAAAAGGCCTGTAATTGCTTTTTCCATTGTGCTTGTTAAAACCGCATTGTGGGAAATGGACCCAAACACTGTCTTTTAAGTGGTGTTGAGTCTGAGGCAGGTGGTATTAACTCAGGACTGCATTAACTCTTTTCAAATCTCTTTCCTGTTTCCTTGAGGAAACATGCCTGGTGTATATATGTGGCAAGGGCTGTTTGCCTGCCTCTTGCATTGACATTTTAATTTGGTCCATGATATAAATATCATTTCCCTAATCCCCCTTGCCCTGACCCTGTTTTGTCTTTTCTTCAAAGTGAGTTGACTTTTTTTTTCTTTAAGGACGGGGGAGGAGATGGGAATGGTGGCTGCCTGCTCTAGTTTGGAGCGTTAAATGCTTGGGGAAAAAAAATCTCAGAGTAACTGTTGTTTCTTTCTTTGTATTCACATGGAAATTTTTAATCTCCATCAAAGGATCAGGAGAAAATAACGTTGAGATTCAACAAGAGAGCTCCCAGCTTACATGGAATTTTTAAATGTTATTTGGCTTTATCCTTTAAGCGATGAGAACCATGAACTATGTACCTACAGGGTTCAGAATTAACTTTTCTCTTTCTTCCAACACACCCTCTTTTTTTTTTCTTCTTTCTCCCTCCCTTTTTCTTACATCTTTATTGTTCTGCATAAACATGCAACTTCTTTTTGGCCAAAACTGTAAGTGCCTTAGGATTTGTTTAGTTGTATTTATGTATACATTTCTAACGTTAATTATGAGTACCAGTCTGAAATACAGCCTCACATTCTCCTTTTGATGTGATCTGAAGAATCTCTGTTGAAGGCCATGGAGCTAAGATCAGAACCCAACACACTGTATGCTTGCATAGTCTACAAGAGCTAATATTAGCCTGCAAAAAAAAAAAGAAAAGGCAAAAGTAGGTATAAAAGGGCTAATAATCTGCTTGTTTGTAGTGGGGAATCACAAATACTATCTGCACCTGTAGATGTAGCTGATTGTGCTAATAATGATAACAAGGGAGACCCCCTGCAACGAGCCCATGGAGAGTAACAGCAGATTTCACAGGTGGGTGCTGACAGCAATGGTAGATTTCATGCTTCATCACAGATTAATAAAACAAGGAGGATATTAAAATGCTAATACTCATTAATACTGTTTTATGGTGTTTAACATTAAACATGGAAAATGAAAATGAATGACAGCCGGTAAATGGAACTGACAGTTGTGTTCAGGGTGTCTGAAGCTGGTGAGAACTGGCTGCAGGAAATAAAAGCTGTGGATGCTCTTGTTCCTGCTGTGGGTCAAGCCAAACAGCACCTCCTGGTACCTAGATTTTTGCAAGGTCACCTAAACTTAGACTTAAATAGACTCTTCTATTATTATAAAATATATGATAACAATGAGGTTCCACTCAAATATGAGAAGAAACTTCTTCACGGTGAGGGTGACAGAGCCCTGGAACAGGCTGCCCAGGGAGGTTGTGGAGTCCCCTTCTTTGGAGATTTTCAAGACCCGCCTGGATGCAGTCCTGAGTAACATGCTCTGACATGCTCTGGGCAATCCTGCTTTGGCAGGGGAGTTGGACTAGATGATCTTTATGGTCCCTTCCAACTCTAAAAAAATTCAGTGAAAAAATTCAGTGAAATTCAGATAACGTTTTATCTTTAACAGTATTGGTCAGAACCATTATTTTCTGTGTCATATGAAAGACAGAGTCTCCAGCAATACATATGTCTAAGAGTAGAAATCACAGCTCTCATTGAAGCATAATTGTGAAATATATTTTTTTTTTTTAAGTTTAGGTGGTCAAGATTTGTTTTTTCCCCAGAACTCTTCTTGTGTTTCAATTGGCTCCATTGTTCTTCATTTGTTACTAAAGTTTCAATAAGCTTCCCTTCATCCCAGAGGCAGTTGCATTTCAGCAACAAGTAAAAGTTGGCCCTCTGTGGGCTGTAATGTATGTAATGTAATATAATGCAATATAATATAACATACATAGATACAAACTTAATTCTACCATATCACAGACTGTTCTAATTTCATTTGTGGTTAAAACTCACTGAAAACTTCTGCGTAGCTGTGTTTAAATATGAAACTTAAAGATCTAGGGTATTTTGACCTAATGCTCTTCACAAGTAAAAATTTTTAATTTAGCACAAACCCTCTCTGTGCCCTTGCTGCCCATGCAAAAATCCCAGGAACATGGGGAAGATGTCATAGTGCACAGGATCTGGGGATAAAAGGATTCTAAAGGCGTGGTACTGTTTTGTCTCTGGTGGTGATAGTACTTGGTTAAGCTACAGTTGTTTGACCAAGTATCCATTTTTGTACTTTAATGTTTAAGGTTTTAAATAAAATTAATCTTCAGTATCCTAAATTTCTAATGCCTAAGTCTGAGTCTACAGTCTGAAGAGCTGACTGATGACCAGCAAATGACTGGTTTTGTTCTGAGTTAATAGGTACATTTAATATTTTAATACAGACTTTTTCAGGGCGTTTCTTTTTTTCTTTTTTTAAATTTTTTTCTTTTATATTTTTTTTTTCTTCTCTTAATTTCCCAGCTGTTTCTTGCACATGCACCATGAATTTCAACTGCCTTGTTATCTTAATTTCCCCCGCATATGCACTGTCTCTTGCCAACATCCTCCTTTGTTGTGACCTACTGTGTGAATGGAGGATTCCATCCCAGACATAATTCTAATTTTTGTGTGCTTAAAATGTGATCAGAATCAATCCCTTTCAAATTGCTGCCATCTCCCATTGTTCTCATGAGACTGAAGCCATACAAGGTGCTCCAGGGATAGGTCCCCCATTCCTTTACAAGTGGGAATTTAATGGCACTCTCAATCTTTGGGTGTTTAGTTGAAAACTTACTACTTTCTGTCAAGGTGAAAACAGGCAGATATCACTTCAAAAATCAAATTTTGGGGAATGAAAGATCATGAAAAAGGCTCATAACTTGAGCTGGAATTTATGAAAGCCTGTTTATTTTGGCAAATGTTCTCAAAACCAGGTTCATTTTTATCCTCTGTACCGTCTGGATTTTCCTGTGAGGAGTCAGAGCATGGTTACCCTGATTTGGCTTAGAACTGGATTTATGCCAAAATGTTGAGTCCTCCTCTCCTTCCGCCCACCTTCCCACTTTCCTTCTCCTGGTCATAGTAGATTTTTCCTTCTGTTGATCTCAGGTATTTCATTTTTACTCCTTGGTGCTAAAGAAAATAACAAGCTTAGAAACTCAGGTGATGCCAAGTTTTAAAACCTCAAAAGAATAAAAAAGGCTGCTTTCTTCAGTGTACACAGTCTTACCCTTCTTTTTCTTAATAGAAGCATGTGTAGTTCAGGATTTGATTGTAAGATTTTTTAGCACATTAGACCAGAAACCTTTTTGGGTTGTTTTCTCCTGAATCTAGGTTACAGGCTTGTTGGTCCTTCCAAACTCTTTGATTATTTTTTTTTCCCTCTCTTGATGAAGGGTCTACAGTCCTATCCCTCCTTTGATTTTAAATTCCTTTCCTAGTCCCAGCCAGATGTTTGGTTTCCCCCACTGTTGACAGTCAGATAATATTCTCGCGCTATCACTTTGTACATCCACATTTGCAAGATCTGTCACAAAAAATTCCCAAATTTTTGTCACTGAGGGCCTTACTGTGTATTTTTTTAATGCTTTCCAAAGGCAGATTCCTTTAATGTCGCATATAAATTCTGCTTAAACAGCAAGCAAAGGCAAACCTTCCTGTTTTGCCTTTTCCAGTAAGAAGGGTGTGTTTCTTAGCCACATCTTATGGATGACCTGGAGATTTACTCCACCTTTGCTGAAGGAATGTGGCTAGCACTTCAGAGAATCACAGGAAAGCTTCAGGAGTTTGGCCAAGAAAGAGTAAACCATCCAAAACCAGGCAAAACTTTGTCTTTCCCCCTTTCCACTGCTTTCATTTCCTACCGTGTTGTGTTGTCCTCTGCATCAGACTATTTAAGACTGCCAAATACTTGGATATTTTATAGGTAATATATCTTATAAATGCCATGGCCAGCCTCTGAGGGAAACACAGGATTGTCGGTTTTGGATGGAGTATAAAACCCAAGCAGGAAATCACTGCTGAATGGCACAGCTGCAGGCAAACACTGTGAGCTAGTAAACTGCCCATCTGCAGAGCCACACGTGTGTCGGAGCGCGGGGCCAGGGCGGCCGTGGCAGAGCGCGCCTGTAAGTGGTTAGCAGGGAGAAATTTGGTGATTAAAGAATGAAGTGTTTTGCTTCATTAGTTCCTGAAATACAGCTATCTGAAGGTGATTATAATCTTGTTTTCAAGAAGGAGGAGAGACTGAAGATTAGAGCTTTTCCTTGTCTGTAAGAAAAAATAAAAGCAGAATTTCAGATCTGGGATGGGCTAGATCATCCCACTGCAGGATGGAGGATGTGACACAACCTACAGTTGAGGACCGAAGGGAAAGTTTGTCAAGAAAAAGGAAAACACTGTATTTGTTCGTAGGGCTGAACTGGCAATCACACCTGAATCTTCCCATCAGAGTTAGAAACAGGAAAGACTGTTTTAGTCCTTAGGCCTCCTTCACTGTCATTGACCTGAACAGGGGCCTGGAAGGGTTAGGAGCTGCATGTTTCTTGAAGTTTGAACTGTTTAAGATCCTCCTTTGCTAGAGATTTTGCCAAAGTCACTTTCAGGATATTCATTCTAGTACTTTCCTTTTTTAATTTAACCTAGAGTTATTTCCTAGTTTTGCTGTCTTCCATTCTAAATAACTTCTCTTTCCCTGTGGGTTGTCATTTCTTGAGTTCCTCCAGCCAAGCTCTCTGTGTAGTTCTCCCAGTCCTTCCTCTGAAGTTTAGCACTTCCTCTTATGCATGCCAAGTTTGAGTTCATTTTCCGCATGATTTTCCCAAGCACTACTTTAAATAATCCACAATTCAGTAACAAGCATATTGTTAAAATAATGAAACAACAACAATAAAGCTCTTTTAAGACTGTATCTCATACACTCCAACTGTAAATACTCCTGATTTGGGTTTTTTTTTTCCAAATACTTTATTGAAAAATAAATTACTTTCTAATAGTCAAAATGAAGTTACCAGGGTTATAATATCATTGTACGGTTGACTTTTTACATTGTCTATTGGGAAGAGGTTTTTCTTGATTAATTGTAATGTACAAATCAATGCAAGTGAAGGATAATCTAGTGATCAGGGTCCTTGTTTAAGGCATAAGTGGCTTGGGTTCAAGTCCCTGCTTTATCACAAACCTCTCTTGTGATTTCTCTGCTTCCTAGTATTGGGGTATCAGGATGAATATAATAAAAGTTGACAGTTGTACGCAGAGAAGATGGGTGTATTGCCAGCTGAAGCCTTTGGAAGTTTTCTGTTCAGTGATGTATCTTGGATCAGGGCAGCTAAAGAGCGTGAAACTCTCAGGACCTAAACTTGTTAAAATGTGCTGATTTCTCTTGGTTAAAGGACTGAGTCTTTAAAATATTCTTGATGTTTCATGTGAGCAGGAGGACATCATTCATGTCTGTGTCATAAATATTTTCATTTAAGGGTTTGATATTTCATATATCCTTGAGCATTTTCATATTTTTATCACAAGGAAAAGGAGCTGCTTTGGTTTTTCCTCTATAGGCATTTTATTCTCTCTTTTCCTGTCAATTAATGCCATTTTTTAAGCCACATAAAGTGTATTTCAGTTGTCGTCATTATGAAGTTGGTACTTTCTGCATTCCTTCTGCACACGAGCATGAATTGCAGGGTGGTGCCATATTAATTTATAGGCATCTCTGTTAAAATACAGGGGAATTAGTTCTGAAGATGAAGCTTTTTCCTTATTTTGAATCTTCCTTTATATTTTAATGCATTAAGGAAGCACGTGACTAGCGGACATTGTGTTAGTGCCAGATGTCTTGGAGAACCTGGCATTTTGATTCATCCTGATGAAAAATGTGCAAAATGTCTGATAATGTTATGCGAAGAAAATGATGACGTGTGAGTTTTAGCATTCATGGACTTCATGTGTGCATCTCCTTCCCCAGGACAATCACATCCCTCCGGAGTGAGCTGATTCCACATCTGGTTAGGAAACAGTTCTCTTCTCCTACATCATTGCAGCAAGGACTAGACAACAAAGAAGAGGACCAAAAGAAAAAAGAACAAGCATCTCTAGGTCAGTACAAGTATCAATGATTTGATTAAGGTTTTAAAGCCTGTATGCTGCAGCTGAATTATTTGGTAGAGTACAGAAGGAGACTGAAACACTGGTTTGGGGATATGGGTTTTTTTTCTCTTGTACTTCATGATAGCAAAGATTCTAGTAGATTTCTTTTTCAAAAAGTATTGTGCATTATATAAATATTTTTGTCCTCCCTTTTTTTTGGTTTAAATCACAAGCAAATCAGCTAGGTGCTGTGTTGTTTCTTCCAGAATACAGTATAGGTAAATGCACTTCTGAAAATGTAATTTTAGGAGGGAGTTTCTAAAATTGTGTAGGGCAACACACTAAGTCTTAACCACCCTGCACTGGGAACTGGACAGGATCTCAGATCTTGGAATTTACTTTTAGCATTTCCGCTGTCTCCTTGTGTGACCTTGGGCAAAATATTGCATCTGTCCTGATCCCTTGATTCTCACCTGCAGAATAAAAATAAGCACTTACTCACTACGTGTGATAAAATCTGTTAATGATTGCTAAGTACCTAGCCATTCAGATGAAGTGAGGCAAAGATTTCCCTTCACCAACAGTATTTTAATAGTATTCCTCTTCAGAAAGTATTTCATTAAATCCTGTCTAACTTCATGCATGTGTGTGTTCTCCAGACATTTATAGTTTCATAAAGGAAGATAATAGCTTGCTGAAACCTGCTCCAGATAACTCTTGCTGGAATGATCATAGAGGAGATATGAATGAAACTCTCCATGAAGGAAAAGTGCGCTGCTATGTCCATATAATGAAAGAAGGACTGTGTTTCCGAGTGAATACTCTTGGGTTGTATATTGAAGCTAACCGACAGGTGAGAATAATCCAAACTGCCACATGGGAACACAGCAGTAGTTTATGGGACATTTTAGCTTCCAGGAGTGGCTCCCTGCGATACAGCTGAGGAGTGTGTGGGAACTGAATCAGTGCCACGTTATCTAGGCACATCACCCTACTGGTTGCTGGATAGAACATGAGGCCAGGAAACAGTTCTGTCACTAATTTACTCCATAGCTTTGATTTAGCTAAGAAAACTCCCACCTCACACACCCTGCTGGTTTTTGGGGGTGGCAAGACCCGCAGCCAAAGAGCCAAGAAGTGTGGAAAATAAGGCTGAAAGTAGCTTTGATAGCTCATCTAATCGATGTCCTCCGTGTCCTAAAGGCAAGATTGGTTCTGACTGGACTCTTCCTAACAGATGTTTATCTGAGGGATAATGACAAAGGTTATTAAAAATTTGCAGGAAGACTTAAACTCCCCATACATTCAAATTGCCTAATGCTTTCCATTATGAAAGAATTATGAACAGGTTTCACTACAGTGGCATTCCAGGTAAACACAGAGCTGAAATTTTGATCTGTTGCAGCTTTCGCTTTCACGGTACTGAGAATTCATAAAATAAAAGATCACAGGGGAGGATTAGTGAAATCCTGTACTAACTAATGAGCTGACAATTAAAAGCTTTTAGTATGTAATATGTTTTGGTGTTGTTTTTTTTTTAACTACAGTGTCTGATGCAATGTACAAGTTCTCACTTCACTCTGCTAGTGATGAACTTCGTTGCTATCGGGAGCGGACAGTTTCCTCTAGTTTTGAAAGACCAATAGAGAGTGCGGTAGGAAAAGACTCAAGATTTCTGGAAGTGGGGCTGGGAGAGCGATGAAGTTGTATTGAGAATCCCGGAAGCGGTCACTGCCTGGCCTTTGCTCTCAAAATGAGTTGATTTCTTTTCAATAAAATTAATGGATGAATCTATGCAAATTAGAGTTGCAGCATGACAGACTGAGTTACACATTGGAGGTCTTTCTCCTTGGTGCCTGGAGAGGAGCACAGAAATAAAGTGATTTGTTTTGTGGTTAGGGACACAGGGAAGAGAGGAGGGAGGCAGCACTGCTGTCAGAAAGGGAAAACTTTCCCTGAGAATATCAGGAATAAGTGTGCCCAAAGGGTTAAGGGAGAACACCGCTTGTGAGGGGAAGTGTGCGTGTATATTTGGCAGCAGCCACTTCAGTAAAAAGTTATTGAGTTGAGCCAGTCAGACTCCATGTGGGATTTTTTGTGTTGGTTTTTTTTGGTGGTTTTTTTTTTTCTTTAACCTAAATATTCTACATTTTGGTCAGTTCAGGAAATGTGTTTGCTCCTGGGTGGTACATAGAATTAGTGTTTTGAAATCACACTGGGGCCTTCAACGTTGGAAAGGATTTTCTTTGAATTTTTAACTTTTCCAGAATGGTAAAATTTCTAAGGAAACTATGTGGAGGTAAAACATAAAATGGAGCTTAATGAGGGGTTGTGAGAAAGGAGTTCCTTTTTTCAGTGCCACCGCATTTTGTTTCTTTTGCTAATCCTCATAAAAGACGCATGTTTAATTTTATCGGCTTTTTTTTCACCTGTTTTGTTGGTCTCTAAGGAAGACTTTTGGTGTCTTGTTTGCTCTTACCTTGGTCTTCACAGACCAGATTCTGATTCCCTATCTGCAAAGCCAGGACCTATAATTTGCTGTCCAAGAGGACAGACTCATGGAGCAGTAGCAGCCCAGTCCAGTAGCCGTGAGAAGGAATGGCATCCTAACCCATTGCCCTTCTGGTGGGGAAACACTTTACTCACATCATTTCACTTCCAGCTGGGTTTCTGGATGCCTGGAGCCTGTGTGTGGGCAGGTGGGTTCAGGAGGGAGTTATCTTCAATAGCAGGAAATAGTTTCTTTGTAAGATGAATTAAATCCAAACACATCTTAAACCTTCCCTTGACCCAGGCACTCCCTCTGACTCCTGCCCCCTATCTAACCTTCCTTTTCAGAGCAAAATGCTCGAGCTGGTAGCTTTTTTGGGTCACCCCTCGGGTTGCAGTACTATTGACTGATTCTAATAAGGCTTTACTCTGGCCAGTAAAATCCTTTATTTATTTCACCTACACCACCTTTCCACTGAGGAGGGCAAGAACCGTTCCTTGTTTCTTTTCCTTCCCATAGAGCGACACTGGATAGTAGGAATCTTTCCAATCTCTGCTGTAGGTATACTTTGGTGTGTGTTCCTCTCCTTGGATCTATCTGTTGTGGCTGCCCAGCTTTATGTCAGGTGAAGACAACATTCCTTCACCAAGCCAGCATCAGCCAGGAGGACTGGCCTAGTTTGTGGTGTTCTGATAAGCTGGTGGTTTTCTGTAGTGCTTGCACCTTGGACTGAAGGATCTAACGTACTCTTGTTTTTTAAAAAACAAAGAAAACAGAAGTCTAGTGGGAAGGACCATCTTCAAGATGTAAAGAGCTACAGATGTCGAACTGGGGGCAACAGTCAGCCTGAAATGATAGCTCAGAGGTGTGAGCTCATCTGAGCTTATGTCACTCATCTGAATGAAGCATCAACTGTGAAAATTCTTATCATTTGAAAAAGAGCAAATGAGTTATCCATCCTTGCATGCTGGAAGGGAAACGGGCTGGTCATATGAGGAATATCCAAAAAATTTCCTGCAAGTATCATCTCATTTGAGATCTTGAGGTACTCTTTTCTGATCTGATCCCAACTTCAGATCTGTGGGATCTGTGTCTTGCGGTTCACTCCCCAGCCATCAGCTCTTGTTATCCCAGCTTTCTAAGGAAGTCATTTTACACAATCATACTGTATGGCAGCCCCTTCATAGCAGCTTTGGAAATTGCTGGCAACTCTCAGCCAAATTTAGCAAACCAATAGAGATCTCAAAAATAAACTTTCCTAAGAGTTTTGTAAAAATAGGTGCCTGTGTAGAGAAAAGAGAGGCTCAATGAGTGCCATTTCCTCCCCTCAGGCAAACCCAGTTACACCATCACTGTGCTGAGACTCCAGTTGACCTCCCAGGTGGACAGTCATTGTATGCATCCTGGCTGGCCAAACGGCATATGCAGAGCTCCACACCAGCCCCAGCACACACTGCCTCTCACTTGGGCATACGACTTGCCATGACACAAACCTCTTAGCCCTCATGCATCACTTTGCTGCCTTCAGTATCTCCCGTGTTCCTTTGACTGCCATCTCTGTCCTACCACGACGCATCATACATTGCATCACTGCTGCAAATAACTCTGCACAGCACTGTCTCTGTGCATTGCTGTGAGACTCCCACCTCCCCTGAAATCCCCATCCCTGCTGTCATCACCTCTTCTGTGGTGTGTGACCTTGGCCCCAGCCTGACGCCAGGAGATGCAGAATGCCTCAGGCTGCTCTTTCACCCAGAAAAGGAGGAATGATGGAGTGATAGCCCATCCTCCTACAATGCTGGCTCCCCTTTCTTTTCAGGAGCCAGTTCAGAATTGCTCCCCATGGATTTGTTCTTGGCTGCCTCACGGGCCATGTCTCTCTCTATTACCATTGTTGCTTTGTCCACTTATCTAACACCTGCCTTCTCCCTGTCAAGAGCCTTTTCTTGTGCAGCTTTCTACCATCTGGAATAGCCACTTGATCGACTTTAGCTTCTTTCTCCTTAAACATCTGAAATACTTTTTTCTTGCCTGTACTCAGCATGCTACCTTATTGAGTAGGCTGAACTTAGTCATCTTTTTATGCACGTTTACTGAATGGTGTAAAACATGTTGAGCTTCATTTGAAATGGCAGATGCTGGGTATTGTAGTAATGTACAGGATGTCACCGTGTTCAGTGGAGCCAGCCTTCTTGCTGCTGCTGATCCACTGCTTCTCCACAGGTGGGAAGCTGATTGGAGAGGAGACATGCAGTGCACTGCAGTGGAAGTGTACCTGTCTCCTGTATGTAATGGGAAGATGATAAATCACACATACCTGGTTGCAGATTTAAAATGCAGGAACCTACCTTTTCCTTTAAGTTAAAATGTTTATGGTAGATGCACTAGTGGAATGGAAACCAAAGGCACCTTTGAGCTGTTTAGGTAACGTGGGTACAGCACTGTCATGTTAATTTGTGATGTTGGTTCTTCCATCCAGGTTCGCAAGCTATTGCTTAATCTGGGTCTGGAAGAGCCACTGGTTCATGGATCTGCACAGATCACTGACAGAGGCATGGTAAGTGTTCCCTTTCCCCATCTCTGCTCTTTCAATACAGATTGCATGCCCTTTGTTTCAAGAGCTGCTTCCTAAAACTCATTCCCACTGTTGAAAGTGAAGCTCAGTTCTGAAGTGTGGAATTACAATGTAGATGATACAGCCCAGAGCCTCCTCATAGGCTCACCCATGGGTTCCTGCCTTTCAGTTACCATCTTTAAGAGTGTTTGGTAAAAATTCTGTCTTATTCCCAAGTCAGATGCTGCAGTCTCCTGTTCCCTAATGGCAGTTCAGGGTAGTTGAGCAGTTTGCCCCCCAAAGGATACCAAACTCCAATGGTATCCCTGTTGGTATCCCCAAATTTCTAGGTCTTTCCACTGCCAAGGATCCCTAAGGGTAGAGCAGGGTACACTTTGCGACGAGTGCTTGAGACATGCTGTTTGGAAGAGGTTTATGGAGAACACATTTTGGAGAACTCCAAAATACTTTTGCCTATTTCCGTTCTTCCCTAGGTTGGATCAGACAGCATCATTGGGTCATCCACACAAGTCGGGGAGAAGACGTCCATTAAACACTCCATCATCGGCAGCATGTGTACCATAAAAGACAAAGTTAAGATAACAAACTGCATCATCATGAATTCTGTTACAATTGAGGAAGGGTATGTCACCTCTTTGTATCTCGGTCCCCTAAATTTGTGGTTTCTTTTTTTACATAGGTTCTGAGTCAGAAATTTTTGTCCTGTAAGCAATCCTTAGCCAGAACAGTTGATACCAGGGGGTGTGTTTCAAAAGACCGAGTCAGAAACAAGTGTCTATAAACAGGCTACAAATGCACAAGTGAAATGAATTAACGAGAGGGTAGAAGTCTTGGAACATAAATTTCTTCTTCTTAGAGAAGATCATATCATTTTCAGAATGTATAAGTAAGTTAAGTGGATGTATAAGTCTGTATAAACTTGTGTGTCATTCTTCTAAGTTTTATTTTAGTGGCTGGGTCTATGAGTATACCTAAAATATTTGAGGTATAAAGCATATTTTAAAGTGTTATGCTTACCAACTAGAAATGTTCTTATCACCTTTGAAGATTACAGCTTCACCTAAAACATCATTGTCTTTGGCCCTTTTTTGTCATCTTGCAGCTTTACTTTACCATTGTGTACGCTGAGTAATAGAATAAATGAATAAACTCTTCAAAGAGAAAATCCGCCAGCTAGTAGAGGTTTCCCATGCATTGAAGACACTAACTAAATAGGTAGCCTTGAGCTGTACATTTCCAAATGTGGGAAAAGTGGCCTGTCTGTAATTGTTGATGTCTGCGTGCCCCCATCTTTCCATACATGCTGGCTTCCTGTGGATGTCAGTGGAAAGGAAACTGCTGATTGAGTCTGTGCAGGCCTATATAAATTCCCTGCTCCTTCATGGCTTGAGGTTTGCTTAGGGCTGCAGGAAAAAGGCCAAACTCCTAAAAAATGCCAAGTTGGCTCTGAAAGTTGCATATCTGAAAAACAAAAAACCCCAAAGGATGTGGGGTCTATGGAGGATACTACTGTTACATAACTAAATTACAGGTAAGTATGGTACCTTACTGCCAAGTGTTTGTCTTTAATAGAAATCCACAGTAATTTCAAGCACATCATAAATCAGAATTCCGTTGAGTATAGAAAATAGCTAGTTTTCAGTTCAATCGCAAATGGATCCAGTATGGCTGTATCACAAGCACTGCTGTCATAAGAAGTACCAGAACCTCTCTCGTTTGATCGTGAGACCCTCTTGTCATTTTGATTAATGAATTGATGCCACAATCATAATGGTATGGTTTTGCATAGGAGGTGAGCGTCTCTACCGTTAAATCACAGAAGGTGGCTAAGTGTATAAGTAGTGCTATTTTTATGAAGAGTTCCAAATCAGCTTGTGTTTGTCTGCACTTGTATATAGTAATATTCTCTTCTAAACCCTAAATTAAGCACAGTCATTATCTTAAGCATTCCACAAAATTCCATAAGCATCATAAAGATGGTGATATATTGTTTTTTAAGAGGGGAAAAACTAACTTTTGGGGTAACATTGTTGTGAATTTCTGGAAAACAATGTCATCCCTAGTTGCTCTCAGTGAAAACAATGTAGCTACCATTGAGTGGAAAACCTCATAATCCCAGGGGTTTACCCTCTTTAGCTGCTCTATGGTTACTGCACACTGATGCACTGCAATCAAATTTCCAGTCAGAATTAAGATTATAGACCGTGTAGCTTTATTTTAAAGCATATTGGAATTCATATGGTGTAGATCTGCACAGATATTGAGCTGATAAAGTATTTCTTATTGCCTCATGGTAAGTCTTAAGATTAGAGGGGTATGAAGTCATGCATACACAGGTAGTGAGATGCAGAAATATTCTAGCTGCTGAGTTTTGGTGAAAGAAGTCTTGCTTGTAACTTAGTGAAGAATTTCTATGTATTATTTTGACCCTCTTTCATGGCTTTGATTAAATCTGATAGATTTTTGTTAAAATGCTAATAATTCTTACATGTGTTGATGGATCCATTTGCAACAGGTAGATAAATTATATGTGGTTTTGCTTTAAACTGCCCACAGTGGACAACTTCTCTCTACAAACATCTTTTCTCCCAAGTGTCTTAAAAATAACTTGGGCTTTATCTAATCACCAACTTCAGAAAACATCTTGGACTTCAATTGTAAAGCCAGTATATGTTGGCTGATATGGGTCAAAATGAGCATAATAAAGTGCCCTAACAGATCTAATTCATTTTTTGTTGCATAGCAAATGTCCAAAAAGTAAGCCAATTTTAACACCATCCAAGGTATTGTATATTTGAAACTTCTGGAATTGCACTGAGAAGTGGATAAAAATGGTATAATTTAAAGAATATACGTTCTAATGCTGACATGAGCAGCTCCAACAAATTAATGGACTACTGTATTAATGCCCTGGTCAAATGGGAGTGGTAGATGAAGGCCAGTCCCAGCAGTGTTCACTGCAATAATACCAACCTGAAGTGGTAGGCTGAGAAGACTGCAGCAGGGCACATACTGTGGAAAAGACAAAGCTGTTTAGATAACCCAGGGAAGAAAGAAAGATTGGGTAAATAATTTCTGAAAGTCAGGAGACTGGGAACAACCAAAAGCAAAAATTGCTCTGCATTCTGAGTTAATTTATCAAGAGCTGTGATTATACATGGCAGTGCCTTGGTAATTCCCTTACCACTTGCATCACTGCTAGCTTAACTTTTATATTTTTTAAATTTTGTCCCATCTTAGCTGCAAAAGTGATCAGCAGCTTTAGTTCACTATGTCAATATAGGGAAAGAAAAAAACAAAACAAACAAAAAAGATGAAAAACTTTTATCTCTTGTTGGTTTCCCTGTAATGTGAATTGAGGATCCTGTGCCATAGCTCGTGTGGCTTCAAGATCCACAAATTACATCTCCAAACCAGAAAAAGGTTTTGAGTAGCCTCACCACATTTGATACCAGCTGCTGAAATGGATAAACAGATTCTTTCTGGGCAGATGGGAACACCACAAGGTGCTTAGAACAAAACTACGTTCCTATTGTTAGGCTGTGGTTGGCTCCTTATTGGAGAAGCAGAGGTTGTGACCTAGATGATGATGACCTTCCCTAATGAATGCATCAAGGAACTGGGGTTCACTGGGATAGTGCCGTTGCATACTCTTTGCAAATTATGATCCACTCTCCAGTGATGGCTGGTGTGTTTGACACTGTGGAGGACCAGTAGCTGGGTTTTTTGTTTTCCCTGGTGTGTAGGGTTTCTGTTATATTATATATGCCTCCTGTGAAGTGATTTGAGTAGATACGAATCCCCCCTTAGAAGAGATTACAGAGGATTAAAGAAGTTAGTAACACCGGCAAAATAATTGGTAGTCCTTTCTTAATGTGTTTCCCACTGTGCAGCTAATTCTTCCATCAATGAGACAATAAAATAGCGAAGATTACATATGTGCTGAATGATGGACATACTTGACCAAGCTGGGAGGGATGTAATTTATACAACAGCGCAAGTGCTGAGAGATGCTGACTGCCCAGGTGACAGCCTGCAGCGGGGAAACGGTTCTTGTTTCCCTCTGGACGGCTCCCCAGAGCTCCGTGACAAATGACCGCACTGAGTTACATAGTTGGAGAAAATCTACTAATCGGGCTAAAATTATAGGTCACTTGAAAACCTTGTATATCTGAATGCTGCTGCAGTAGCTGTACGTGTCCTCAGTCTCTACAGTATCTTGGGGCTGACCCTTCTGTTTGTTCTGTTTGCATTAGAGGTGCTGCAGTACCAACAGGGGCCCTGGAGTCCTGTGACTTCGGTGGAGGAGTCTCCTCGTATCTCGCTTGCAAAGGAGCAGTCTGTAGCACGGGCAGACTGACTGAAGCTGGTTACGTAGGGAGATTGTGCCATTTGCAAATGAAAAGTGATGTCTCTGATACATTAACTCCACCCTGTCATCTTCACAAAACTGAAATTACTGCTGTTGGGGCTTGCAGATAATCTGGCAACTAATTATGCTGACCTGAGCATGATAACTGTGTTTCGTTTGGTATACACAGGCACACTTAGCTTTCTTCAAAGGAGACCTAGATATGGATGGGTGAATTCAGCTTCAGGTTCCTGTTTTGGCTTTTGTTTTGGTTTGTTGGTTGTTGTTTTTTTTCAAACACTGGATTTATTTTTACCAGCCTTGTAGTTTTATTTGGTTTGTTAGCTTCTGGCAGCAGGAATTGTCTGGTTGCTCTGGTCATACAGGACCTTGTGCCGAAGTGCTCTGAGCATTACAAATAATATTAACAGGAAAAACATGTTGAATCCTTTATTCCATCCCTGCAGAAGATTTCGAAATCTCTTGTTTGTTAGTACAACTATCTCAGTGTATACACTTACTGAAAGGAGCTTGGCCATTTTGTCGTCTTCTTCTTCCTTGGTCATGGAAAATTAATGTTTCCTTGGGAAAGATTGAGGAGATGGGACTGTAGTAGGGGAAAAAACCCTCTGATCTTTGGACTACTTAGAAGTTAGTCGAGGAGACAAGCATGAAAAGCTCGTATAAATATCAAGTCTGCAGTAAGCCATGCTTTGAAATGGTCTTGTTGACATGCTGGTAGTGAGTACTGTAGCAGCTCTGTGGCAGATTTAGTCTCCAAAATGAAGTATTTTGCTGCTTTTCTTTTTTTTTCAAGGGAATATAAGAAAGCAGTATGCTTCAAATAATGTTTTTATAGAAATCCTAAATAGACTGCTTTGATTATCAGAGGGGGTGACAGCAAGATGCAAATGGCTCAAGATTTCACCTCCACAGCTAGGAAGTACCAGACCTTCACAGAGTAACCAAGGAAGCTCAACCTGTCTCACCTATAATTTCATCTGAAAAACTGCTCATTGGGGATGATTGGTTTTGAACAACGGAAAAGATAAATGAAATGTCTGGTCATTTAACAGTTCTCTGGGTGGTATCCGGAGTGTGGATATATTTTGATGTCTCAAAAGATTCCTCACTCTTAAACTCCTCATGCTGTATCCCAAACTGTGCATAGCAGGGGGAGAAGGAGAGGATTCCTTCCAGAAAGGAGTTTGCAGCAGACAGTTGCTAGATAGCCTGGTGCAGTGGGCAGTCTCAGGTTAGGAACTCTAAGACTATGACTGCAGATGGGATTTAGGTTATCGTGTGTGTGTGCAGGGGCAGGAAATACTGAACAATAACCTTGTCTCCTTGTTGTGTTAGTCCAGCTTACAGCATGGTGTTGGAATTACATAAAAACATGCTACCCAATGAGAACTGGTGCAATTCCCCGTATGATACACTGATAAGGTCACCTTTTGGAAAGGGAGGGGGTTAAAAGGAAAAGCAGATATGTTTTGGGTCAGGCTGCACATGATGGCAGCAAACTGCAGAGTGTTGCTCCATCAGGGAACTTGGAATGCAAGGGAGGTGACACCGAGTGCTGCGGGTTACAGAAACTGCAGGGAGGTGATGTGAATATTGAGGACAGAGGGAAAGTTTGACAAGTCCTGCAGGGAGATGTGGTAAACCTTGGGGAGTTCTGAATCCCTGGGCAGAAAGAATAGGCTGGATTAAAAATTTGTATGAAGAACTAAAGTACCCAGATTTGTGGAGGAAGGACTGGCGCTGTAAATGTTCTGTCAGCCAAAACTAATATCTTCCTTGTTTGGTCATATGAAGACAGTAAGTTATGTGTTGAGTTTTGTTGAAGGTGTTGCGGCTACCTGTATGAAAGTAAATGCCACAGATGCTGAAATGTTACTCAGTGAGGGGACTGGAGAGAGACCACGTGTGACCGGTTAAAGGCTACACTAGTTTACCACATGTCTCCAATTTATTGCTACTTTCTATGAGAAAATGTACAAAGGAAGAAAACAACAAGCAAGCCGAGCTGGATTGACTACTAACTGCAGATTGATTGTGAAGTTTATTGGTTGTTTCCTCAATAGTGCCAAATCAGCACCTGATGTAGAAACAGTGAGCGGTTTGAAGAAAGTTCTAATTAAAACCAGGATGGAATTGAGCGTTTATAGAGGTTCAGTGCATAAGTGGTCTTTTTCCCCTTGGATAATGGCAGTACAAAGGAATGATCTTATTGCCAAGGCAACATTTGTTGAAATTGTAAAATATATTTTACAGCACATTCTCTTACGAGAAGGAATGAGGAGATGAAGTTGTTTCCAGCACCATAGTTTGCAGAGCTGGAAATGAAGCTTTGCTTATGCTGGGATTCCCAAACATTTTGTATCTTGAACCATTTTTTAAGATGGTTTAACATTTTTAAGTTGTCTTCTGGGCACTTTGTCTCACACCACCAATTTCCCCCCTGCCCTATGCCAGCCCTAGAAAGAAGATTGAGTATAGAGTAGGTATCGCAGAAAGCACACGGAAAGTGGGAACTTGATTTGGAAAAAGCTCATTCTCAGCCTAAATATATGGATAAAGTATATCACGGATATGGATAAGCATGAAGAAAGCCAGATATAGTCCTTGCCTGTAAAAAGGATTCTTATTTCTCTTGATTATGTAGCAATTACATTCTGTCCTTTCTGTCACACATCTTGGTTTTATACTGTAAATTTTTTGGTCGAGGACCAAAATTTTCATTCTACTATTTAATTCAATGCACATGCTGTATAAGATACTGAATAGAGACAAACTCGGGCTGACAGAGTTTGCTTTCAGGAAGATAAATTGAAGAAGAGAGGGCAAACCAGGAAACCAGTGAGCGGAAAGCAGTTGAGCTACTTGCACGGCTAGTTTTCAGTTACTTTCAACTGAAGTCAAATTCTGCTATATCTAATGTATTTAGGATACTTCTCATATAGTACCTGTTATCTTGTGAATGTTTGAACCCTTATTACTAGCAGTTCCTCCAAAAAAAAAGTTTCCTTCTGGCTAGCTTCCTGATACATCAATCTGTCTTAAATAAATCACCTGTTCTTTAATCTCAGATACAGATGTTTCCCTGATAGCGCGGGGAGCTCTTCCCAATTTTCCAAACATCTTGTACATCAAATGTTGAACTTAAGGCACAGACCAGCTCTGAAAAGTGTCATTTTAAAACATCTCCTCTCATTCTGCTGATCTGCTTCTTCAGGTGGCCAGAGTTATGTCTGCCTGCAGAGCCATAAATAAGATTCTGCCTCCTGCTAGCCACATGGAGCTAATCGAAGAGAGGTATGGAGATTTTTCATAAGCAACTGATTGCTGTTGGTTTTGGGTGAGAATCTGGATGTGAGCATCTCACATGCCCTGGGCAACCTCGTCTAGTTGGGGGTGTCCCTGCTGACCGCGGGAAGGTCGGACTAGATGACCTTTGGAGGTCCCTTCCAGCCTGGACCAATCTATGAATCTCCGGTGCTCTTGAAAATCTTCCCCAACCTGGATATAGCAAAGGAAGAAATTCTCACATTGTGCCAGAATCGTGCCTGTACCTTCCTAAGGGGACTGTGGGCTTGAACAAGTTCAACTTGGCTCTAAGAAGCCAGGCTTAGTTTGTAAGGGTGACATTTAGAAAATCCTTTTCCTTGTCAATCTAGCCCATATGATATGGAAACTGATTTAACCTATGCAGGGCTACAGCTCTCAACCCAGAATTCCCCTTGAAAAACGCCAGAGAAAGTCTCTCTACTGTGTGTCGCAGCTACACTGCTCAGTCTGACTGTGCCAGCGAGTAAGCAAGTAAGGCAAACCCAGAAATGAGAGTGAACATAGAATTTTTCTGCTTTGTTACCTTAACATAGACATCGATGGCTTTTCCCAGGCATCAGCTGAGTGTCTATAAAATTGTGCAGGACATGGCTCTCCCACTCGGCAAAAGAGAGTCCGGAGGGAGGTCAGCTTTCCTGCATGGGGGTAAAACTGGTGTAAAACTCCTTGCAGGGCACTTTCGCTGAAGTGTGCAAAAACGAGCTTGCAGCTACATAAAAGGCCACCAATTTGTTTGTTCCAAGATCAGCGGGATTGAACTGAGGTTTCAGAGGTGAGGCACAACCTTCCAGGCGACCTCCCCCGGCAGCCTAAGTTTCACTTAATAAAACACATTAAGGTAGGTTTGAGGCAATCCTTTAAGGTCAGTTGAACTTTCACTGGAAAATACGAGTGCTGGCAAGTATATGCAATATGTAATGCAAAATGTTTAGGGTGTGGGGAAGAAGTGTAAAGGAGCCATACCACAGTGATGAGCTTGGCTAGAAAAGAGACATGAAACAAGTTCCTTAGCGAAAACACCCTCAGAGACGGGTGAAGAATTTAGGGGGGTTGGTAGAATGTTTTTGTTACCCCCAAGGGGCAAAACAGGAGATCAAAGCGCGAATTCACTTAAGAATGCTTGCTTTGAAATGTATCTATAAATTATAGCACGTACTGCTGGCATCTATTGTAGTCTTTGGTATTTACTTGAGTGTATAACGTGAGATTCACGGTGCCCTGAGTTTGCTTGTTGGCGTGTAAAAGTGTGTTGGTGTAAAAATATATTGGTGGGTAAAGCATGTTTGTGAAGGCAACATTTCGGGTTCTCAGGTTTCCTAATGGTGTTTTTGCCTCTTCCCTGTTTTCCTGTGGTCTTTGTGCCTCACCCCTGAGATCGTGTGTCCCAGCCACCGATTCACTAGCTAACGGGAGACTGATTCCTTGCGGGGTTGCTGGTAGGTTTTAGAGCTCTACCTGCCTCCTTGCCACCTCTCGGCGTTATTAAGGTGACTGTTGGGGCTGTTATCTTCTTGGTCAGGGCAGAACGGGATGTTGCTCCCAGGGGAATCCACAGCTGTTACCCCTCAGTCAGCAAAGTAGCTGCCGAGGCATGTCATCCTTTGCTTTTAACTCCCGAATCAGTCTCTCTGTTTCATAGCTCATCTGGAGGAGCAAGAGACCCGACTTCTTGGCATGGCGGAGCAGTACCAACAGGCTTTGTCCTAAGCTTTGCGCTCCAGGCTCTTTCTTCCTCGTGAGTGTATATTTTTAAGCGTTGCATTTTAGACACCTCATTTGCTTTGCTGCCCAACAGAGATTATGTCGGGGTTTTGGCACAATTGGATTAAACTAGCAGACCTGGATAACTTCCATTGGCATTTCAGGAGATTTGCTGTAAGGCAAACCTGTGACATTCATACCTTCCTAAGCTTGCACAACCAGGGCGAGAGCTGCAGTTGAGGTCTTGACCTCAGTTACTTAAGCCCCTTTCTCCCAGGAGCGTTCATCACTTTAATCACAGAGTCCTAAATAATCAGTGGGTAGCCTGTAATTAGGGGGTTGTGTCTTGGACTCCTGCAGCCTGCTCCTGGTGTGCTGAGCGCTGGGTATTTTGATTTCCCGTTCCCCCAAAGGATGTTTGATCTCAGCTTTACACTTTAGAAAATTAAGAAGGGTACGGCACCTCAGTCCCCTGGCAATCTTCCTGCTTTCAGTGGTAGGTGCCTTGCTTTTCCTAAGTATCGCAGTGCTGCAGCAATTGACACACTTGATTTAAGAGTTTGATTTATAGACTGATACTCGGGCTGAAAGTCAGCAGTTCCAGGGCTGCGTAAATCAGCCTGTCTCTGGGACTAATACTTCCTTATTTATAATTTCGACAGGAGATGGAATTCTTTCTCGATTCTTTACATTTCTTTCAGATGTAATCGACCACCCTGTCCTTTGGTTTAAAGCTATGTGACTTTGCCACAAATAGAGGGAGGGGAAAGTAAGCCGAGTCCAGGAATTGCTGTGCTATAAAAGCTCCATATTGTATGCTCTTGGACTTTGCTTTCTCCCAGCTTCCTTCAAGCCCACACAAGAGATGGACTTGAGGTTTTTTGGCTTTCTTCCCCTCCCCCCCTCCCTCCATACATACGCTGACCTTTTAGAAAAATAAATAAAAGATAAAGAAGGACCTGGAATGTTGCAGAATGTGTGTACATTTTGCTCTCTGTTGTTTTCTGCTGGGATTAGTTGTTTACAATGGGAGAGAGAGGGAGGGCAGAGGAAGGGAGGTCTGTGGCCTTAACTGAAATTAGTGGCATTTCAGAGTGATCTTGTTAGGTGGTCTGCAGTTTAAAGACCTAAATCCTTGTAATCCCCCCATGCCTCCTTGGCCACTACTCCTTTTGCTCTTGTTCTCTCGCTTTCAAAAAAAACCCACCCCAAAGACAGCCTCTCTGTCTCTCAGATACAGGCGCGTAATGTACACGCATGCACAGACACAGACGTACATGCACACTCTCTCTCATGTGCTTCCATTCGCACATTGTACCTGTATAACAAATTAATGTCTTAGCTACATCTGTTCCCACTACAGGACTGGGCTTGTAAAATGCTCTCTCTAGAATGCAGACGCACACTGAATATTTTTATTTATTTTCTGAAAAACACCCAGCTGCCAGACTTTCAGTTTGTGATTACACTTAAAACAAATTCAAATTGAAATTTCAGCCATAAATCAAATGCCCCAAATTAGTTCCTCTTGTGGGTTTGAACATGCTCTTTGGATTTTAAGGTCAGAAGATATCCGTTTTCACCGTGCTGAAAAGTTTAAAAATACACTACATTTTCAGGGAAAAAAAATAAATATGGTTTGCATTATAAAGCCGTACATCAAATGTGCGCGTATGTGCACACACAACAGTCTTGATGAAGCTGGATGCTGTCAGAGCACCTTTGAGGACTAATAGCACCTAATTGTTAAGCAGGGCAGGAACCGTGGTGGCTGTTCCGCCAAGGGGAATACAGCAGAGTGCCCTGAGATGTGATATTTACCCTGTAAGAGAATAAAAGTTTATTCCTTACTCTTCTAAAAAAATAGTAAAAATTAAATAAACACACAAAATACTTCTCTTGGCAGGCTTTATGACATACTTTTTTTTTAAAAAAAAAAGGCATTTACAAGTGGTTTCAAAATGGCTGTGTTACATCTGTCAGCGGGTGAAGGGAACACCCACAAATTGTGTTTTTATCTCTTGAAGTTTTGTTCCACTTGAGCAATAAAAGCCGGATTCGCTGCTGATTTGTGTGATTGGGGTAATCTGAGCATTGAGTATGGTTTTAAAACTTCTGCAGTTGGTTGGGGTTGTAAGTTTTTAAGAAACTCCTGGGGTGCTGGAGCTCTTGGGTTTTGTTTTACCCTGGCACCGGGGAAGGGCTGGTTTGCGAGCACTTGGCACAGACAAGTTCATCTTGGTTCCCTGGCCTGTCCCTCCCAACAAATGGTTTGGCAGGAACCCCCCTTGTCTTTGATGTTAATGTCATCAGCAGTTTCTTGGTTACAACGCTTTTCTTTCTCCAGGAGGGGAAAAACTATCCCCAGGTAGGCTCTGAACACACATCCAGTGTTCACCAGACCGACAGCTTCAGTCCCCTCTCTGCTGGGGAATATCCTCCTGTGTAAGCATAACGCCGAGAGGTGTAGTGTACTCACGGCTGCTCTCATGCATAGAAGAAGTGATAGATGGTGGGAACCTAAAGGTTTGCAGGGGAAAGCTCTCAGCTGACTGGCTCAAAGTGATGGAGGAGGAGGTGTTTTGGAGCGTGCGTTTTGGATGGGAGCCATTCCAGTGGGAAATGAGCAGCCTCTCCCATCACCTTCCCTAGTCCTGTTGAAAGCCAAGTTAGGATGGCAGCGGTGGGCAGTCCCCCACCGATTCTTTCCCTGGCCCAGCTGCAAACGCAGAGTGGCTCTTGCTCTCAGCGACCGCTGCACAGCCACACAAAGCTATTGGAAAGGAAGCAGATCGTGACAGTGCGAGAGCAAAGGCAGGCGGGGGTCTGCTGTGTATCTTTGCCGCTTTTTATCTTATTAACATGTTAGTAAAAACCTTGCCAAGGCAACCTGAGCTGGGTACTTGTAGCATAATTGCTCATATTGCCTCCTTATAGGTCAGAGGAGGGGGAGTTTAGGCAAGTTAAAGGAATAATTGTTCAGAGGGGACAGTCTGTTCAAGGGGGGTCGTAACTGCTAACCACTGCGGCTGAGGTCCGGTTTTATTGCTTTTACTCCTGCAGAATTAATGCCGGTTTTTGTGGGGCAGATGGTTTCTGCTCTGGCTCACACAAGCCACAGAATTGTAATAAGTTTAATGGCAAATTCTGTATACTAGATAATAGGGATGTGTGAGCTGGAAAAAAATACTAGGAATTAATTTTAGGATTCCAGTGGTCTGGGGTGAGGATTGGTGTTTCTCTCTTCTCCTGAGGACCACAGCCAGACAGCTCTCCATTCAATACAGAGCTGAGGCTCAGGGCTTTGACCCGATACCAAAAAAGAAATGCTGTTGGTTCAGACGTGAGGGTAACAATTCTGTCCATGAGGCAGCCCAATAGTGTGGTGCCCCTGTGTTTTACTAGTGCAATGAGTAATGGTGATGTCTGGGACCAAGGTGGGGAATGGCTGCAGGTCATTAAACTGTGGAACTCGCCATGCGGAAAGTCACTGAAGCCAAAAACTTCAGACAGAGATCAGCTGTTCAACTGAGGATAGCAAGAATATCCACAATTTTTGTAATTAATACCAGAAATACTGGGGAGAAGACATGAAATGCCATGGTTCACAGCAGGATCAGTATGGGGGCCCAGATTACCAGCATCTCTCTGGGGTTATATATCTCGCTTATACCTTCCTCCCAATCAGGTGGTTTTGATGTGTGTTACACTTAGTATTTTTAGATGCTTCTTACCTGGGTGCCTTCAAATTTTCTGTCCTTCAGTGACTTCTGCCTGTCTTTGCTCGTGTGAAAATGAGGAAAATCATTTGCATTGTAGCTATTTTTTATTTTTTTTTGTAGCTTTGAAAGACATTACATTTAATACCGTTTAGCACTACTCATGATGCTGATTGAACAGCATTTCAGGACACATCACAGATACCAGTAAAGATTCACAACTTCCATTTTACTGCATGGAGGGGCTCAGACCAATGCAGAAATTCACTCAGCATCTCTCAGCAGAGAAGTTATGAAGCCAGCACTTGGACTCTGAAATTCTTTCCTGTCTGGACAATCACATCAGCACATGTGAAAGGCAGTTATCACAGATTCAAATACATTTTGGAAGACGGTGACTTTTGCTAAAGTTCCATCCTATGTAGCATTTCAGGCTTCGTGGTGCCAAAGGCTCTGTGAGTGTGCAGATATTCAAGGCAGGCAGACCAGGTCCAGTGTGAGTTTCATTGGCTTAGTACTGCAGAGTGATCGTGTTTGGATGCTTGTGTAACATGAACAAAGCCAACCAGCTGAGGTATTGATCTGCCCCTTCTCACCACCCTTTCTTAGTGCCTGGCAAGCTGGAACGTATGAAAGTTTTCAGCAAAATTCACAGGGAAAGACTGGGCTGCTGCTCCTCTTTTTAACTGGGGAGCTGAGCAGAGAAGCCGCCACCTGCACAGTTACCCATACTCTCTGTGGAAAATACGAGACTTGATCCAGGTCCCAAGGCCAATGTCCTGTCTATGAAATCCTCTGGCAGTATTTATTCTGTTAAGGACATGTAGAGGAAAGCTGTTCTAACAGGAGGTACAACTGGAAATCGTTTTTCGCAAACCCATTCTGACAGCTGGCGTTTCAGTTTTTTCAATAACTGGCTGTAAGGATCAGAATAGTGGAATTTTTGAGAAAAGTGCAGAACTGAACCTACTTGCAGGGTCGTGTCACGGGCTCAATAGATATTCCAGTGGATACCTTTGGTTTGTACCTGTCATTTTAAATAACTTTCTTGCTTTACTTTGTGTTTATGTTGTAGGTGCTGTCTTCAGGGCAGTGTTATTTGTCATAATGCTGTGATAGAGAAGGGTGCAGACATCAAAGACTGTTTGATTGGAAGTGATCAAAAGCTGGAAGCAAAAGGTAAGTAGAGGAGCTGTGTTTACAGCGCATTTGTAATCCCTTTCTTCCTCGAGATTTTACTCCTTCTTCATGAAGTGGCAGTTCTACAGTGTGGTGTCCTATAATATTAGGATTTGTTTTTCATGGAAAGTACAGCTTCTTGGCATAAGAATAGTTCAGGGACTTGCTCCTCTGAAGTTGGCAGAAAAGCTCTGTTGTTGTTGTTATAAAGACCAAGATTGGGTGCTGAGACAGTCTTTTCCCAGAGACCACAATTAGATCAGCCTGGAGTTGTCCTCAGCAGAAGGAGCTGTTATTTTGGCTAGTAATCTTGGTCAGCATCAGGGGCGGTGCAAATTATTGATTACACAGACATCCTTCTCTTTGTAGATGCCACCAACCCGCAGTGCCAGCATGCTCCCATTTCCCTTGCTCCAAGCAAAAGCTTGAGGTGGAATATCACACTAGGAGCTGCTGCTCTGTACTAAACACAAGGGCAGCTACGTTCAGATCTGCTTTACTGCTGTGAAATGGTATTTTGGGGCTTCAGAGGGGTTACAACTACGTGGCCCTCATTTGGGCAAAGTGAAGCCATCCAGTGGAAGTGTTCGTGGCAAGGGCTCGGTGATCACCGCCTGAGTGGAACTGTTGATTTTCTGCCCTAAGAGATAATGGGCAGGAAATGGCTGTCTCAGTGACTGCATCCCAAGCAGAGGGCTTTTTAATGAATATTTATGGTTGGGGTTTGGCAGATCCCTGCTCTAGGGTGTGGACTGAGGACAGAAGTGAGTTCCTTTGCAGGCTCCATGTGAAGTTACTTAGATCAGGATTTGTTTGCTCACTTTGTCTTTACGGGTGGATTCCCAATTGTAAGTGTCCTGACACAGAGCAGGGTTTACACTTAACGTAGTATAGCGTAACCTATTGTCAGCTATGCATATGACAAATTTTCCTTTAAATTGAAACTGAAAGTAAAAAAGTGTCATGAAAACCAAGTCTTGATCTTGCAGCTGCAAGTCTCGGACACTGTAGGAAACACCCAGTGATTGTTCTGGTCTTGGTCCCTGTAAAGCAGAGCCTGTGCCTGCTCGTGGCTTTGCCCATCACATCAGCCTGAAACAGAGGCCCTTGCGGGGTCCATTGTCCCCTATCACTGAAAATTCGCCCTGTTCATGATGCTCCATCTGTGTCCTCCCCTGAGCATAAAGTCATAGAATCATTTACATTGGAAAAGGCCTTTAAGATCATCAAGTCCAATTGCAAACTTAACACTGCCAAGTCCACCACTAAACCATGTCCCGAAGTGCCACATCCACACATCTGCATGAATCACTAAGAGAGGTGAATCAGGGCACATTTGGTTGTTAACCTGCATTGTGAACTACAAGGAGACAGGGTGTAGATTTAGCTAATATTTGAGGAAATGGGAATATGTTGGATTTCTTTAGTAGATTATTTCAAACAGAAATACCACCGTTTGACCTCGCTCACATCTGCTTCAGTAGTCTCTTCCAGGGTGCAGATTCTAGTCTGGTTGATTTTAGTATGGAAACTGTTCTTTCTTCTTGATTGTCCTTGTCGTCCTTGTCTGAATACTTTTCAGGGTCTGTAGATGTATTTGCAGGGAGAGTAATGGAGCTGTAACCCAGGGGTCATTTACCTATTGTTGTAGGGTCTACTGCTCACCTCTTCAAAGCTTAAACCCACTTGTTAATGAGTCTGTGGGCTCTCCAGTTAAACTGTTCAGAAATGTATGATTGACATTAGCAAAGACACGTTCAGGTAGATTATGAATACACCATTATGCTGAGCAAGAAAAAACACTAAAGCCTCAGTTCATTTCCCTGCCTCAGTTTCCTAACCATCCTGAAATTTCTTTGGGCTGGGGGTCAGGTTCTCCTCGGTGGTCTGGGATCTGTCTGCGAAGTTCATGACTTATTTCCTGAACTGTAGAGTCTTTCCAGCCCAGCATGTCTCTTCTGACCTTGGCTGGTCCCATAGTAAACTGGGCCCTCTCTTTTTTGCTGTGAAAGCATGCCATGACTTCCTTTCCCCTGCCCAAGACTTCCTGTACCTTGTGCCAAGCTTTTGGTGTGGCCCTGTAAGTCTGTTTCCATATTCCCCCTTTCATCAAGACTTTGGCTGTGTTGTTCTGTTTGGTAACTTTTCCTTCTTCAAACTCGAGCCTCCCCGGCCAGGTTAGAAAAAAACTAGTTCTCTTGGGTCAGAGCCACCTTTTGTTGCTGATCACACTTCAGCAGACATAAGTGGTAGCAGCTGGCTAGTGACCCTCGTCTGGGAGTTACACACTAGAAACCTCCTCAGCAAAGCTGCATACACCTTCCCAGAAATATTTAAAAAAAAAAATAAAAAATACAGCAGTCCCTTATTCCAAAGCATCAGCCAGGATTCATCAAAGGTAGAAATATCCCTGCATCATCCTACACAGCCCCACGCAAATCCCACAGTTGACTTTGCTGCAGAACTGGCTGTGTGCTCCCTGCTCTGCTGTATGAGTCCTGGCCACACTGCCCAGGCAGCTCAGGTACAGGAGCCCTTTGAGCCAGTGGTGCACTGACCTCCTTTCATAATATGAACTCCAGCCCTATGCAAGGAGGACATGGCAGGAGAACAGCTACCACAAATGATAGGCAAACGTAACTCAAACCAGCTCTTATCCTTTTCCTTCTGTGGAAGAATATGGGCATATTTAGGGTGGTCCAAATGGTACAGCTGGGAGTAATGGGATTGAATTAAACACAATTTAGGCTGGCTATCTGGAACGTTTTCCTAACGATGTGGTCTGGTAGGTTGTGGGATAATCTCCCTGGGGACATGGTGGGAGACCTCATCACTTAATAATGGGCTTGGCAAAGCTCTGGACACCTAAACAGAGGGAACACTCCAGCACCGGTTACTGGGGTAGATCAGATGCAGCCTAGTACTTTCAAAGTGAAAAGAAAGTTAGAGACACAGGAGGAGGCAGGTAACTGTCAGCAATGATGTCCCAGTCCTGTGTTGGCTTCAGCCCTATCACAGCACTGGCCAGAGATGGTACTTTTAAGTGCCTCTGTTAAAGTCAAGGTATGGAGTTTAATAAAACTTCTGAATTTGCAAGCCGTGCCTCCTGAGAGCCATACCATTCTTCTTCCTACTGCTTTTATTACCATGCTTAGGAAGCATCCACTTTCCTTCCTCTTTGATACTTTAATTTAAGGAATTTGCTAGCAGAGAATTAACAGATGGGCTTTATGAAAGCTACCTCATGCAGGTAGCAGTTTTAAAAACATGTTGGTACCTAAGAAAAAGGAGGTAATTATTAAAGGGATAGGAAATGGCAGGCAGCAGTTCTGAAAGAACTTAATTGCACAGAGCATTCAATCACTGTTTTGAAGACAGTTATTAGGATCATGCTCCAGCCTTTTTGATGAACCTATTTTTAAAGAGGAGCTCAAAAGCAGCTTGGACTCATTGAAGTAGGACTAGAGAGAGGGAGCGCTGGTGATGGGCCAGTTGAGGAGTCAGATGAGCCCTAGAGTCAGTGAGTACAGTTCCCAAAGGGGTCTCTAGGCCAGATTCAGCAGGGAGTACTTTATACATCTGGTATAGGTTAGCCAGGAAGAGGCATATATAGTAAAGCAGCCTAACCTTTCCTCAAAGCAACACTAAAAACAGAGATGGTAAAGACACACAGACAGGATAGAACTAGCAAAATTGACATAAAACTCACTACCTTATCCCTCACCTTCATCCCTGTTGTCCTTGGGGCAGGGATGTTTTATGTGCATTGGATATTAAGGAGCCGATGTCATTTGGGGACAGCTTGAGTCATTGCACACCCAAAAACTGCATTACAGCAGTGTTGTTGCCACAAAGTGTACGTTTAGAAAGGGGAAAACATACCAGCAGCCAGAATGCTGATGTAATCTTAGCTTGGTATCCTGGTACATACTTGTTAGTAGCATTATCTCTGTGACCAGGCTGCAGACTAAGACTTCAGTGTGCTTGTTCCTGTACAGCTTTTATGCCACTATATATTTTTATATTCCTTCGTGCTCTGACACAGTCAACACCCAGAATGAGTAGTGCTTGCTGAATGTGGGGGTTTTCCATATTCCTCATTTTCCTGTCTTTTTTCAGTTTGTGTCTGAGACCTTAATTACTGTGCACTATACAAGTGACAAAATCCCTCCTTTCTATGGCCTTTCTGCAACAGTTGTCACCTTAATGCTTCACAACTGTTAACTACCTCATTTTCGCTGCCTCAGTATGAACACGGTTGGGTTTTCCTCCTATTTTATAGAGATGTGAGAGACAGGGAGATTCTGATCATCTGCCCATTCATTTAGACTGGCCAGCTTAAGTGCTGAAGCTGCATGTTACATGTGGCATTTCCTAGCTATTAGAGACTTGACATTTTAGCCTTAACATTTTCTTTGTAAATGTTGGGAGAGGGAGTTCAGCCCTCTAAAAAAAAAAAGCAGTATTATTATATGGGATCCTGCTGGCCCTGGCAGGGATCATTACCAGTGTCAGAAACTTGAACTCCATTGTACAGCTTCTGCTGCTCCAGCTGATGGGTGCATCATCTTCCTTAAGCGGAGCCAAATCTGGAGTGGGACAAGAGACTCTTTTCCAGGAGGTCTCACGGATACCCACGCGCATCAGCAGCCCTGAGTTCCACTCCTGGTGCTGGGGGGGAGAAGTTACTGTAGCCTTTACTGCTCCTGCCCCCAGCATCAGCCATTGGGCCCCAACTACACCACTTATATCCTACCTGATCCTGACTCCTCCTTCACAGCTCCCTGCTACAGCTTTGTCCCAGGACCACTCTCATCCCATTCCCAGCCTTCTCTTTGTTTTTTCCTCTAGTCTTTCTCCCATGGAGATTATTATTTTTCTGTCTTAGTTATTCCCAGACACCCACCTGACTCCTCCTCTGGTCTGACCATAGCTGCTATTTCCAGTCCCCTTGACTAACAGTCCCATGCTCCATTTCCCATCTGGCACTCGCCCCCTGACAGCTTTCAGTCAGACAGCATCCCTTTTCGTACCGCCGTTGTGCCCAGGCGGGATCATTGTGGGCAGAGGAGGGAAGCGGTTCTGTGCCGAGCGCTGCACTGCTCCATGGAGCAGGGATACAAGCCTGGGGGAAGCCCTGCCTTCCTCCTGCACTTCCATGGTCGAGAGTGCTCACTGCGGACAGAGTCTCTGGAGCTTTTAGCTGCCCTCCTGAGAACATGTGCAAAGCGAGATATTTTTTTTCCAGAGGCTTATCACGTAGCCAAAACTGTGTGGTTTCTCACAAGAACAGAAAAAGGCACATATCCAGTAAGGACTGGCTCCCGTTTCCGATCATTTTCCAAGTCCTGTTCCAAGCTTGGAGTCCTAGGACTTCTCAATGAAACAGAGTAAGATTGTTTTATTTTAATGAGGGCCAAAGAGCACATTTTTCTCCAATGTCATCCTCTGAAGGCAGGTACAGTTTATGAAACCTTCACATATGAATGGGTCACTGCTTGTGAGGATGCTTCGCCCCAGCCAAGATTTGGCAGGATAGGGACAGGAAGGAACTGAGGGACTTTCTGATGCTGCATTTAAGCAGGGGCGAGCATCTGCTCTTGCAAGATGCTGAGTACCTCCTGGTGAAGTCTTGAGGAACTGAAAACACTTAGCACGACACAAGGTCGGGATCAGAAAGCATGCTGCAGTGCAGATGGGCGTTATGAAAGCTCGCGAAGAACAGACACAGACTAAACAGTGCACACATGTATGTTGTGCACTGGGGTGCAAGATGAGCTGGAGATGATGTAGGAATGGTGTAAATTCATAGCAAAACTGAGAGGTCCATATTATTTGTTCCCTAAATTAGTTTAACTACTGAGTGTCCCCGACAAAGATATTAGTTGGCAGCATCTCTTAAATAGTTGTCATTTTTGCTTCAATGACTATGCAGTGACTACATTTCTAACTGATCCTAATAAGCCTCTTTTCCAAGTTGTATAAAAATGGTTTATGAGTTCTGGCCTTAGCAGTGGCATAAAACTTCCCTAGAATATCCACCCGGCGACACTTTGTCCTCCCCTCTGCCGTTGGGGACTGTCACACTTGTGCACACTGTCATTCCTGGCTAGGGAAGTTCAGGCTTCCTGAGTGAGCGGGTTAAACGAGCTGCCACTTTCGCAGCATGTTGATTGTGAAGTCTACCCATAAGGCAGCAGTTCGTAACCTTGTGGAAATATTTTTACATGCTCCACGCAGAGAAAATAACCACTTGTGCTCTGCTAGAGCTTAGCCACATAAAAGAGCCAGGAAGAACTCCCCAATGGATGCTGAGAAAGGAAAAGGACCTCTACTTGCATCCAGCACAGCAGGCAGCAGTGTCTGGGCAAATGGCATCTCTGCCACCTTAGCAGAAGTGTGGACGGTCTTTCAGACTGATGTTTCTGAGATCTCTGTTCACGTTTGCAATGTGGTGATACCCTGTGGGAGCACATCGATCAGTACAGTACAGTCGCCTTCTTAAACTCTTTGCTAGGATTCTGCCCCAATACTAGGACTCCAACTATGTCCCCATCCCCAAGAAGCTTGCTATCTTAGGCACATCCCCAGCTGTTGGTCTCCTTTTCCCTTGACTAACCTTTCTCCCCAGACCCTGACTGATGACCTTCCCATACCCCTCTTTCCAGTTCCTTTACTCCCCCCATCCATCTGCTCCAAGCCACAGTAAATTCATCCCTCTTCAGGCACTGAATTCAATGTTGCCTTTACCTTTACACTCCCAAGACACGTCTGTTCCCCAGCAGGGTTTGAGGGCAAATGGGTTAATACTGGTTGAACTATGAGAAAAGCCTCAGCTGAACCAGGGGAGCAGCAGCACGCTCAGGGTGAGCGTGAGGCAGCAGTGAGACCTCTGCTGCCCACCCCTTCTGGGCTGGAGGTCCCAGCTGTGGGCCAGAGCTGATCTGCCTGAAGCTACTGCCAGCCCCATTCCCAATGGGGAATCCCATTCCCAACACACCCCACCCCTGGGAGCAGCTGGGGCACCCAGCTCATGGGGAGCATCACTCCTGGAGACCTGCAGCCTTGGCTGACGGCTGCACAACGGGCCTGAAGCGGAGAAATCTGTGAGACGCTCCTGGCCTTTGGGGCCACAGCACGGTCACCCCTGATCTCCAGCGATCGTGTAAGTAAAGCCTGGCTGGGGAGAGAGCAGGCCTTGACTGGAAAGCCCCACTGCTCTGTAAACACAAACAAATCAGCCCCCGTCACCTGCTTCCCTTCTTTATCTCTACATGTAATTTAAAACACCCTCCAGCCTCCCAAAGTCAAGCTTCAGCTGCTTCCCATCCCCTTAAGCCCCTTTAGTTCCTCTCCCCCCCCAACCTGGCTGCCTTTCCAGGGCCAACCATCACTGCAGAGACAAGTTGCTCTTCTCTCCCACTCTCTGATCCTTTCTGTCCTGGGTGAATGTGGTAGGAACCACCCACAGCGTGTTTTCGTGCATGCGTTTCTGCAGCCACCCCTCCCCCCCGCCTAGTTTTTTAAGTTAAACTATCTCTTGCTTTAAAGAGAGCAAATACACAGCAGTGGCTTTCATCACTGCTGTATAATAGAGCAGTAATTCTGTGCCAGGGACTGTTTTCTATTTTATTTTAAAGGGTTTATAAAACAGTGTATGTAATTGAGTGAGTAAACTGAACGTTTTCTGGAGCCCCTGAGGGCTGGAACTTCGTGGTGGTCCTGGGCCTAGGCCCTAACCTTTTTTTTTTTTCCTCTCTCTCTTTTTTTTTTTTCCTCCCTTTCCCCTCCTTCCCCTCCTCCTTTACAACCCAGCGTTGCCACCAGCAGCAGCAGCAGCAATCTGTCTGGGGCTAATTGAGCAAACAACAAGGAGATGCTTTCACATGGCTTTTAAAGGAATGCTCCGGCATCCCCTTTCTGTAAGCAGCTTGGCAGGAACCTGCCAGGAAGGCTGGGGAGCGCTGGGTCCCCGGCCCCCAGCCTGCTGGGGGGGGGTTTGTGCTGGGCTGCACAGTCATTTCCTCCCCTCTGTTTATTTGCATTACAATTTGTTTTTAGCCAAGCACCAAAAGCTGCACTGCTCCCCAGCTCTCTAGCTCTCCTTGCCTTGTGCGTATGTTTTTAAGGGGCTAGCGTACAGTATGTGTAAACAAATGTCTTCCAAAGCAGGAACGCATATATAACGAGTGACAGGTTTTTGATTTACACTCACAGTAAAATCTCCGTGGACACTCGTTCAAGCACCCAGGCTGACTTCAGGCTGGGCTGCGTCAGCAAGTTGAAGCAAAGTGCTAATCAGGAGGTTGAATGTGTTGATCAGCTCTGGATTTGCTTAGCACCAGATGCTCCCAATCTGAGAAGATCTAGTTGAACATGATTTAAGGTTGCAGAGTCCAATTCTAAGACTTTCTGAAAGTCCTTTCTCTAATCCCTCTTCTTTCTCTGTGGGCTGAATGCATCTGTAACCCTGCCAGTGTCAGATAAAAGGCAGCCTGGTAAGAAATCCCTAATGGGGAGCTGGGGAAGGAGACGGGAGCTAAACAGCTAAGCATGTGAGGTACTTCTCCCTCCTCCCCCAGAGTTTCAGGCAGAGTTTCTGCATGAACTGAGCTTGCTGGTACCAGCCAGAGCCACTGGCAACTGGCAGCCACGGCTGATAATGAAACGCTATCCACAGCTCGGCTCTCTGGCACACACAGTGGAGTCTGAATTCCCTTCCCTCCGCAAGGAGGGCTTTGGGAAGGGAAGAGGGAAGCGGGGTGAATCCTTATCTGCCTATCGCATCCCCTGGGGGTGCGGAATAGGGCTTTGTTTCTAGCAAAACCATTCCCTTTATCGCTTAAAAACTTTCTCGGGGATTTGAGGCAGGCACATTCATGTGTTTTCTTTTAGCCTGTACAAGGAGAAGTGAGTTTTGTGATTTCATGCGAGTCTCTTAGGTAGCAGTGACATACCAGGCAGCACGGATCAAGGAGGAGACGAAGCAGGCAGAAGGATGGAAGATGAGGGAATGCATGCTCTGATTTCCCGTGTGGCTTTGGCTCCTTAAACTCCCTAAACTCACTGCCACCTCAGTTTCCCCATCTATAAATTGGGAATGCTGCTATTTGCCCGGTCTCGAAAAGCATTTTGAACTCATGAGGTGTAAAATGTGAGATATCGTAAGACAGCTGCAAGCATGTCAGTGCAAAATACAAACAGTTGGTACCACCTCTGCAACAAAGTATGTGACAGGACCCATCCCACCTCTGCACGTTTAGGACAGTGCGGGATGCTATCTGAAATGAAGCAAGAAGTTCCTTATTAAAAAGTATTGCTACAGATAACCTATATATAGAACCATAAATTGACATGGTTCTTCATAAGCCTAGATGAAGGCATGTTTAATCTGCAGAGGCATAACGTAATTACTCGCACTGGATGGTGGCCAGGGTCTTATTCACATCACAGAAATCAACATGATAGGTAGTCTGCTTGGAGGAGGTTCAGGAATGGAGTCACAGGAGTTGCTACAGGGCCTGTTTGAGATATATTGGGAAAGTTGTTGGGGGTGAGGAATGTTATAGCAAGAAGTGCTGCAGGTTGGATTTGAGGTACCTTGGCAGAGCTGTGTGGGGTCCAGGACAGGAGGAGAGAGGCGCTGAAGGCTGGACTTGGGGCTATTGGCAGAGCCGTGCTGGAGAAGTTGTGTGGTGCTACCTACATCACACTTGCACCTGGCACTCGTACAGTCAGTCCCTCATTTTCCTGAGCATTGCATCCACCTCTGCTCATCCTGCCTAAAGTGCTGGAGATTGGGCTCCACGTTCCAACTTTAAGCTCTAAGATGTTAGTACGAGGCTCCAGGATTAATTACCAGTTGTCGCTAAATGCCCTGAGCAAAGAACTAAGTGACTCAATCTGATGCTGAAGGTGAGAGTCAGCTTCTTGATCTCTTATTTTTGCCTTCATGAAGGGTCTCTGAAAGGTGGTCATGAGGCTAACCCAACTCTGTTCCCCAGGCTGAGGAGACAGCCAGATCCATATGATTGTGGGGTCAGGGTTGTAGGGGGAAATTATCTTCCCAGAGTCCAAAACTCCTTGAAGTTTATAGAGAATTTTTGATCAAACTGTTTCTGGAGCAATAGTTTGCATGGTGCAAAGGTAACATCTTGAATTTTAAACCACGAGAAGCATCGTGTTGGCCCGGCCAGTTTTAGGGTTTGCCAAGAATTTCTTCATGTAGCCAAAGGTGGCATGTTTGTTGTTTTGCAGCAGTCTTGCAAAATCCACTCCCCTGAGGGGAGGAGTTTTAGGTGGGTAAATAAAACACGACTTGGTATTTCCATCATCCCTGGCTATCCACCCCCTCTGCTGCGTAAGGTGTGGGAGGCAACACAGCCTCCTCCATCACTGTATCCCAGCGTCTCGCAGGCCTTGGTGCTTTATCCCAGGCTCCAGAGCTGGTTGTTACTCCTGATGTGCAGGAGGGGAGATGGAGAGCCTGGGGACACAGGTCAAGCCACCTGAGCTCCACCTGAATAGGTGTCCAGCTCCCAGAGAGCAATTTAGATTCGCCACCTCCCCCCATGGTACCCTGAGGACACCCACTTTGAACACGCTGGTTTTGTGTCACACTCTGAGGCCACATGCTTGGGGTTTTTTAGGCACTGGGCTTTCAGTTGCGTGTTTTTATTATTTTGGCTTTGGATCCCTTATTTGCAGTCCTTCCCTGACAAGCTGCTTTTGCATTTTAAAGGGAAGGCTCTTTCAGTACAGTGCATTAACAGTGCTGGGGCAGGGGCTGGCACGTTAATGTGTCCACTGGGGCTGTGCAGAGCTCCTGGGAACAGGCAAAGGAGTGACCTTGTAGAAATTGCCCCTCCGACAAACTTGCTACTTGCACAGGAGTCTGAGGTGGGCTGTCCATAGTGACCCTCAGAGATGATAACTGTGCTCACAGACCTTGCTCACAGACACTTTTGGAGAGTCTCCATCCAGATTTTTTTAATCCAAGAGGGAGAAGTCAGGTTTAAATTAAAAAAAAAAAAAAAAAAAGCCCTTTGTTGTAAGCTGCCAGGGTTGAGTTGGGATTGCTGAGAGCGTCTTGTGCTTTCTCAGTAATGGCCCCTTGATGCTCAGCAGCCCCTCTCTTCCCCAACCTCCATGCAGTTTGAGGGCACACAGCACACTTTAGGGCCGGGGTGGGTTATTGATCTTTAATTTTCTGTCAGATCTCCATGTTGGATGTCGATGGTTCTTTGCCTCGACCTAGGTATACACCTGTCAGCAGCAGCTGTGACTTCTGTCGGGCCTCTCTTGTTTAGTGGTGACACATACATGTGAAAACTCTCATTAGAGAAACCTCCTGATGTTTAGTCAGTTGTTTAGACTTTTGCCATGTGTGTGGGATACTGTTGGAGAGACGCTGGAGTCCAAAGAAAGGCAGCGAATCCGTGGTCAAGTTCCCCAGAATCTGCTTTTCTCATTTGTTTTAAAGTTGCAGATTTGAAAAACGCAAGGTCTAAAGCAGTGCTGCAAAACTCAATTCCTCTTCTTTTCCTCCCTCTCTCTTTTCAGCCAAACATGTTAATGAAGTCATTGTGGGCACCGAACAGCTGATGGAGATATAACCCGAGTAGGTTTTAAAGATGATTTTATGGAAGCCAGCAGCAGAACCAGATGTTCAAGCATCGTAAGATCATCCGTACAGATCAGTACTGGCACGGTTTACCCTGTCATTGCTCCTTTCCTGTTCAGCTTTATATTTATGTCTTAATAAAGAAGTATTTACAGAGCGGTGTGTCCGCCGGCCCCCTCCCCCCTCATTGGGATGCACGCGGGTTTGTGCCGGGTAATATCGGTTCCTGCGCTCCCGGCGAACGCACTGTACTTTTCCAGCAGAAGGGAGAGCGGGGACCACACAGGCTGTGCCCGCTCCGAAGAATGTCTTAGCCGCCCTCCCTGCCATGTAAACCACGTCCCCGCAGTCCCGCGGCCACCGTCCCCGAGCCTGGGAGAAACCGCTCGGGATGCGGCTTGTGCATCTCATCATCGCAGCAGGTGGGCAGCGAAACACAGGGGTAGTGCCGGCTGCTCTTTGCAGCCCGGCAGCTTCGCCAGCCTCCTCCTCCTCCTCCTCTCTCTCTCTCTTTCTCCTGATGCTGCCCCATAGCACAGAAGTGTTTGAGCTGCGCCTCTTCTGTAACACAGTCGAGGAGTTTGGCACCCATTTGCATCAGGGCTGAGTTTGGTCCGTTACTTTGAAATCCTGCCCAAGAGCAAGTATGCGAGAGGGCTGGATGGGGGAGTGCGGAGGGGAAGCGGGGCCTAAGCAGTGGGTACTCTCTGCGCTGTTTTAATGCTTCTTTCTCTTGTCGTCCCGCTCTTCCTAATCCCCGACAAGAGGTCCCTCCCCACATCTGGATGATCTGTGGATGACTGTACCTACGTCTGCGAGATGAGTCGAGCATGCTAATGTGAAACGCACAGCCTTGTGGTCAGGGGTTGTGCCAGGATTGTAAAGCACCTGGATGGGATTGAAACACAAGCTGTTCTTTAGCGTTTATAAATTGGACACAAGTTCCTGCCTAAAAGCTGTTTATTGGAATCTAGTAGGATTCAACAGGACATTTATCTGCCCCTGGCAGTTTGACATCCAGAGGTGCTTACAGCAACTGGCCAGGATGATATTTCATTAACTGAAGTGATAAATTTTAAATGTGTGCTTCATGGGCACCAGTGTCCCCGGAGGAAAATTACTGTTTCCTAGCTAATTTGACAGGAGAGAGATTATAATCCAGACATTCCCTGAGTTTCATAAATAAAATCCCTCCTCTAAAGGACCAGGTTGGAATGGAAAGTTTGGGTGAGGATGAGTTTGGAGGCCTTTGAGGAGCTGCAGAAAGAAGTAATGCGCTGCCATTCGGCTTCGGCTTCATGCCTTGTGTATGTGCGCAAACATGTTCCTCAGGTACGAAGCCTTTTTCATCCAAGGATCGCGGAGGCTTTACAAAGGTTAATTAAAGAGAGTTCTTGTCTCTGTGTGCGGCAAGGGAGCGAGGCATCCATTTTGGGTGTGTAGGAGCAGAAGCCGAGTGGAACGTAATTACCTGGCTTTGCATTTTACCAGAAGGCTGTGGCAAAGCCGAGAGAGGTCTCGCAGGGATTTTGACTCCAGGTCCTTTTGCTTGAACACAAAGCCTTCTCCCTCTCTTTTTTTTTAGGACACATCTTAACTTCTGAAAAGTCTGCATCCCCTTATTTAATAGCTACAGTTTTACCTCTTTGTGCCTTAATTATATGTTAAAGTCTCAGTCCTTTTGTTTAGCTAATTTAAGAAGAGGGTGGGGGGCTCTTTACTGCGTCGGTTAGAATTTAGCATTAATTTAGTGTTCTCTGACACTTGAAAACCTGGCTGGGATTTGAGGCGTTTTCTTTTCCTTTTTGCCTTTTACGACCTGCAGGTGTTTGGTGTGAGATAAAAGTAGATCCCAAAGTGAGATTTCACAGCACAAATTATCAAAGTGAAGATTCGCTCTTGATGTAGTCTACGTGTGTGGCAGTAATTATGAAAAATAATTCGGGATAATAGGGCCTTCAGGAATCCCAAGGCAGGCACTGGGAGGTTAACCCTTCCCCATCTAACCTGGTCTCCACGCCGCTGTCATCGTCAGGTGAGCAGATGGTGGGTTGTGTCGGGCAACTTTACAACCCGAGTGATAAACGTTACGGTCTTCAACAAAATCAGGGAGGGAACAGAGGAAATGAAGTTCTGTTCCCAGGTAGTTTTGATGTGACTGTTTGGTCCTAGCTCATGCAGACCTTCAGGAAGGTGTTACTGGTACAGGCTGCTCACCAGCTTTGAGGAACAGGTCACCTCTTGGCAAGTAAGTCCCCTCATTTTGCTGCTCTGTCACACCCAGGCAGCTGAGGGTCACAGCCCAGGCCCGTCATGGTGCTATTAGCACCGCGGCAGTGCTTTATAGGACACGTTTCTCTGAAAAGATGAAGCTTCCCAGCTCTGCAGACGCTGATGCTTCCTGGACAGGCTTTTCCTGAACGCTTCCTTGGCAGATGTACAGCTGGGGTTGATGTGAGAAGGTACAGTGACATGTCACGTGCTGCATCTGCAGGCGGTAAAGCAGAGGCTGGTGAGGTCTGCAGCCAACAGCACCTCCGGCTCCTGGGTTTACCTGAGCTCTGTCCTGCCAGTGAAAGCTCCTAAAAAGCTTTTTCTGTGACCAGGGCAGCAGGTTGGTGGGTGCAGAGCCCAGTGGTGGTGTGTACTTCTTCCCATGGGTCCTGCACCCCTGGCACGCCATGACCGTGGCACCGTCACTGTTGCTCTGCCTGCGGAGTAGGGTAGAGCCTGGCCTCCAGCCAGTGCCCTGTGTGGTAATGAGTCCTGAGGAACCCCAAGCCTTCAGGGGCCCCTGAAGCTCTGCCCCCCTTGCCCAGGCTCCTGTGAGAGGTGGACACCACCTGCAGCAGCTCTGCAGCGAGGTCCTTCCCAGGATGTTTACAGCCAAGCCCATTTGCCAGACGTAGATTTGGGAAAAGCATTTGTTGGGTGGTTACAGATACCCAGAGCTGTGGCTCGCCTCCCTCAGCCGTTGGTGTTTGCTGTTGTAGGTGACTTGTGATCTTCCAGGAAGCAGCAGCTGATCTGATCCCTTAGAATCATAGAATTGCCTAGGTTGGAAGGGACCTTTCAAATCATCTAGTCCAACCATCAACCTAACACCAACAAAAATCATCACTAAACCGTATCTCTGAGCACTATCTTTAGTAGTCCCTTCTGCAGTCGAACCAGAGTGGATGGCTCCCATCTTCCTGGCTGCCTTGGAGTGGAGCCACACGAGGGGGAGGCGAGCAGCTAGCCATTCCTGGGGACAGTGGGCTTCCCATTCTGGCGGCATTCAAAGGGACACAACACCTTCTTTGCATCAGGCTTTGATCTTGCTTTTGAGACACTTTTTTGGCTTTTGGGCAGGAAGGGGAGAGGAGCACGAGCCTGATGGCCTCAGGTCCACAGGTCTGGCTCCCCCATCAAGTTGATGCTGTGTGTGCAGCCCTAGCAATGGGACTCTCCTGAACCTCTTGGAGCTGGGCATCATGAGGACTCACCAGTCTTTCGCTGCCTCCAGTCTCCAAGGTTTATCATGCAGAGCCCTGTTGCTCCTGCTGGCTTCCTTGCTGGCTTCTGCTCCCCACTTTCCTTCCTCTGGCTGCCTGGAAAGAGTGGTTTTCTCTCTGTCCTGCCCATCCTTTGGACTTTGTTGGTGGGACCTTCTCATCCCGGGAGACCAGAATTTTCCTTATAAACCCCTGAAGGTCTGGAGGACACCAGTGTGTTCAGGAGATGCCTTGCTGCCTCCATGCTGGCCCAAATCCACAGCCAGGGCCAGTGTCTGCTCTGGTGCTTGCCCTGGTGCTTTGTGAGGAGCAGGATTAGATCGAGCCCCAGGTGGGGCTCGCAGAAGAATCACCAGTGATGGTGTGACAACCACACCTTGCCCAGTGCGTGGTATAACCCGCTCCCTGGGTACCGCCAGTCCCTGGGCACCGCAGTGGCCATCAGTGCCACCCTCCTGCCACACATGGCCATTCCTGTGGCCGTTGGTCACCCGTTTGTAAGGACTGAAGGCTGCAGGGGAGCGCAGGGCTCGGGGCCCTTCTCGCCGGGCAACCCCTAGGGTTAATTCGGGGACATGGAGGTGCCCCCACCGGGGTCCAGCGCCCAGCAAACCCCACCAGCCAGCAGCAGCCAGCCATCCCGCGGGGGCTCCGCTCGCTCTCAGGCGGACGGCTGATTCCTGGATCCTGTCGTTTTTCACTCCATCGCCCGGGAGCGAAGGTCCGCAGCCGCGCCTGTGCCTCCCAGACGGGCCGGCAGACAAGAACTTCCTTCCAGGCCCTATAGACAGACATTTTATATACGTTAAAATACGTGTGTATATAAATATGGAAAGCAAGAGCTTGGGAGAGCTTGAGTCTAAATAAACTTGTATGTTTAAGGCTTTTAAAATGCTAATGTTGAATTTCAGGGGAGGGGGGACGCAAGGGGATTGTTGGACTGAGCACCAAGACAGCTGATGAGCTTGGATCGGTGCCTTTACAATTCAAGGAAAAATGGGATAGTTTGGGAAGGAAAAAGGGATTTTCTTGTTTTTGTTTTTAGTAGAAAATAAAAGAAGCTGCCTTCTTATTTGCCTCCCTCCCCCAGCGCCGGAGCAGCGAGCGACTGGTGTTGTATGCATAAGCTATTCCTTTGTGCAACATCTAAATGGTTAATTGTGTTTGAGGAAGATGTACGGGCGAATGGAGGGACCACCCAGCAAGAGACAGACAAGAAAGAGCGATCTCTGAAATGTTTAACCAGAGAGAGAGCAAAGTTGTTTAAAAATATTTAATTTACAACATTCCACACTGCTGATTATAAATTGGCCGTCCAAAAACACTGCTGCGTGCGGGGAGGGATCCAGGCAGCATGAAACAAATTCTTGTGATTGTTATTCCTATCTTCCTCCCTCCTTTCCTTGGGGAGTTTAACCCCACCGCAGGATGTGGGTACCCCCAGGCAGGGGAGGCACAGCCACCATCCCCCCGGGACCACGGGCTGCCATCCCCGGTGCCAACACCTGCACCCGGGGCTGGGGCACAGCCGCCTGCGGACACTGGGAGAGCTGGAAGGGATGGCGAGGAATGACCGACCGGCGATGCTGGCGGCAGTGATGGGCACATTTGAGATGGTTAAAAGTCCTGCAGCCCCTTCCCTCTGATTTTCACCCCAGTACCGGCATTCCCCCAAAGCATCCAGCTGGTGCCCCTGGGCAAGGAAAGCCGGGAATCCCCCAGCAATGGCTTGGGAGACTCGGGGATCCAAACCTGGCCAGGTTGTGCTGCCCATGAGAGGTCCCTCACCACCATGATGGTGCCCACTCTTCAGGTCAGTGGCTCTTGGCCACATCACCCAGCCATTCCCAGCGGCTGTTGAGCAAGAGAGGCGTCTCCCCCCACTTGGGCCTTTCTGCAAAGAGGGTGGTTGGTGCCGGATGCCGGGAAGAAGGGATTTGGCCGCGCTCTGTTTGCGGACGCTGCTGATCCACGGCTGGCTTCGACGCAGCCGGTGGCCCCAGCTCTGCTTCCCCCACACGAAGGGCTGGGGCTGCTCTGCGAGGAGGCACAGTTGCCTCTGGGTGGTGGCCAGGCCATCTCCCCCATCACCTGGAGACGGTTCCTGCTCCCACTGAGATGTCCTTTCCAACTTTCATAGCCCCCATTTCCCTTGTGGTGAGAGGAGGCTCCTGGGGTTCTTACCGTGCTGCCCCCAGGAGATTGGGCAAGCAAAGGATGCACGTGGTGCGGGTCAGCCCCTTCTTCCCCCACCAGCACCAACCCTGCCACTGTCCATCCTCACAGACATCACCTCAGGAGCTGGAGAGCCACCATGCCTGGAGGGTGTCGGGGAAGGGGGCAGATGTGCAGTCCCTCCAGCCGGTGACCCTGTGCTGCAGAGGGGATCTGAGCGGAGCTGAGGGATGCGGGGGTTGCAAGAGGAACCGGAATCCAAAAGCGATGGTTGCTTTTGCTGCAAATCCCTCCTTGGCATCTCCTTGCAGATCCTGCTTTGCAGAGTAAAAACCCAGGTGCTCTCACACCCCCGCTGCCCCGGGACCCCAGCCACGCAGCCAGCCCCCAGGGAGCCCTGGGGAGCCACTGGGGAGTGCAGGGGTCTCGCCTGCTCCCGCCGGCTCTCCTGGCAAGGAAGGGGCACAGGGAGGGCTGCGGGACCCTTTGCTGGGGATTGCCAAAACTTGCCTAACCCCTAATCAGCCGGGAAGCCTCGCCGGCCACCTGGGCGCTTCCTCGCATGCAGCGAGGGCCTGTGACAGCCCGAGGAGTCGGGGTGGGTTTGGCTGCTTGCCCCGGTGGCAAACTCGGCTCTCGGTGGCTGAACCGCTCCGGGCCCTGCCAGCCCCAGCCGGTGCCGGTAGCGAGAATGGAGACAAAAGAGCTTGTGTCCGCCTGCCAGCAGCCGGCCCCGCCGAGCAGCCGCCCGCCCAATTAAACCATACCCGCTTCCCATGCGGCAGGGGCGCCCGGTGAGCTTGCCACCCCCCTCCTGCAGCCCACCAGCCCCGGGGGACCCCCACCCCACGGGACCATCCCTGCCTCCCTGCAGGCGCCAGCCCTCACCGGGTGCCGATACGCTCCCTCCATCCTGTGGCAAGGGCATCTCCAGCGGCTCACGATGGGGATGGCTCACCCCATTCCCAAGCATCTCCTTTTCCCCCTGCTTTCCTCACACCCTGGGGCTCAGAGCACCCACCAGCGCAGGCAGTGGGGTGCTGAGCATCCCTCCCTGCTCCTGCTCCCCCCCAAGGGCCAGGTCAGGATGAGACATGGCAGCAGCAGCCACCACCACGGTGGGAGCATCCCCACGCCCTGTCCCGACCCGCGGGGCCGGTGTCACATCCACTTAGCCAGCTCCAAAGATCCTTCACCCTGACACCTTGTTAAATACCCACCAGGGGTCACAGTTCCTGGGTTTCTTTTTCCTGCTTTTCCTTTACCCCGCTGAGACGTTTCGGTTGGCAGGAGCTCCCCCCCCCCTCCCCCGATTAGGTATCTTTCGGGGAACAAGAAACCTAGATCACTTACAAATTAATTTGGAGTTAAACCTACAGAAAATGAGAAACATGCTGCTTTGCAGGAGAGAGCGCTTGGCCAGCGATCAAGAAAAATACATCCAAACCGCCCGATGCGGCATGCTCGGCAGCGGCCGGGGAAGGGGGCTGCCAGCTCAAGGTAGCCATCAGCCACGTTTGGGCACGTTTTAATGGGGCCATGGCCTTTCCTCCCAATTAAAACCGTAGCAAATGAACAAAAGGGAGGAGAACCTGTTCCCTGTGTGGGACACACACACATGAGGGGACGTGGGAAAAGCTGGGGTGGGGATGGAGGAGGTGTGGGGTGCAATGTGGCAACACGGGGGTTGCACCTTCGCTGATGGGGATGGGGACCAGCTACGGGCACCGCTCGCTCCATGGCGTACAGACACCTTCGCACCAGTGTTTCCCCATTATTGCGTCCCCGGTGCTGCAGGACCTTGTGCCAGGGCAGAGAGAGACGATGACCCCTCAGGCATCATCTGAGGGGTCAACAAGATGCCGTGAGGGGAGGGGACACAGGGTGATGCAGGGTACCCCAAGGTGGGTGGGTGGAGGTGGATGGGAGCTCCCGGAGGGTCTTGGGCAGGGGGCTGGCCACTGCCACGCATTGTGTCTGCGGTGCGAGCGGCTGTGCCGGGAGGGGGCCACGCAGGGGAGGCCGGGGCGGCGGAAGAGCAGTGATAAGATAAAAGGTCTGCTTTCCCATGCCGAGGAGCCGGGGCGGGGGGGGGGGGGGGGGGGGGGGGGGCTGCAGGGCGAGCGCCGAGGCCACCCAGGTTTCAAGCGCTCGGCCTCGGCGCCTGACCCCAGCACATTCAGAGAGCACTTCCTAAATTTGTCTCCTGTGTTCCTGACTCACAAGCAATTTCCTCACCCATAAAACGGCGTCGGCATGAAAGGACTGGCCAGGACACCAATTACTTGTCACCGTTTTACCACCTCGCTGCTCACCGGTTCACAGCCCCCGGCGGTGCCCAGCCAGGATCTGCCCCCTCCCCGCAGAGCCCCTCTGTCCTGTGCAGATGGGGGGATGGGGCGGTCGGGGTCCCCTGTGCCATGGGGGATCTTCAGTGCCTGGCATCTGTCAGAGCAGACCTGGGTCTCCAGTGCTTCTGGGCGTCCTGAAGGCATCTCCCAACCCAGCCTGCAATCAGGGAGACATCAAGCATTCCTGAGTCCCTCAGCCCTGCACTAGTGTTGTCCCTGTGCTGCTGGTGTTGTCCCCTTGGTATTAATGACGCCCATATGAGGCTGCAGAGGAGGGAATGAGGCTCCATCATCGCCACTGTGGTGGCACTGGGCTCATTGCTGAGCATGGCCGATGGCCCTGCCATGGGGCGCACAGACCCATGCCAGCACAGGTCATCACCATCCGGGTGCCTCCATGTCCTGCTTCATCTTTGCTCCCTGCCACTCTGTGCCATCTCATCTGTCCCCCTGGTTCCCACAGCCGTCCCCGGCACTGGCACATCCCCAGCTGCTCCCACGTCCAGGGGATGAGGATGGGAACGGGCTGGTGCAGAGGGGCAGAGAGCTGGGGTCTCAGGAGGGGCTGAGCACAGCCAGGACCCCCGGGGAGCCCCCATCCGCCTCCCGGGAGTGGGGTGACGCTGTGTGGCTGCGGCCGCAGCCCGGCCTTCCCCAGCAGCAATTGCCCACCCTCCCCGCAGCAAATCGCTCCCGGCTTCGTGCCGGCAGCGGGCCGCCCGGCGAGCGCCACGGCGGCTGCTAAACGGGTTTTATGGTGGGATTTAGGGACTTTTCTGCTGGGTAATTGATTTGCCCAGGCAGTAAAAGATCAAGGCAGGGGCTCAGACGGTGGCTCCCGGCTTCTGCCCGCTGAGTGGGCCTGGGCGCAGGCGGCTCGGGGCATGGCCGGGGACAGCGGTCCCCGATGCCATGGTACATGGCGTGGGGCGCCGCAGCCCCGAAGTGATGGGGCGAGCGCTGCAGCTCCATCTAGGAGCCCCCTTGTAGCCCCCCCCCTTTTTCCCCGCATCCTCGCACCCCCCTCCCCAACCCCACCACAAAACAGCCCCCAAAGGAGACAAAAGGGGCTGTTTGGGGACCTGCCACCTGCTAGTCCCCATCCTACAATACCGCAGTAAAGAGGCACCAAACAAAGGCCTTAAAATCCTAAAGGGGCCCATTCATTAGGGTGACAAAGGGGGAAAGAACTACATTATCATAATTAATCCCGGTGCTGGCGGTGGGTGGCAGGGCCCTCTGTCTTCCAAGGTGGTGTGGGGACGGCCGGTGTCACCACGTCCACACGCTATTGTGCGCCGTGGCCTTGCGGGGCTTAGGCGGTTTTTAAGCTCTGTAAACACCGCGGGACCCCCCCATGGATGCGGGGGATGCTGTCCTCTCCCCTGGCCCCAGTCTGTTTGTCCACTTGCTGCAGCCCCCCCAAAATCCCGGGCTGGAATGGGTCTGTCCATGCCCCCCTTGGTGCACCTGCCCCCAGGACCGCCATGGGCTGGGGAAGAGCCCAGACTCCTGGGTCCTGCTGGCAATGCTGGGATGGGGGCTCACTGCTCATGTCCCCTCTGCCATGTCTCCTGTGCCATGTCCCATGGAGAATTACCCCAGGTGGGAGGCGGCAGGGACCCCTCTGCTCCTTTCCCAGGGCTTTCCCTGGCTTAGGAGATGGGACTTTATCCCTTCCCTGCTATCTCAGCCTTATCTGGGGGGACCGGGTGGACTCTGACTTGGGGACCAGCCTCTCTTCCCTCCCCCTTCAGCCTCCTGCTGTTGGGGAGGCGCAGGGAAACTGAGGCACAGTGCATCACTCGGGGGTTTTAAGGGATGTTAATGCCCCGTCTCTAATCCCCTGTGGTGGATGCTGCCTCCCTCGGGACACAGCATCCCTTTGGGACACAGCATGCCCTCGGGACACAGTATCCACTTGGGACACAGCATCCCTTTGGGACACAGCATCCCTTTGGGACACGTCATCCCTGGGGACACACACAACACCAGTGGGGGCAGGGGGCACACCGACACTGCCCATCCATCCAGGGGGGCCCTCCCTGCACCTCCACCTCTCCGGCCACCCCAAAGGTGTCCCAGTGCTGGGCGCTGCACATCCCCGGGGTCCCTGGGAGCCTGCGCCTGGCTCGGGGCCGCTGCCGGGCGGCCTGTGCCGGCGCTTGGGAGAGCACCATCTGGTTTCCAACTAACAAACGCCCGGTGCTGGCTCCCGGCAGAGGAGTTGCTGCTGCGGTGGCGGCTGTTTACAGCGTGCTGAGGCTCTGGCATGTCCCCGCCAAGTCCCCTCTGCTTTCCTCCCCGGCCGCAGGGCTCTGGGGCTGCATCATGGCCGTGCAAAGCCCCGGCTCCACGCCCTAGCCCCTGCCCGGCCTCCGCTTGCCTGGAGGACGCCGCTGCCCACCGAGGCTGTTGTCCTGGGCTGCCCGTCCCCGAGGAGTGCCCGCTGTGGCGTGGCTCCTGCCCGCCGGGATTTTCCCATCCCCTTTGCTTGACGGGGTGGGACACGCAGTACAGGGACAAGGGACAGGGCGGGCTCCCCGGCCACGCCATCCCCTCTCCGGGCGCTTGGTGGGTGCGGTGCCCCAGGCTCCCCGGCTCCCGCCACATCCCACCCGCTCACCCTGGCATCTCCCTGCAGCAGGGGCGAGGGGCGAGGGTGGGCACAGTCCCCGGGTGGCCCTGGCACGGGGGCAAAGCCCCGGGTCCCCGCCTCACACCCAGGGCTCTCGCAGCCACCGGTGCCGCAGAGACACTGCGCAGGGTGGGGGCTGCGCGGAGCCATTTGCCTTTAATTGAATTTATTTGTTACAACCCCAAACAATGTAAAGCAGGCTTCTCCCAGGCTCCAGCTGCCTGCCTGCCCATTAAAATACCATCTAGAACAGCAAATCCCCCCTCCCGCCTTGATATAAAACAGCCGGTCAGCAAGAAGCAGCAAGCAAAGTCTCCCTGCGCACGAGCTGATCCCCTGCTCCCCGTCCTGCTCCCCCAAAGGCCGGCGGCCCGCGGGGTTCCCAGTCCCCTCCTGGGTGGCTCCGAGGGAAGTAAGGGTCCTGCAGGGAGACCCAAAGCCCCCAGCTCACAGTAGACCCACTGCGGCACCGAGGGCTGTCTGGGAGCCCGTGGCTGTGGCGTCGGGGCAAGGGCAGGCTGAGCCCCGTCCTGCCCACAGGCGTTTTCCAGTTGGGTTTTCAATCCCCGTTGGCGTGGCAGGATCCGGCCCTGTCACTGCGGCTGTCACCCGCCCCTGCAGGGCTTGGGATCCCCAAACCGGCCGCCCTCCTGCCGAGCCCCACACCCTGTTTCGTGAGGCGCACGTCACCAGGCCATGACCATGTGGGTCCTGGGAGGGTCAGCTGGTCCCCAGGGACTGCAGAGGCAGCGGGACAGGGGTGTGTGGTGCAGAGCAGGCAAGGGTGCTGGGGATGATCCTGCCACGGCCAGTCCTGTGAGGTTCTCGTGCGGCACAGGAGACAGCGTGGGTGAGCCAGGATGGGGCTGGGGAAGCCAGTCCTGGAACACCGGGAGCCCCGTTCCCAGGGAAACCCTTGGTGCCCCAGGGATGGGACAAATACGGCTCAGTGCTGGGACGCTGAGCAGCAGACACTGAGCGGGTCTTGGTTGACCATCCCACGACTCCTCCAAGGACATGGATGGTGTTTCCTTGTCTGCAGGGCAGGAGAGCCCCAGGTGGAAACTGATGGTGACAGATGGGAAGTAGATGGAGAACTGGATGAACCGGCAGTGCCATAGAGGAGGAGAACTTAGTTTTTTAAAATCATGTTTATAAAAAGCAGCAGCTGCCCAGCGGTAGTGCGGGTCCACTGAGGAAGAGGAATGGTGGAGCTGTTAATAGCAATCAGGCAGCAGAAGTGCTGAATAGCCGTTTCCCTTCTGTATTTGGGGACACGCCAGATGCTACAGGCCTATCGCCGGACGAGGGAGAAACCCTTTACGCGCCACGAAGGCCCAAGAGAGCTCGGCGGCAGCGGCTCAGGCTGGCGGGGGCCGTGGCCGGGGGGCGAGGAGGAGCTGCCCGAGGAACTCAGTTTATTTATGAGGGTTTCTCCCATTTTTGGCCATTAAGGAGACACCAGGATGAGCATCAACATCATTGCTCCAGGGGACTGGGGTGGGCAGTGGGGATGGGGAGGCACATGGGGTGGCTGCTGCTCCATATGGGTTTACCAACACTCCCACCCCCCCACCCCACCCCCCCCCGCCCAGTGCCCTCAGCAGCTCCTCGGGGCGTCATTCCCAGTGGAAGCGGCACCAGGTCTGGCCAATAAAGACCTGAGAAGGGTGTAAAATGAACAGGTTACCCCTAATTATCCCACAAATTATTGGTGGCATTTACCACTTGCCCTTTTGTCAGCCGTCTGCCCCATGGATGGGGGGTCTGTGTCCCCCTTGCCTCCAGTCCTGGGGTGTTGGGCTTGGCTCCTCAAGGGGCAGCACTTGTGGGCATCCCCAAAGAGTGGGATGTCTTCCTGTCCCCCATCATGGTCCCGGGGGAATATGTGGCCCTTGGGGAGGGCAACTGGCACTGCAGGTCAGGGGACACCCTGCTTTTGGGGGGATGGATTGTTCTTGGGAAAAGGCATCAGGGGGATACCTTTTCTTTGGAGGAGACATCTAGCCCTTGAAGGGGGGATGCCCGCCCCTTGGGGTGGCTAAAGGTGAGATGCACAGCCTTAGGGAGGGGGCTGCTTATCCCTTGGGGTGGCTATGGGGGTGCTGCCCAGCCCTTGGGGGGTGAGCACAGGGGGATATCCAGCCCTTAGGAGGGCTGCTGATCCCTTGGGAAGTGGTTATGAGGAGATGCCTAGACCTGGAGAGGATACCTGGCCCTTGGGGTGGCTATGGGGGATCTGCCCAGCACTTAGGGGGGGGCTATGGGGTGAACACCTGGACTAAGGAGGGTAGCTATGGGGGGATGCCCAAACTCGGGGAGAGGTTAAGGGGGGCACACTCTGCCCTTGGGAGGGATGCCCGGCCCTTGGGGTAGCTCCAGGGGGGCTGCCTACCCTTGCAGGGTAGCTGTGGGAGAAGGATGCTCATTCCTGGGGGTGGCTATGGGGGGCATGCCCCGCTTATGGGGTGCCCCCCATCTTTGGGGGTTAGCTATGGAGGGGTTACCTACCCTTAGAGTGGTGGTCACGGGGGGGGAGAAAGGGGGTGACAGTGTGGGGGTGCCCACCCCTGTGGAGCGGCTAAGAGGGGGGACACACACCTGTGGGGGGGCTGCCGCCCCCCCGGGGGACCGGGGTGAGGGGTGGGGGGTGTGCCGTTGCCCGCGGGCGGGGCGGGCCGGACCGCTGCCTCCGCCGCGCTCCCCCCCGCGGCGGGGCCGTGCGGGACGAGGAAGGAGGCGGGGGGGTATGGCGGTACCGGGGCGGGGGGGCGGGAGGGGGGGGGTGCCGCCGTGTGTGGCCGCCGTCGGCGGGCGCGCCGTTGCCTAGCAGCGGCGATGGGCGCTGCCGCGGCGGCGGCGGCCAATGGGAGCGGCGGCGGCGGCGCGGCCCCGGCGCCCCCCGCCCCCGCCTCCCCTTTAGAGGCGCGGCGGGCGGCCGGCGGCACACAGCCCTCCGCACCGGCACCGCGCTGCACCCGCACCGGCCCCGCCGCCGCCTCCGCTCGCATGGGGGCCGCCGCCCTCGGCCCCACATAACGGGGGGTGCCCAGCCCCGCCAGCCGCCCCCGCCATGCCGGCCGAGCCCCCCCGCTCCGCCCCGCCGACGCTCCGCGCCGCCCGCCGCAAGCCGCTGCCCGAGGTAAGGGGAAGAGCATCGCCCGCTCCCGCGGGGGGCTCCGGGATGGGGTTGGGGGGGCTCGGGCTGCGCGGAGGTGCGGGTGTGGGTATCCCCGTGTCCCCCGGCTCGGGGTCCCGCTCTCTCTCCGAAAGGGTCCCGGTCCCGCTCCGGAGCCCCGCGGAGTGTGGCCGCCGCGGGCATCCCGCCTCGCTGCGGTATGCCCCCCCCCCCCCCCCTCGCCCCCCGCCACCCTCGGGCAGGGGGCTCCCCCTTCTCCCGCTCCCAAGCCTGATCCTCGCCCTCTCTCCAGGGCAGGGCCGTGGGCCAAAGGGCCCCGCTGTGGCTGCGGGCCCGCTTTCAGGCGCTGCTCTTCGCCCTGGGCTGCCGGATCCAGCGGCACTGCGGGAAGGTGCTCTTCGTGGGGCTGCTGGTGTTCGGGGCGCTGGCCGTGGGGCTGCGGGTGGCCTCCATCGAGACCGACATCGAGCACCTCTGGGTGGAAGGTAAGCGCGGTCCCGCGGGCTCCGCCGTCCGTGGGAACGGTCCCGCTCCCGGTCGCGGCTTTGTGTGTGTGTGTGTGTGTGTGTGTGTGTGTGGTGTGTGTGTGTCCCGTGCGGGGCCGGCCCGGAGGCAGGTGACAACGCGGGAGCGGGGCGGGAGGAGGATGAGGAGGATGAAGATGCCGCCGGGATTCCTGCGTGCGGGGCCGTGGATGCCCTGCCAGCGGAGGTCCCGTCTGCGCGGCCGCTCGGGGCTGCGTCTCTTGCGGGTGCGCGGTGCTGAGTCTCAAAGGGACACCCCCCCCCCCACACACACACACACACACGTGTGTCCCGGCGGGGGTCCCCCCGCGCCAAGGTGCGGTCGCGTCCCCTCACGGGCGGACACGTGGGGCAGGGACGGAGGTCGGTGCTGGCTGAGCGCGCGTGTCCCCACGCGTGGGCACCCCCTTCCCGCGGTGCCGCTCTCCCGCCGCCGGGCCCCTTCCCCGCGGGAAAAGCCCCCGGGGGGGGACGGTCGCAGCCCCGTACTGGGTTGGAGCCGGTGTTGCGGGGCTGCCGGTCCCGGCTCAGGACCCCTGCCCGGCGGGGATGGAGGAGCGGGAAGGGTCAGGCAGGAGCAAATCCCCGTTTCCGAGTGGAAGCGGCTGATCCCCCCTCCTTTGTTATTAATAACTCCAGCGTGGATTTTTCTCTCCCCTCTCCCTGCAGCTCTGCTCCCCAGCGCTGGGATTTGCTTTTTCCCTGTACCTCCCTCCTGCTTTGGGGGTCCCGGGGGGGAGGGGGGGCAGCACCCCGCATCGCACCCCCCCCCCATCGCTGCCAGGCCCTGGCTGTGGGGGGGTCTCCCAGCCTGGGGTCCCCGGTGGGGTGCTGTGCAGGGGCAGATGTTGCTCAGCGGAGGGGTGTCAGCCATCTTTGTGCGGGAGCGCTGCCTCCTCCCCCACGCCCCGCTCCCTGTGTGGTCCTCAGCTACTCTTGGATTTGGTTCAACAATAGAAGCAACTTTGCTCTCCCACCCCCTTTTTTTTTTTTTTTATTTAAAAAAAAAAAAAAAGCCCTGCGCTCCCTCGCTGCTCACACACAGATGCATGCGTGCACCCCTGCCCAGGAACGCCCAGCTCTCCCACCTGCTCCCCACTCCTGTGGGGTGTTTGTCCCCCCCCATCACATCTCGTCTCCATCACCCCTTTCCTCTGCAACACGTAGCAGAGAAATCCAGTGATACTCCCGGTCCGGCCGGTGCCTGAGCGGTGGCTGCTGGAGGAGAAACGCGCTCCCTCCGTGGTTCCCTTGCTCCGGGTCGTGGCTCTGGCTCCATCGGATTTTTATTGTGCTTTTGGGGTTGCAAGGAGTCAGCGTTTCGTGCAACCGCGGACGGAGCCAGGGAAGTGGCTGTGGTTGTTCCTCTTGGGGGGAACGGGACTTGCGGCACATCAGGGTGGAGAGCAGGATGGGGAAGGGGCCGAGCCTGGGGATGGCTGGAAGTGCCCAGAAACCCAGCCCTGCGCCCCACGATACTTCCCTGCTCACAGGGGCATGGCCAGGAGGGACTGTGGCTGCTGCTGGGGGATATTTCCACCCCACTGTGGTGTGGCTGTAACGTGGGTGCCAGGGGTCTCTCCAAGGAACTGGCTCTTCCTCCTGGCCAGGGCATCGTCTTTGGTGTCAGGAGCTGCTTTTTATTATTATTTTTTTTTTCTTACCCCATGGTGAAACACCACCGACTTGGAGTGTCCTGCCCTTTCCCAGGTGAAGGGTGCACTGGGGTCTGCACACAGCCCCTGCTCTGGATCTGTAGCGCCGGGGGTGAGGATGGTGTGCAATGCTGGGGATGCTCTGTGGGGTGCTGCTTGGGGCCCCCCCTTGGCCTTCTGTGGTGGGCTTTTCCCCCAAGAATGTGCACTTGAGGCAGACCCCTCTGTGCTTTGCTCCTGGGTGGCACGGTCCCAGCGTGCTCAAGGAGGCTGTCCTCAGGCATTGGCACTACCTGCGACCACCAAGGGCGATGTGGCCGGGGTGGCTTTAGTCCTGCGGGTCCCCAATGGGCATGCAGGATAGGTCAGGATGTGGAAGGCTTGCAGTGGCTCTTTCAGTCTCTGTATATCAGCTGTGGGGCTGCCTCCCTTCCCTGTAACCATCCATGGGTCCTTGCTTCTCCTCTGGCCTCTGCTTCTGCATTTTCTGTTGAGATCAAAACATCCCCTGGTATCCTTGGGTGTACTCAACCTTCTCTGAGCTCTGGACCCCATCCTGATGTGGGGATGTGCATTATCAGGAGGCAGGAGGGCCTAGGCTGCCACTGGGGAGCAGGTTGTGGTTTCCCAGACTGTTGTTTGCATCCTGGGCACTTTAAGCTGCTTCTGGATTCTCTCGGCCACCACTTTCTCCTGTCCCCAGGTGTGTGGCAGGGTGACTGGTGTGTGTCCCCCTCTACAGTGAGTCTGGTACTACCATGCCAGGTCAAGGCAGTGTAGCCTTCATCCTGGGACTGGCAAATCTGGGTGCCTTCCTCAGCCTGGCCCCGAAGCCTTGGGATCCCCAGGGTGCTGGGGGACACCAACTCCTGCCCTCTCTGGTGTGGGGAGATATGTGCAGGAGTGGTCATCCCAGCCCTGAGGCAGCACCGTGGGGTGTCTAAGGGCCAGCACATGTGTGCAGCAAGTCCTGATCCCATCATCCTAGCCTGGTAGGTCCTGGTCAATCCCCCAGCTCAGAGACAGGGTGGCTGAGGGTGCCAGGAAGCCTCTGATGGCCCTCTGAATGTGGTCTGTACTTGCTCACTTGCCTCTGCCTAGCCAGGCTGAGGGGTGTGGGTTGGTGATGCTCCAACCCAAACCACCTCACCCAGGGGAGATCCCAGCACAGCAGGAGCGGAGCATGACCCCGTGCTGGGCTGTCCCCACTGCAGGCTGAGATCAGCCCTCTGGGAGCTGGGGATGGGGTGGGTGCTGGTGGGTCAGGGAGGGAATGGGGCTGCTTCCCATGGGGGTACCGTGCTGCTGTCCCCCCGCCCAGGGGAATAGGATGGACAGCCTTGCTTTGCCCTCCATAGCTGGGGTCAGCATTGGGGCTGCACTGATGGCAGGTCTCCTGATGGGTCATTCTGAGCCTGGGCTATGACCCCATTCGCTGTGGGAAAGTGCAGGGTCCCCTGTCCCATTTTAGGGCTGGGGGATGCTGGTGGTGCCCTGGGGTTATGCCTGACCTGCATCCCTGTTTAGGAGATGGAGGGAGGCTGTCACCCCATAAATTGGACTCGACTGTGGAAATGTTCAATTAGGCTCCTCCGAAGCAATTAGCCACTCAGAGGCTTTGAAATCCCGGCTAGCGGCAAGTGTTGAGTTACCTCTAGACACCTGGCAGCTGTTCCCGGCTCTCCCAGGGCGTCTGTAGGGCCAAGGGGCCGGGGCGGCGAGCTCCGGGCAGGCAGAGCCCTGGGTGGTGAATGGATCTGCCTGATTTATAGCACTGAGGGCTGGTTCAAAGGAAGGCCGGGTTAATTCCTAACCGGAACAGCCCAGCACCCCGTGCAGCCGTCGCACTCTCAAAGAGTTGCCGAGTCTCCCTGGAGAAGACCCTGATCCTCTCCTGGAGGGGTCAGGGACACCCCAAATGTGCCAGTGGGATGAAATGGGATGCATGTTATAGAGGCAAGGGGAATTTGCTGCCTCATTCCCAGCTTGGGGCATGAAGCAGAGATGTCACCAGCCCCCTTAGCGATAGTTTTTGTCCTTCCTTGACCTCTGCAATAGGACTTGGCACAGGGTATCCTCTCCCTTGGCACCAGGGCTGGGGCGCAGCCCAGGGGCTGCCCCCATGGCAGGGGCCAGTGGGAGATGAGACCCTGGCTCACTCCGTCTTTGCAGAGAGGGGGGCATCAGGGATGGGAAAGCCACAATGAAAAGCCAAGGATGGGGATTCAGTGCCCTCCCCACATTGTGTCTGCCCCGGGGAGACCATCTGTGTGGCTCCTCTTCCCAGCCCCTGTCCCCACTGTATGTGGTGGGATCCACAGCAGGGTGGGGGGAGCGGGGTGCCGTGGCCATTCCTGGGTGGGCATAGGGAGAGGTGGGTGGTCTTGTTGCTGCCGGCGGGTGGGTTTTGTGGGGTGAGAGATCAGGGCTGAGAAAGGAGCAGGCAAAGCTGGGGTGCAGGGATGGGGGGGCTGCATGGGGCTGGCGCTGGCAACATGGGGGGCTCTGATGGCAGATTGTCCCTGCAGCGGGGGCAGCGAGACACTCGCCGGGATCTGGCCTAAGCCAGCCTCACACCCGAGGGGCGGCTCCTGGGCTGCCATGTCCCCACTCTGTCCCCAGACAGGCGTCCTGTGGGGACAGGTTCCCCGCTCTTCTTGGGGTGCAGTGACATGGGTATCGCCCCACAGGGAGGGACGGGGCAGCCTGTGGTCCCCAGCGCTGCCCTAGGGACCCCCTTGCCTGGCCCAGTGGGATTTTTCCTTCGGGACCCTACAGTCCTCTCTGTTTGCAGGGTCTGGGCATCCCTGGGACCCTTGGGGGCTCAGAGGAGCAAAGGGCAACCGAGCATTGCTGCCATGGGGTTCCGAGGCCCTCGTTATCCTAAAATCCTGGCTGGCTCTGTCCTCTGCTCCAAAGCACCTTTTCCCCTGCAGCTCCGACTGGCTCTGAAAGGACCTTTCCTTGCCGGGGGAGGGTAGTCACCCAGCAGCCCCCCTCCTGCCTTAAGATGGGGGGCAGGCAGTTCGCCTTTATTTATTTATCTTTGGGAGGCGAGTGTGAAACCTCTTGCTTTTCCTTTTCCCTTCCTTGACAGCTTGGTTGGCTTTTTTGGGCTGGAAAATTTTGCTAATTAACCCAAAAAGACTGGGAGACTCTTTATGGATGGCTGTGGCTTATCTGCCCCTATCCATTTTGCTTCGCTTTTCAACTTATGTATGTATATTTTTAATTCCTAGAAAGTGGTTTTTTTAAACTTAGACATATCCATGGACTTAGGGAGGGGGCTCTCTTTTTGCGTTTTAAATGTTATTTGGCGGCTGGGAGGGGGCAGCGCCAGGGCCCGAGAAGAGGGTTTTATTATCTGCCTCTCCCTCGGGCCTGGAAAAGTGGTCTGAGTTCAAAAAATTCATTTCTTGCCTGAATGAAGCCAGCAATGTGGAAAAATTTCACCATTCAGAGGGGGATGAATGTATGTTTCAACCACACATTAAGTGACATTAGCAAGCAGTGGAGTGCCTAATGTGGCCATTTTTCACAGCAGCCAACAGAGGGGGTGATTAGCATAATTAGTACAGGCAGCCCTATACATATGGAAATGGCAAATGCCTAAATGCCAACACCAGTGGAAATTTATGTCAATGCTGACAGGAGTCTTAGCGGTGAATAGTTCCCAACTGAATCCCCTCTCCCCCCTTTTTTTTTTTTTTTTTCTCTTCTCTTTTTTGGGGGTCGCGCTGTCCCCTCGGTGCCGGCCGGGGCGGTGCGAGCTCCCGGCTGCCCCCCCTCCCTGTGCTGGGAACCGCCGCCCTGCGATTTGGGGTAATAAAGACGTTAATTTAGCTTCGCCTTTAAACAAAAGGGTTTGGCTGGGGAGCTGGCCCCAAATGGGCCCTTTCAGCCCCTCTGCCGCTGGCTTTTTGAAGGCAGCCCCCTCTTCTGCCACCCCTCTTGCCTTCCCCAGGCAGAGAGAGCCCCTTTGGTGGGACTGGGTTTGGTCGGAGGCGCCGGGGCAGCGGTGAGCTCCTGTTCATCCCTTGGCATCTCCCACCCACCTACCCCACCCCCCTTTTCCCGGGGCCAGCCCCGCACCATGGGGTGAATGGGGCCGGGAGGACGTGTTTTGACAGGATGAGGCCGTGGGGCTTTTGGCGAGGCCGGCGGTAGCGGCCGGGACAGGTAAAAATGGCTCTTTCAGTGTGCCCTGGGCGAGACTTCCTCCGGAGCAGCATGGGTCCTTTCACTGCCTCCCTAATCCAGCTAATCCGCCCCACAACACTTTGAAGGTGGCCTCCGGCTTGCACGCCGCTCGGCACGGGGAAGCGGCCGGCTGAGGGATGCTCGGGGCAGTGCCTCGGGACCCCATCCTGCCGGGATGCGGGATGGCACACAGGATGTGGGATGGTGCTGGCATCTCTCCGATGCCCCTGAGGGCTTTAATTACCCGGGGGTGGGCATATCTGCTGGCGGGATGCACTTGATCTGTACTGGGGGATGGCTCAACAGTCCAGTGTTTGCCTCCATGGGTGCCCCCAGAGAGGGGAGTCCCCTGGGGATGGCTTTTCCCAGCGGATCTCAGCATGGCCTTGCCCCCTTCCCAGCTGTGGACTCGAGCAGGGGTTTCTAGCCCTGGCATTAGGACGTTGTGCTGTGGGAAAGGGCTGCTCCCCAGGGACCGCCCCACTCCACTTACTGTCCCCAGCTCTTCCCTCGCTGGGGGACAGGGCTGCAGCATCTCCTGTGCACTGGCTGAATCTGGGACTTGCCATGTTTGTCACCACATCCCATAGCTCTGTTATCCCAGGCAGGAGGACAGTGCCTGATTTTTCTGAGGCCAAATGAGGACGTGTACCCAGGCGTGCTCCCTCCCCGCCACCCTCTCCCACCCGGGTCACCCAAGTGGTGGTGATGACTGCTGGCAGTGCCCAGGTCCCACCTGCAGAGTGGTGGCACTGCTGTTGATCACAGCCTCCACTCACCCTGGGGGACACACAGAGTGGTCCTTACAGCAGCATGTGTCTCCCTGGGGGACACTGGTGCCTCTCTGTGGCCCCCAGCACTCCCATGGCCCTCCCTTGCCTCCGTCTGCTGTGTCCTTGCCAGGCAGGGAGGGCTCAGTGTGGGGCTGGCAGCCTGCCCCGACCCACTGCCCCCCCATTGCCGCCTGGGCACGCTGCCCTGGTGTGCTTAGCCTGCTGCCCCCCCTACCCGTGGGTGCTTGGGGACAGGGCCCCCATGGGGTTTGCCCACCTCCTGCCCTGGGTAGGCACTGGGGGATGACCCCTTGCTGTCATGCCAGGTGGGGTGGCTGTATGGGGGTGCGCCTTGTGCTGGGGGGTTGTAGCTGTGCTGGGGGCAACCTAGCATAGGCTCCTCTGACCCCAAACCCTCTGAGCTGAGTCTGGGGGTGCTGGCAGCCCTTGGGGGGATGTGGGGTGAGCTTGTGTCAGATGCCTTCTTGGGCAGGGGGACAACGCAGGAGCTGGGGTTTTGTCCTGGCTGGGAGCAGGAGCAACCCCTTTTTCCTCCCATGCTTGAGGCTGCCCATGGCTGGGGGGGGGGGAAAGGGGCAGGGGGGGGAGGGGGGTGCTGGCACCCATTGGGGCAGCTGAGGGCACAAGCCAGTCCCACGGGGCGAGGGTGAGTCGGCGGCAGCGCCGGGGCTGTGGCCATCAGTCCTGTGCCAGGCGGGTTTGGGGAGGGGTGGCTCAGGCAGGGTGGCCGGGAAGGGGGCAGGGAGGCTCCCGCCCTGCTCTGTAATTTTGCGGCGGATGCTGTAATTACGGGGAGGGCTCCCCCAGCGTGGCCCGCGGGCGGGAGGCAGCCGCACACACAGCCACCCTCGCTGCCGGGGACCCCGACCCCTCCCGGCTTGGGCACAGTGGGAGCTTACTCAGCACCCTGGGTGTTTGAGGTGCGGGTGGGCACGGGGTCCCATCCACCCTCCAGCCCATAGTGCTGTGTGCCTGGACCCTGTGACCCACCCCCCCACTGGGAAACCCCCAGACCAGTGGTACCCAGAAGCAGTGCCCATCCCAGGGAGGATGCTCGTGCAAGGCACGGCTGCCTCTGGGGACTGTCCTGCCCCCAGGTGCCACCATGGGGTTTTGGGGGTGTGGGGGTCCCTTTGCCCAGCCTAGGGGTCCAAGGGCTGGTGAATCCAGCCCCTGCCGGGGAATGGAGCGGGCTGTTAATAAGCAGGACCGGAGTGCCTGATTGGAACCAGAGGGCCCTTTGCATGAAAAAGCCGAGGGCTCCCTTTGTTAATTGGAATTAAAAAAAAAAAAAAAAAAAAAAAAAAAAAAGAGAAGATGAAGAATTTACATACAGTTCCTCATTAATGTGCTCATTGTTGGTATCGGGGTGCCCCCCCGGCCCCCTCCCCGGGCTGGGGGGCTGCGTGCGGTGTGGGGCGTCTCGCCCCGCTCCCGGCCCCGGCCGGCCGGCGGGCGTGCGCCCGTTTGAAGTGTCCTTGGCAGCCCTGTGTGCGCTGCCTTGTCTTTTCATGTTGCTCTTTGGTTAATTAGGGTGTTGGAATTTGAGGCTTCCTCACGGCCTTTGAAGCTTGCTGACGGCTCGCAGTGCCCTGTTCCAAATTAACACTAATTACAAGGGATGGCTTTTTATTTTCTTTTTTTTTTTTTCTTTAATTTTTTGGGGGGCTCCCCCCCCCCCCGCCCCTCCATGCTTGCAGATGTGCTGCTCCTCCCGTGGCTGTGCTGGGTGGAGATGCCCGTGGGATGCAGCAGGATGCATCCCTTGGGAGAGGCGGCAAAGCTGGGCACCTCCCCCCCCCCCCCCCCCCCATCACCCTGTCCCACCACCCGCCCAGCTTCGGCGTGGGTGGCGCGGCTGAGATCAGAGCAGCTCGGCGCACCTCCTGCCCGACCTCCCAGCCTGCCGGGAAGGGGATGGGTCCCCCCCTCCCTGTGACACCCACCCTCTCTGTGTCCTCGTCCCCTTGCCCCAGGCGCTGCCCTCCCCTCTGACACACACAAAGGCTGTGGCCGTGTTGTCCCCCCCTCCCCAGCCCTGGCACAACCTCTATCCCAACTGGCATCTGATGGACACCAGCTGCTCCCCGGCCCAGCCAGGAACAATAAAGACGCTTCCCCCCCCCCCATTCCCAAAAAGCAGGAAAAAAAAAAAACCCACTGAAAAACACCAACCCATATAATAAGTCATTAAAGGGGAAGATTCTGCTCCTTATTTGCGGTCTCGCTCTGGCCTCCTCGGCGCTGGCGGGGGGCCAGGCCCGCCGGGGCCCCCGCCTCTTGCTGAGGGAGCATCCCAGCACAGATGAATCCTGAACCCCCTCCCTTCCCCAGCACCGGGGGGCTGGGCAGGAGCTGGCCTGCCCCACCACCACCAGTGCTGCCTTGGGATGTACCCTGACACTGGGCAGCCTGTGGCATCCCTGGTGGGTGGCATGGGAGTGGGGGCTACATACATTATCCCCCGCTTCCCCCGGGCAGAGGATGGGGAACAGGGTGGCCGGGTGTTGCGCTTAAGGGTATCAGGATTGGCTGCCTCCCACCCTCCTTCAAGCCGTGTCATTCCCCCTTTGCTGTGCCAGGAGGGGTGGAAGCCCCTGGTTTAATGGGGATGGGTGTCCTGGGGACGGTGCTCCGCCATGCAAAAGGCTACGCAGGATTTGAGCTCAGCCCCAGCCGTGCTGGCGGGGAGGGAGGATTTCTCTTCTGCACCAATACGGCTGCAAATAAAGTCGTCGGCTTCTCCCAGAAACCTTGGTCCTGCCATGCTCAGAGCTCTCCCACTGCTCGTGGGGATGGATCCTAGAGCCTTGGTGGGAGGAGAAGGGTCCTGTGAAGCTTCCCAGCACCATGTCCTTCGCTTGTCTGCAAGCCTCTCCTGAGGCAGCCTGCTCCTGTTGGGCTTTGGGGGTGCTCACCTCTCCCTATGCTCATCCCCTGGCTGAAAAGCTGCCCACCTTGGAGTGCCAGGGAGTAGCTGTGCAGGAATGAGGTGGGGTGTCCCCAGTTTCACTCACTCTGGTTGTGTTGGGCATCTGCGGCATCCACTGCAGCGTGTGGGTGGGAGTGGGCAGGATGCATCCCATCCGCTTCACCAGCTGTCTGTCTGTGGGGTTTTTTCTGGGGAAAGCAAAACCAATGAGCTGATCTGGGGCTGGAAATATCCACATCAGTGGGAAGGGGGATGCCTGGTCTGGCATGAGCTGGGGTGCTCCCTGCTTGGGTTCCCTGGGTGTGACCACCCAGAGGATGCAGCAGTTGGGGAACCCTATGGCTAGAAGCCCCCCAAGTTAACATGGCATCATCTGATGCTGCAGGGCCTCATCCTACCCGTTCCCTTCCCTGGGCATCCTGAAGGGCAGGACAGGTTGGTGGGACAGCACGGGTTGGTAGGATGCCTTGGCACTGACAGGGCACATTGTGGTTCCCTCCACAGCAGGCAGCCGAGTGAGCCAGGAGCTGCGCTACACCAAGGAGAAGCTGGGTGAGGAGTCTGTCTACACCTCCCAAATGTTGATCCAGACCCCGAAGCGGGATGGGGAGAACATCCTGACGCAGGAGGCCCTGCAGCTCCACCTCGAGGCGGCCCTGGCCGCCAGCAAAGTCCAAGTCTCACTGTACGGAAAGTGAGTCCTGCTTCGGCTGGGGGGGCACAGGGACCCCCACCATGTCCTGCATGTCCCCCACATCCCTTGCCATGTCTCCTGTGGGATTATGCCCATCCTCAGCTCCTCCTGCTTTTTCAGATCGTGGGATTTGAATAAGATCTGCTACAAGTCGGGTGTCCCCATCATTGAGAACGGCATGATTGAGAGGGTGAGTGGTGGGCATGGCGTGGCTCCCAGGCAACCCCGCATGGGGGATTGGTCCCCCAAGAAACAGTCAGCAGATGGGCCGTGGTGGGGATTGGGTTTTCCAGCTCCGGGTGCTGCAAAGTCACCACCAGCTCCATTGCGGGAGGGTGCAGGTTTGGGCAGCCCAGGAGGGAGGGGTGAACAGGAGGGGACCTGATCCATCCCTGCTAACCCCTTGCATCTCCTTCTCCCACAGATGATAGAGAAGCTGTTCCCCTGTGTGATCCTGACGCCACTGGACTGCTTCTGGGAAGGCTCCAAGCTGCAGGGAGGCTCAGCGTACCTCCCGTGAGTTTGGGGGGCTGTTCCAGCATGCTGGGGTGGGAGGGTGCAGGTGGGAACAGGGGCTGGGGCGGGCTGCCAAGGGGCTATGCTTTTCCTCCCCGTGTAGCCTGGTGCTGCTGCCCCAAGGTCCCTCAGTGCTGCTGCTTGTCCTGCTCAGCCCCAGGATGGTCCCACCACCATTGCTCATCCAGCTGGGTCGACAACCCTGGGACAGGTTCCTGTCCTCGACTTCCTGGACTCGGTGGCACGGGCAGGAGCTGCCCATCCCTGCCATGCCATGTCCGCACACCAGCCGGAGATGGGGATGTGGGGACAGAGGCCGTCCTGCAGGCAGGTCCCTGAGGACTGCTGTCCCCTCTCCGGCGCTTTGTGGGTGCCACAATGGTGAGGAGGCACCCACAGCTCCTGAGCTGTGCCCAGGAATACAGAGGGCGCGGAGTCCCCAGGGTGGGTGGTGGATGACTCCCAGCCAGCTCCCCGCACCGCGGTGGTGGGGCTGGGGAACCCGGGCTGGGCGGGGGGAGCACACACACCACCCCCCTCAACATTCCTTCTGTTTACGCGTGTGTTTGTCCGGGAGAGCCAGGGCGGCTTGTGCATTGTCAGCAAACGCAGCCCCACGCTTTCTCATGCTAATGCTGCTCTGAAAGCTGCCCCTTGCCAAACAGATGAAATAGTGGCCTTATTCAGGCTGCTGCTGGACGGGAGGAGGGGGAAGGGGCCGCAGCATCCCCAGACAGGACTTGGGGACCAGCTTTGCCCCCCCCCGCCCCGCCCAAGACCTCAGGGTCTCCCCCATCCCAGCTTGGGGATCAGCCGGGAGTGGGAGCGAGCGGGGTTAGGGTGGCTGTGCCAAGCAGGATGCTGGTGGCATCATGCGCCAGGGTGGGCAGCATCCTGGTGCTGGGGTAGGTGGCAGGCAGGGTGGCACCCGCAGCAGTGGTAGGACTCAGCTCTCCTCGCAGCTGGGTGAGTGGGTACCCGGGCGGGCACCCTGGCTGAGCTCCGGCCAGCCCATGGGGACTCGTCCCCCTTTTTAACGCTGAGGGGTGAGCGGGGCGGGAGCTGGGAGAACAAAGAGCAGCAATCTATGGAAAGACAAAAGGATTTGCCCTGGCTCAGTGAAGCAAGCGAAAGCAGATAAAAGGGGCTCTCTTTGGAAGCAGCAGCAGCTCCGGTTGGTATGTGGGAATCTCGAGCGGCCGGCTCCGGCCCAGCCAGCCTTCATGAATTATTAGGCTGCGTTTCTCCCCAGAGCCTACACTCGTTCAGGGCTTTTTCTTCCCCTCTTTGGAGCACTGGGCTGGGTTATTTGCTTTTTTGTGTGTCCTTTCTGTCTTAAGAAAGAAGCTGAGCGAGGCTGGGAGCTGGCCCCCGGGACTGCGGGCTGGGATGGAGGGAGCAGAGCATCTGCGGGCAATGGAAAAGCCCGTTTTCCCGGCTACCCAAGTCCCATGGGGTCCCACTGGACCTCCAAGGACCTGGTCCGTGCCCAGCTCCCAGCACCATCCTGAGCCCCAGGAACTTCTGCTGAGCCCCAAAACCCCCAGCTTGAGGGAGGATGGCAGGAAGGGCTGGAGGGGATGCTGGGAGCCCTTGCCTGCCTGCTCCCCTCTATCAAGATGTTAGCCCGCGGGCAGTAATCGGCCTGACTGCTCGCACAAAGCGGGGCCAGGCGGTGGGGCCGGCTCCCCCCGCTTTGTCCCAGCCTAACAGGATCAGGCACGCTACTTGACTCGGGGCATGGCCCGCTGTGCCGTGCGGGGCACAGGGGATGCCGCAGGCGGCCCAGGAGGGGGTAGGGGATGCTGCCCATCAGCTGGGGGCTGATGCTACTCCTCTGCATCCTCGCACCCTGCCCTCGAGGGCAACCCTGGGACCCATGGGATGGGATGGTGGTGGTACCGCATGTGGGTTTCGGCATCCCCCGTCACCCTGGTGCCTCTCTCTCTCCAGGGGCCGCCCGGACATCCAGTGGAGCAACCTGGACCCTCTGCAGCTGATGGAGGAGCTGGGGCAGTTCACGTCCCTGGAAGGCTTCAAAGAGCTGTTGGACAAGGCAGAGGTGGGGCAGGCTTACATGGAGCGGCCATGCCTGGACCCCCGGGACCCCCAGTGCCCCCCCAGTGCCCCCAACAAGCAGAACCAGCAGGTGGGTCCTGCCCATGGGAACCAGGAGGGGTGCGGGGGCTTGCTGCTCTCCTGCCTGCCCCACAGTCCCACATCCCTGACACCTCCCCTCTGCCCACAGAGCCCTGACATCCCGGCCGAGCTCTCGGGGGGCTGCCATGGCTTCTCCAGGAAGTTCATGCGCTGGCAGGAGGAGCTGATTTTAGGCGGCACGACCAAAGACTCCCAGGGCAAGCTGCTACGGTGAGAGCCGCTGTGGAACGGGTGTCCCCAGGCGTGGTGCAAGGCCTCAGCTGCAGCACTCACCCCTGGGGCAGGGTCCCCTCATCCTCATCCAGTACCCAGGGGAACTGCCCTGGCTGCAAAAGGGGCTGCAGGGCTGTCTGGGAGAGTGTGTGAGGTTGGCGAGTGTATGGGGCTGGCGAGTGGGGCAGTGCTTCAGAGCAAGGGTGGGGACAGGGGGCAGGATGCCTGGGTCCTCTCCCAGGTGTCCATGGTGGGGCTGGGAGCCATGGGTGGGGGACGGACCCATTTCTGCATCCTGGGGTGCTGCAGCCGGTCCCAGCGAGGTGCATGCCTGTCCCCCAGCGCCGAGGCCCTGCAGACCATGTTCCTCCTCATGAGCCCCCGGCAGCTCTTTGAGCACTTCAAGGATGACTACGAGATCCATGATATCAGCTGGAGTGAGGAGAAGGCGGGCGCCATCCTTGAGGCCTGGCAGAGGAAATTCGTGGAGGTGGGCACTGGGGACAGCCCCCACGTGGGGCTGGGGAAGGGTGAGCCCATGTGTGGCATCCCCCTGCGCCCAGGTTTTCATGTGGCCTTGGGTCCTGGCAGCGCTCTCATGTAGTCCAGTGGGTCCCTAGGGACCCTCAGTGGTGATGCTGACACCCCGGGTGGCTTTGGAGGGGATGTACTGGGGAGCTAGGGGGTCCTGACTCTTCTAACGGGGTGTTCCTCCGGCAGCTGGCACAGGACTCCATCCCACCCAATGCCACGCAGAGCGTCCATGCTTTCTCCACCACCACTCTCAACGACATCATGAAGTCCTTCTCTGATGTCAGTGTCATCCGGGTCGCCGGAGGCTACCTCCTTATGGTGCGTATGCTCCCTCTCTCTGTCCCCTACCATCCCTTCCTTGCTCCCCCGTCCCCACTAACCCACTCTGCTCCTTCCAGCTGGCCTATGCCTGTGTCACCATGCTGCGGTGGGACTGCTCCAAGTCCCAAGGGGCCGTGGGCCTGGCTGGGGTCCTGCTTGTGGCTCTCTCTGTGGCCTCTGGCCTGGGGCTTTGCTCATTGCTGGGCATCTCCTTCAACGCAGCCACCACTCAGGTATGTGCTGGGGGAACAGCCGGATACTATGGGGCTGGTGGGACCCTGGGGGCTGCAGGGTGGCCGGGTCTCCTCCCAGGTGGTGGCCATGTCCCCCCACTGACACTGCCTTCTCTCTGTCAGGTCCTACCTTTCCTGGCCCTTGGCATTGGTGTGGATGACATGTTCCTCTTGGCTCATGCCTTCACTGAGACCAGCCGGCACATCCCCTTCAAGGTGAGTGCTGAGCCCTGCCTGGGGGCTGCCCTGTCCCCTCCTGCCTCCCTGCAGCCCCTTTCGTCACCCCCTCCCTCTGTCCCCACAGGAGCGGACAGGCGAGTGCCTGAAGCGCACGGGGACCAGCGTGGCTCTCACCTCTGTCAGCAACATGATCGCTTTCTTCATGGCAGCTCTGGTGCCTATCCCTGCCCTGCGTGCCTTCTCCCTCCAGGTTCGGCTGGGGTCCCTCTCCAGGGAGGGCAGGAAGGGGTGACGAGATCCAGCTCTGACATAGAATCATAGAATGGTTTGGGTTGGAAGGGACCTTAAAGATTATCTTGTTCCAAACGCCCTGCCATGGGCAGAGACACCTCTCACTAGACCAGGTTGCTCAAAGCCCCATTCCTGCCCACAGGCTGCAGTGGTTGTGGTGTTCAACTTTGCCATGGTGCTATTCGTCTTCCCTGCCATCCTGAGCCTGGACCTGTATCGCCGAGAGAAACGCCGGCTCGACATCCTCTGCTGCTTCTACAGGTACCAGTGCCGGGCTGGCCGGGCTGGGGCTGACCCCGCAGGTTCCCCTCAGAAGCACGGGGTGGCTCTGATCCTCTCCCTCAACATCTCCTTTCCTCTCTCCCTGCAGCCCTTGCTCCTCGAGGGTCATCCAGATCCAGCCCCAGGAGCTCGCTGATGCTAACGACAACCACGCCTGCCACCCCTCCCCTTATGGGCACCCCGGCATGGCCACCAGCACCCAGATCACTACCACCGTGCAAGCCTTCACCCGGTGTGACCCCTCGGGCCACCACGTCGTCACCGTCCTGCCACCCACCTCCCAGGTGTGCACATCGCCCGCCATCCTCCTGCCCCCCACTGACCCCCTGGGCTCGCAGGTCTTCACCCCGTCCAGCTCCACCCGGGACCTGCTGGCCCAGCTGGACGAGGCCAAGGGTGGGCGGGAGTGCGTCCCCCTGCCCTTTTGCCGCTGGAGCCTCGCTGACTTTGCCCGGGAGAAATACGCCCCGCTCCTCCTGCGGACCCGGACCAAGGTGAGGTGGGAATGGCCCTGGTGGTGCCACCCGAGGTGGGTGGGTGGCTGGCATGGGACCCTGCCTAACCCCCCGCCTTGTCCCCACAGGCAGTGGTGGCAGTGCTGTTCCTGGCGCTGCTGGGGCTGAGTCTCTACGGCACCACCATGGTGCATGACGGGCTCTACCTGACGGACATAGTGCCACGGGACACCAAGGCACATGCCTTTATCTCGGCCCAGTTCAAGTACTTCTCCTTCTACAATATGTTCATCGTCACCAAGGGTGGCTTCCACTACCCGGGTGCCCAAGCTGCCCTGCTCAGCCTGCACCAGGCCTTCAGCACCGTCAAGTACGTGGTGCGGGAGGGCAACCGTGACCTGCCCAAGATGTGGCTCCATTACTTCCAGGACTGGCTGCGAGGTGAGGGACATCCCTCTTCTCCATGACCTCCCCTGTCCAAGGACCCTCTCCCCAGCCCGCACCCTCCCCACTGGCCTGGGCATGCCTTCCCTGCTGTGTGGCACCCTGGGGAGGGTGGTCCCATGGTGTCCCCAAAGTGCTCAGCAATGCCAAGCTGAGCCCTGGGGCTTCTGGGTGCCCATCCCACTCCGTGGGACACCCAGGGTGCCGTGCAAGATGGTGTGCCCCAAGGGATGCTCACCCCCCATGCTGTGTCCCCAGGACTCCAGGCCACCTTCGACAGGGACTGGCAAGCGGGGCGCATCACCCACGACAGCTACCGCAATGGCTCCGAGGATGGGGCGCTGGCGTACAAGCTCCTAATCCAGACCGGCAACAAGAAGGAGCCCTTCAACTTCAATCAGGTACGTGGGGACGGGTCTGGGACATCTGGGTTGGGGACGACACTGTGCCCACTGCCCTGCTCATGCCCGCTCCTGCTCTCTCCCTGTAGCTGACCACACGGCGGCTGGTGGACGAGAATGGCATCATCCCCCCTGACACTTTCTACATCTGCCTGACGGTGTGGGCCAGCAACGACCCCCTGGGCTTTGCCGCCTCCCAGGCCAATTTCTACCCTCCACCGCCTGAGTGGATCCATGACAAGTACGACACCACGGGCGAGAACCTGCGAAGTGAGTGAGCGTGGTGGGCTCCCCACAGCCCCCTCCTGCCCCCCGGTGTCCCCCTGCAGAGGACCCAGATCCCTGCACCTTTCCTGCCCTGCAAGCATCCCCCCAAAAAGAACCACCCCCCCCAATTCCCTCATCCCATCAACATCCTCTGGTAGAGAAACTGTCCTGCATCCCCACGCCCCATGCTCACTCCCCTGCACCCCACACCCTGAGCACCCCACTGCATGCTCCCTGTGCCCCCCTGCTCCAGCCCATGAGCATCTCGCCACAAAGAAGCCCCTCCACTCTGTTACCCCTCTGCCCCATAAACATTCCTCTGCAGAGAAAATTCCTGATCCCAGTGACCCCTTACCCATCCTGCTGGGTCCCCTTCTCCTTGCCCCATGTCTGCTCCCCACACACTCCCCAGCCCTGTGGTACCCGGGTTGCCCCCATGTTGCCCCTCAGGCTGATGTGGTCGGGGTACCCCCATGCTGCCTGCACCCCTGTGCTGCCCGTACCCCCATACTGCCCGTGCTTTCCTCTCCAGTCCCAGCAGCCCAGCCGCTGGAGTTTGCCCAGTTCCCTTTCTACCTGAGTGGGCTGCGTCGCACGGCTGACTTTGTGGAGGCGATTGAGAGCGTGAGGGCCATCTGCCGGGAGGCGGCCCAGCGCCACGGGGTGCTGAGCTACCCCAGCGGCTACCCCTTCCTCTTCTGGGAGCAGTACATCGGCCTGCGCCACTGGTTCCTGCTGGCCATCAGCATCCTGCTGGCCTGCACCTTCCTCGTCTGCGCCCTGCTGCTGCTCAACCCCTGGACAGCCGGCATCATCGTGAGTACGCACCCCAATGCATGGGGACAGGGGGGTGACCGGCTGTGCTGCCCTCTTGATGGGTGGGGACAGGGACATCCAGCCCTGCTCCCATCCTACTGGGTGGCTCTGGGTACCTGCTTCATGGGGATGGGATGATGGGGTGGCCAAGGGCACCATGGGTGGAAGGGACACCCATATGGAGATGGCAGTGAGTGAGGGACACCAGTATGGAGTGATCAGGGACATAGCTTATGAAAGGAAAATATGGAGGGGACAGGGGCCTGGAGACATCAGTGCAGAAGAGGGTGAGGGGAACACCCATATGGAGGTGACAGTGAGTGGGGGACCCATATGGAGGGATCAGGGACACCCCTTATGAAGAGAACGTGTAATGGACAGGGATTTGGGGACATCCATGCAGAGGAGGGTGTGGGCCACCCACAGTAGATGGGAGAGAGAGACACCCTGAATAGAGGGAAAATGGACAATGGGGTGAGGGTGCTCTATATGGAGGGTAGGATCGGGCACGCCAGATGGAGGGACAGAGGGGACAGTCGGTCAGAGACACCCTTCACTGACCCCACTGCCCTCCAGGTCTCTATCCTGGCCATGATGGCAGTGGAGCTGTTTGGCATCATGGGGCTGATGGGCATCAAGCTGAGCGCCATCCCCGTCGTCATCCTCATCGCCTCCGTGGGCATCGGTGTGGAGTTCACCGTCCATGTGGCCCTGGTGAGCACAGGCAGACCCCTGCCCAACTGCAGGGCACCCCAGTCCCCTCTCCTCAGCACCCTCACCCCCTGGCCATGTACCAATGGGTGGCCACGTCATGGTTGACACATGGGGACAAGCCCTGTGTGACATCCCCACCCCATGCAGGGCTTCCTGACGGCTGCGGGGAGCAGGAATGTGCGCTCAGCTGCGGCGCTGGAGCACACCTTCGCCCCCGTGATGGACGGTGCTGTCTCCACCCTCCTGGGTGTCCTCATGTTGGCTGGCTCCGAGTTTGACTTCATCATGAGGTGAGTACCAGAGGGGGGTAAACCAGCTGTTTGCTGCACCCCAAAAGCTTTGGCAATGGGGGCTGGTGAGCATGGCAGCACACCCTGGCTGGAGGTGGGGTTGTGGGGCAGCTGGCGAGGATGTGTCTTGCTGGGGGCACCCATCCCATCTTGCATGGAAGCTGGGGAGACACGAGGGGGCTGGGGTGTGTGGTGTGGGAAGCCGTGTTTGCGGTGGGACGAGGTTCGTGGCGGCTGTGCCTGCTTACCCCCTCTGCCTGCGGCTCCCCAGGTACTTCTTTGCGGTGCTCACCATCCTGACGCTGCTGGGGCTGCTCAACGGGCTGGTCCTGCTGCCAGTCCTGCTCTCCGTCATTGGGCCACCCCCTGAGGTACAAGACCCCCATCGTGCCTCTCCCTGCTCCTCCCCAAACCTGTACCCACCTCTCTTCATCCCGCATTGACCCTCTACCCATCCTGGCCTTGTCCAGTCCCAGCCTCGCTTCTTACCCGCCTCAGCCCATCCCTCACCCTGTACCATCCCGGCTTTACCCCATCCTTTCTGTGCCCCATAACCAACTTGCCCCATACCTTCTGGACCCCATTTCTGCCTCACCCCACACTCGACTCCCCCCATCCTTCCCTGACCCATTTGACCCCTTCCCTGCTTCGCCCTATATCTCCCTCACCCCACACAGCCCTCGCCCCATCATCACATCACCCCATCCTCCCTGCCACCTCACACTCCACGATCCCTGTATGTCTGTGGTCCCTCTGACGCTGTCCCCTCTCTCCCCAGGCATCCCCAGTGGATGACGGCCCCCGTCTGCCCCCTCCGGAGCCAGTGCCCCCATGCCTGGGCCCTGGGGGGCTGTATGTCCGGCGAGCCCCTGCCTGGCCCGCTGCTTTCCCAGACCCCTCAGACACAGAGCGCTATGCAGAGGCCGTGGGGCCGGGTAGCCCTCGGGGGCCTTTCATCGTGCCCCCCACCCCGGCACACATCCTGCTGGAGGCCGGCAAGGACCCCAGCTTCCCCCGCATCACTGTGAGTGTCTCTGCTCGCCGTGGCATCGCTGGCTCCCCAGCATCCCATGGGAGAGGGTCATGGATAGAACTGAAGGACGGGGGCTCATGGGTCCCATGTGGTGCTGGTGGGGTTGCCAGAGGGATGCTCAGCATGGCTGGGGGTCCCTCATGCTCCATGTCCCCCCTCCAGGTGCTGAAGCCCTACAAGGACAGCCCAGAGGTCCAGGGGAAGAAGGAGGCTCCTGGCCCTCAGCCTGCACCCCCTCTGTCCTTTGGGGAGCCATGCCCCACACCACAGCCCTGCCCGCCAGGTGCCCGGCCAGCCCCCCCCGCAGCCCTGCCCACCTACAGCACCCACCTGCAGGGTCCTGCCGGCAGCTACACCACCGTCACGGCCACCGCTTCGGTGACAGTGGCCCTGCACCCCACACTGCCTGGGTCTTACCCCAACTTTGGCCCTGAGGGCTTCGCCAGCAGCGAGCACGACTGCCTGGAGGAGCCCAGTGTGGCCAGTACCGGTGGTACCACCATGCCCGATGCCTTCGAGATGCAGAGCATGGGATGCCACAGGACAGGCACCCGGCGCTAGGTGAGCTTGGGGACACAGGCACCCTACCCCAGGGGTCACGCACGGTGGCTTGGGGGTGTGAGGTGGGTTTGCAGGGATCTGGCTGACCCCCCCCCCGCTCCGTTCTCTCTCCCCACAGGATGGTGGCTCCTGGGCAGAGCATCTCCCCAGCGCCCGCCGGGCACAGGAGGGTGCAGAGCGGGGTCGCCCGCATCGTGCTGCTAATCGCCGGAGCGGCGATGCCCCCCCCCCAGTCTCGGCCGAAGAGGACCAGCCCCCCCATGCCCCCTGCAAAGGCATTCGGCAGGGCAGGCTGGCACTTCTATGCAAGCTGTGTGCAGGCCACGCCATGCCCGTGTGTCCCCTACTCGGGGCTGTGCTGATGGTGCCGTGTCCCCTCACCCAGGGTTTGGGGTTACCCTGCCCCAGGCTTGTTGCCCCCCCCCCCCATCCCCAGAAATGGAAGCACTAACCCCTCCCCTCTCTGTTTCTGGAGCTGCTGGTGAGGTGGGCTCGCTGCCCTGCCAGCTCCCCCTCTGCGGGGTCACTGCCTGCTCCCTGTCACCTCCTGGGATGCCCCCACCTGGGCCACGAGCTGGGGTGCCCCAACAGGGTGCCCTGGTGTCCCCGTGCCATACCCTGGGGTGCCGTGAGCAAGGCCTGGGGCGGGCACCCCCCACCTTTATTTATTGCAAAGGGAAACTATCTATAGAGAGATATATATTTTTAAGCTTATTTTAAAAGATTTATTTCTCAGCCTGTGGCCTCGCCCGGCTGCCCAGGGTGCGGGCAGGGAGGGGGCAGACCCTTTGCCGGAGGCAGCGGGAGCCCGGAGCAGGGGCACAGACCTGGTTCATGCCCCCCACTCCACAGGGTACTGGGGGGCCATGGGCAGCTCACCCCCTCTGACATGCTGCTCTGTGCCTCAGTTTCCCCACTGGCGAGCACAGGAGGGCTGGAGATCGGGGACATGCTGTGGTGGAGCCAGGGAGCCTGTTGCTCCCACCACACAGGCAGGGTTTTGGGGGGGAGGGAGGGGTCCTTGGGGTGGTCCTTGCTGTGCTAAGCCCCTGAGCTGTCCCACGGTCACGGCCCCCTCGTGCCACACTTGTGCTCTGCCCTGGTGACAGCACGTGCTGGTGCAGGCCCGTGGCAGCACACGCTCACATGGGTGCCCGCACGCCACATCTCTCTGGGAAAGCAAATTTCTCACCGTGTCCCTGTGCGGTGGGGCTGTCCCTGAGGCCAGCCCCTGTCCCTGTCCCTGTCCTCCGGGCATGGTTCGCGCCATTACCCAGCACTTTAACTCCAGCGGTGTTTGCTGTGCCCGTGGCCCCAGCACCCACCCTCCCCCTTCCCCCCCCCGGCCCCCAGACACTGCCGCTGAGCTGAGGTGGCCCCGGGGACCCCGTCCCCGTGCCAGGCGTGGGCACGGTGGGCAGCCCCCCCCCCCCCCCCCCCCCCCTTCCCCCACGCCATCTAAGTTATTTATATCAAAGAGAGCAAAGGTTTATTTTTGTAGTTTGTACAGGCGGTAGTGGGGACTGAAGGTTTATTTTTAAAGAGTAAATATATATATTATATATAAATTACCTGCTGTGTCCGGCCCTTTCTCCTGGGGGGCACAGCTGGGGGGGGGGGGGGGGGGGATGCTTGACACAGACCCAGCTGTGTGCACACACACAATGGGGTGTGTATGGAGGGGGTGTGTGTGCACACTGTGGAGAGGTGTGTAAGAGTGTGTGTGGCACATGGGGGGCTGGCAGCCTGTCCCCCCACCCCGGGACTATGAGGGGCTGGGGGCTGCTGGCAGGGTTTGGGGCAAGGTTCAGGGGGTGCTAGCTGGGTGAGGAGATGCCGGGGTCTCCCCTCCCACTTGCCGCCCTTAGGGCTCCTGCAGCTACCCCGTGGTCATGGGGCTGGGGGCTCCCCATCCCGCTGAGCCCCTTCCCCACCGCTGCCGTGGGGAGAGGTGGTTGTCCCCCTGCCCAGGCCGGTGCCAGCGCTCGCTGCCTGCTGCAGCACGGCCCCGCTGCCGGGGGGGGGCAGCACGGCGCTGGGGAAGGGACCCAGCACAGGGCCCGCAAGCTTTGGGGCTGGGAAAGCCGGGGGGCTCACCCTCTGCCCCCGTCCCTCAAAGGACCCTGCAGCCCCCCTGAGGTCACTGCCTGGGCTGCGTGCCTGGCTGTCCTTGCACCCACCCCCACGGACCAGCTGCAACCCTCCCCAAGTCCCTGCATCCCTTTTTTTTGGGGTGACCCGGGCATCCTGCCCTGACCCCGAAGCCGTGGCACGGGGCAAAGGGCTTTACTGATGCTCTTGGCTGCGGTGGCTCCTCCGGCAGTGTCCAGCCCCACAGACTGCCCCACTGCAGAGCACCCAGCTCGGGGGATACTGCCACAGCCCAAGCCCCCCAGTCAGGCTGGGGGGACCTTGATGCCCAGCCCCTACTTGGTGTGCGGGTCCAGGTGCCGGTGGTGGTCACGGGGCCGTGTGCCGCGCCGGGGCCGGCAGAGGTGGGAGGGCACCCCACTGCCCTTCCTCAGCGCGTGGGCCCGCCAGGCTGCCGCGATGCTCTCTACCTACAGGGACAGGGATGGGGAGCATCAGCATGGTCATAGCGTGGTCCCCCAGCAAACCCAGCCCTGTTGCATCCTCCAGCCCCAGAGCTGAGCTGGGGCACCCCAAGGGGAGGCGGCAGCTCACCGGGATGAGCAGGTCCCGCTGGTTGTGGCTCTCCAGCGTCGCCAGCTCATTGGGTGCCAGCAAGGGCAGGCGCAGCTCCCGCACAGGCAGGGCGGCCACCTCGGGCACTGGGCGCTCCAAAACGGCCTGTGGGATGTGAGGGATGGGGCCGAGCACCATGGGTGTTTGGGAAGAACACAGTCTCTGTGCCCATCACACAGCCCCAGGCTCAGGGACAGGGAACTGGGATGGTGGGTCATCTGGGCACCCCTGGGTGGCTCTGCCTGGGGGGCCAGCCAGGACGACCCCCCGCATCACTGCCTTGTTGCACTCACCGAGCTGACGTGCGCCCATTCCCGCACAGCCTGCACCAGGTCCAACTCATCCACGGCCAGGCGGTCGCTGCGCAGCACCCGTGCCAACACCACGTCAGAGAGCTCATGGAAGCCCTGTGTCCGCACCACCGCCTGCCAGGACACCACAGCACCAGGGTACTTGTACCAGGACCCCGCACTGCCCTCCCCCACCTTCCATGGACCATCGGACCCATCCTGGTGCCGTTCCTGCCTGGTACCCCAGCATCCCCCCACCCCCTGACACCTCAGTACTCCCCAGCCTCTACCTGGCACCCAGCATCTTCTCCCCAAACACTATTTTCTCCCTTCTCTCCCCTGCCCAGCCTCCAGCCACCCTATTTTTAGGGTCCCAGTTCCCCCACCCACGTCCCCCAGAGTTGCCCATGCCACATGCTCCCAGTGCTCCCTGTGCCCTGGGATACCCCGTGCCATGCTCCCCCATTGCCCGCAGCCTTACCGCAGTGCAGCCCTCGATGAAGGCCAGGCAGTGCTGCTGGAGGTCTGCCAGCCCATAGGTCACCGCAGCCTGTGGGACAGCACAGACACCTGCAAGGGGGTCTGGGGCGGGAGGAACCCCCTACTAAAGCCCTACAGAGACACAGGCTCTCTCAGAGACCCAGGTGAGGTGAGCATCCCCATGTGTGGGTGCCATGGTGTGGGGAAGGGGCACCAAGGTCCCCTCCTTTCCTGGCTTGCCCCACAGCAAGGGGTTTGGTGGCTCTAACTACCCACTACTGTCACCCAGCCCCAGCAGCAGCAGAAAGCACCTGATTTTCCACTTCTGCTCAGGGATGTCACCCAGCCCCAGGTGGGCAAGTGGCCCCAGAATTGCTCTCACAAGGCCACACTGCAGGAACATGGGGCCAACCATCCCCAGCAATCCTTGTGTGGGCACAGGGTCATCTTAGAGTCCCCCACATGTCCTATGCCATGGTGCCAGCCCCACCCTGCCCCGTACCTGCCGCTACCCACTGCAGCAGGAATTTGGGGTGCTCTCATCCTCCCCCAGCTCTACACAGTCCCAGGGATGGCACTGCCCATCTGGGCACCAGGAGGACTTGTCCCTGTCCCCTTGTGGTGGCAGCCCCCTGCATGTGGGGTACTCAAGACGAGCACAGGCAGGGCGAGCATCGCCTCCTCCTCCTACACGGCAGGGGACCAGCATTGACGCAAGCAGGGAGGGAAGGCAAGATGTTTTCTTCAGGTTTGTTTTGTTCTGGGGTTTTGGGGTTTTCTGTTTGTTTCCTCAGGGCCAGTTTTAGCTCTGTTTACGCCGTGGTGGTCTGGCACCACATCTGGTGGGACCTTCTGTGCTCTGGGGCCGGCATCTCGCCCCAAGAGCATCGCTTCAGCCCACGGGAGATGGAAAAAATCCCCCTTCTCTGGGGAGCAGCCTTGGTCCCACCAAGCAGCGTTGACAGGGCCACTGGGACTCCCCCCCCGCCCTTCCCCCGGGCTATTTTTAGGTGTCCCAACTCTCACCAGGGTTTTTGAGACTGGCCTCAAAACTGTGAGAGCTCCCAGAAATGCAGGGCCTCCCAGTTTCATACAGATGATGGCAAGGCCCTTGCACTGGGGAGCTCTGGCCAGTCCTGCTCAGGGCAGTGTGAGGACATTTCCCTGCCAGGTTGTGGTGGCCCCGGTGTCATTTGCAGCCCTGGTACAATGTGCCCAGGAGCTGGTAGGGCAGCTGCTAGGCCAAGGGTGGGTATGAAATTATGCTCCACCATCCAGCCAAGAACAGGAAGGCCAGGCCAGCTCCTGCTCCAAAATCAGACAGGTTATTTTTAATCCTCTGTGATCCCACTGAAGTCACACTTACCTGCAGAGCCTCACAGACCTGCTCCACACTCAGGGTGTCCTTGATGAACTTGACACAGAGCTGGAAGGCAGATGGAGAGAGGGTGGGCAGAGTGGGGAACCAGCGTCACCACCCCCTCTCATGACTCTCAGCAACCCCCAGATCCCCAGGGCATGGGACATGGGGACACAAGATATGGGGTGGTGGCACCTCCATCCCCGCAGGGTTTCATAAGGCAGCAATGGGCTATGGGCAGCGAGCCTGGGCACTGATTTACCCAGGGACCAAGTTTGATGTGACCAAACCCCAGCAAATCTCATAGCCCCAGCTGGGTCACCTAATCCTGGCCACGGTGGGTAGCCATGTCCTGCCACAGGGGATGGCCCTGGTACTGGCTGCAGTGCACTGAGTGACCAGCCCTGCCTGCCAGCTCCTCTCTGCCTGTGACTGTTGGGGGACCAGCATCTCCAGCTGCAGCCCAAATGCAGGCGATGCAGGCGGGATGGAGCCAGACAGGCACGTCTGTAAGGGAGCAGGACCTCCCTCCTGCCCGTCTCAGCTGCCGCCCACACAAAGGGGTCAGAGCCCCTGGGAAACCCAAGGGGATGTGACATGCAGGGAGGAGGCATCAGCTGGAGCAGAAGGGCCCTGAGTCACTGGCAGGAGGAGATGAGGTCACCCTGCAGCTGGGGACACAGCTACAGGCTTCCCCAGCTTGTCTTTGGTCAGCCCCTTCCCTCCACCCCTCCTCTATGGCTCTTCCCACTGCAGGTTATTCCCCCAAGGATGCATTTGCTGAATGGTGGGGTGGGACTTGTGTGGCCAGGGTGCTGGGTCACTCTTTCTTCAGCACCCCTTTCGTCCCTTCCCTTCCCTGTTCAGCCAGCTGTTTAATAGCCCCGTGACACACTTGGGCTTCGGCTGAGCTTGTCCCCACTGGGTGATGGGGCAGGTCCCGTCCCAGCACCCCAGCACACAGCAGCTTGCAGTTCCTCAGCTCCTCAGAGAGGTTCTTCCCCGGCGCGGTGGGAAGGGAGGGGAAGTCCGGGCTCACGATGGCGGGTCACGCGATCGGCCCAGCCGTAATTCAGGAATCGCTCTGATGACGTGGCCCAGCTGCCCTCCCCAGTGCCGAGCCACTCCAGCTCCCTGCCCCCTCCTTGTCTGGCTCCCACCTCTCTTTTTTGCTCCCTGCTGCCTTCCCATAACCTTCCTGCACAAAGCAGCACCCCCTTGGCAGCACTGTGGCTGGGGGTGGGTGCTGCATGGTCCCCAGAACCGGGGTTTTCCCTATGGCACCATCCTGCCAGATGACCGGAGGGCAGCTGTGGGTGATGGCATTGGGGCTTTCCTGCTGCCCTTTGCCGTGTGGGAGACATGAGGTCCCATACCCTTGCCCAGGATTCTCCGGCCCCCACAGGGCTGCCAGTCAGTGCTGCACCCCCTCAAGGGGGATCCCACTGGAGACACCCTCTGGGATCAAGCAGCAGGGGCTAAGCCTGCAATGGATCTGGGTGATGCTGTCAGTGCTGTCCTCAGAGCCACCTCCAGACACCAGCCACGCAGGGACCATCTTGGGGTGCGCCTCAGCACGGGGGCACTTGGGGATCACAGCCCCCAGTCTAAGCAGAGCCATACCTTGCACAGATCCTGCAGGCCATACTCCACCGACGAGGTCAGCACCTCCAGAGCCTGCAGGCAAGAGACATTGTGAGCATGCAGGGCCACAGATGGGTATGGCAGCCCGGGGGCCAAGGGCATGTGTTCTCCTGCCTCCATGGGAGCTCCCAGGTGGGTCATGGCGGGAAAGGGGCTGCCACATAGGAACATGTGAAGGTGGAAGTCCCCACCCCCAGCGTCCTGGGTGTGCAGAGACAGCTGTCCCAAGGCTGGGGCAGACACATGGGGGACAAGGTGCTCTGGACACCCCACTGTGCTGGGCTGAGACCCCACATACTCACTGCACTATTAGCCAGCCAGGAAGCATCATGCAGAGCATCCCCTCCACCTTTGGCACGGCAGGAGCTGCAAAACACCCCCTACCCTTGCGTCCCCACCTTATCCCTCTCATGCCCATGGACCCTGCTAGCCCCATCCCCACTCACGATGTGGCTGTTGAGGGTGATGCTGTTGGTGTAGAGGAACTCGATGACGGCCAGGAAGACCTCCGGCTGCACGTTGCCCAGGATGAAGGTCCCTTGGGGTGGGACACTGCCAGGGTTGTCCTCGCTGCCCACCAGCCCCTGGCTGAGCATCCCCTGGAAAGCCTGGCAGCGGCACGCCAGCACGCAGCGGTGCGCAAACACCTTCTGCTGCTCCTGGCCCACCACGAAGGTCACGTCACTGTGGGGAAGAGGGGACCATGAGGGATGGAGCGCCTTGGGAAGCCAGGGAACAGGATGCTGTGGGGGTAGGACATGGGCACACAGGCAGGGACCGGCTGGGTGTCTGTCCTGTTGGGGCAGGGCCTTTTTGTTTTAAGCCATGGGCTTTTCCCAGGCACAGAGGGGTCCTTGCTGGTGGCTTCTTGTGACCATCTGAATGCTACAGGTGGGGTGAGCAAGATGGGTCCTCTGGAAGCACAGAGAGCCATGGGTGCAGCACAGCCAGCCATGGCTGCTGGCACAGAGCAGGGAAGAGAAAGGCCCAGGACAACTGGAGAAAGTGGCTTTCTCTTTCAGCATGGCAAAGCAGGGGAAAGCGCGGCTGCCACCAGGCTCAGCCTCCTTGACTCATGGGCACTGACTCATGGGCTCAGGGATGCAAAGCCTCCAGCATTGCTGCCAGCAGGGCTGGCACTGGCCCTGCCTGTGGGACAGAGCAGCCTTCAATGCACACTGAGGCATGGGGTCCCGCTGCCCTGGTCCCACCCAGCCCCCCAGCATCATCCCCAGCCCTGTGTCCAGGAAAGGGAGATGGGATCAGGAGAAAGGGAGCAGGCAAAGGGCAGCCCACATGGGCCATGCGGCCATGGCCCATCCATCCTTTCGTCCTACTTCTCCTCTCCTCCCCAACCCCAGCAGGGCAATCAGCAGAAGACACGCCACCCAAACTCTAGCTGCCACGAGGCCATGCACAAACCCACCAGCCAACCCTCACGGTGTCCCACAGAGGATGTGCCCACCAGAGGGAAGGGCACCTGGGTCATCCCACACGTGTATCAGGATATACACGGCTGGGGTGTGCCGGGCAGCATGAGCAGAGCCCAACGGATCCTCTGTGACTGGTACTGCAAGGGGGAGCGAAATAAACTCCTCCATGGCTATGGGTCAGGGGCCAAGGGGGGAAAGCAGGGTGCAGGCTGCGGGATGCAGGCTGCGGTTGTGGGATGCAAGATCCAGGGTACAGGACACGGGCTGCAGAATGCAGGATGGGTGCAGGATGATGGTCGCAATACATGGGCCGCAGAATGAAGGATGCAGGACGTGAGGTGCAGGTTGCAGGATGAAGGATGCAGGTTGCCAGCTACAGGATGAAGGATGTGGGATGAAGGTTGACGGATGCAGAGTGCAGATTTCAGGGTGCAGAATGCAAGATGTGAGTAGCAGGATGTGGGATGGGGACGGCCAGGCGCTGGCCACTGTTTCCCCACTGCCTGGCGCTGTGGCTGGGGAGTTTTCACTGGGATTTCTCTTCCGGGTGGCCAAAATTTCAGCATGGATGGGGATTTCCTCAGATAGCACTGGCGTTTGTGCCAGGCCTCAGCATGAAGCGGGCAAAGAGGACCACACAACCAGCTGCCAGGCAGGAGGCGCTGTGGAGGTGGGGGGCAGCAGAGGCAGCAACTCTCCCTCTCTGCTCCCAGCTCTGGGAGGAGGTGGCAGGGATGCCAGGTGCTGAAGGGGGGGTGCAGCTGGGCTGCCACCTGCCTTCTGGGGTGTGGGGAGGTTGGAGATGACAAAGCAAAGCACAGGTAAAGTTAAGGTGGCCAAGGAGCTGAGCGTGGGGGGCTGCCCCAGGGGAGGGAGATGGCTGCGGTACCCCCACTCCTGGCAAGGGTGGGGGGGTTTAGCCAGGGCCACTGCCTTGCCCTGCTGGCATCATGCCCGAGGACAGAGAGGGGCTGGGCGACCCCCAGAGAGGCAGTGGTTGTCCCAGGGGGGGATGCACCCGGGCAGCCCTGGGCTCCCGCTGCCATGGGGGGTGCCCCAGGGCGTTCACAAGCCATGCCTGCCCTGCCACCTGCCCAGGGCTCCCCACTCTGCCCGGGGAGGGGGTCCCAACCCCCCCTGGCAGGGCTCGGGGCTGCAGGAAAGCAGCATGGAGCAGGCACCGGGGTGCTTGACGTGGCTGGGGGGGGGTGGAGGGCGTGGGGGAGTGTACCCCCCGCCCCGGTCCCTCACCTGAACTGGGGGTTGTTGACCAGGGTGCGGAGGGCAGCGGTGAAGGCGGCCGCTTCGCCCTGCAGCCGTGCTGAGCAGGGTCCGGCCATGGGCTGCCTCGGGGAGGGCGGCGGAGGAAGGCGGCGCAGGCAGGCGGGAGGCAGGCAGGGAGGCAGGCGGGAGGCTGGCCGGCCTGGGGAGGCCGCGGGGAGGAGGCCTCCGCGCCGTACGACATGGCCCATTGCTAGGGAAACCTGGCAAGCAGCGCTGGGGCCAGGCAGCCGGGGAGGGAGAGGGAGGAAGAAGAGGGGGCGGCGAGAAGGGAAGCCCACCCGCGCTGCCCCGGCTGCTCCATCCAGGCATTTGCCGGATGGAAGCAGAACGGAGAGAAAGCACCTCGGTATAAGTGACGTCCCCTGCCGTGGCTCATGGCACAGCCCCGGAACCCCCAGTATGGCATCCTGCCCTCTCTGGCTGGTGGCTTTGCTGCAGAGGAGCCTGCGTATGGGGCAGATGGGGGTGAAGTGGGGGAGGCAGCTAGGATTTTGGAAGAGGCAACACATGCACAGGATAAATGCACTGAGATCACCCCCCCCACCACCACCACGTGCACAGCCCCTGTGGAAAGCTGCCGGGTACGGCTGGGTCACCAGCAGTGGAGCAAACTCCAGCACAGTGGGGAGATTTGCCCCCTGAAACGGCAAAAGCCTTCTCTCCTGTCGATGCTCCAGGTCAAAGCCCTGCAGCTCTCACATCTGCTTAGGACACAAGTGATGGCAGACAGAAAAAAGCATAACTAGCCTCACTCGAGCCCAAAACAAGTGCTGTACCCAGGGATGCCCCATCCCCTTTCTCCCAAGCCTGGCTGACCCCAAGCAGCCCGTGGATGGGGACACAGGGAGGGTGCCCACAGAGGGACCCACCTTCGCTTGCCAGCAGCAGTGAGAGGGAGGAGCAGGGCCCGCAACCGACGGCAGCGCCCTGAGGGAGCGGGGTCCAGCTGCCAGCGTGCTTGGCAGCGCTAGTCAGCGGCAGGCTATAAATACCTCTGACGGGAGATAGAAACACAAAAGCCGTCTCCACTTTCCTCAAATAGCTTGGCAGCCAGGCCAGACAAAGGCGCATTGACAGGGTGGCCTTGGCGTACCAGCTGGGCTGGGCTCCGCTGGCAGAGAGAAACCCCGCTGGGGGTCAGGAGCCCCCAGAAAACCTGCCCTTGGACCAGGGCATCATAGCAGCAGGGTCCCCAGCTCGTGGTGGGGCTGCGCTCAGTGGATGCCCAGCTGGCCACACTTTCCCTTAGCATAAGGGGAGTAAGTACCCAAAGGATGCAAACCTTAGTGTAGAATCAAGCTGTTGGAGGTCCCAGCCCATAGTTGGGGTGCAAAGCAGCAGTCACAGTGGCTGTTCATTCCCTGCTCTTCCTTTGCACTTTCAACACCAGCAAGCATCTTTTGGGGCTGGCAGGGGAGGTTGGAGGGCACATGCTCAGAGCAACTGTGTTGTTGTACCCGCACAGCTGGAAACGGGGACAGGGCTGTCTAGGGACCAGGAAACAAGGAGTTACAGGAGCTGTGCCCCAGAGCGGCCCTGGAGAGCCGTGGTGTCACATAGCAACACTTCACACTCCATGACCACAACGGGTTTGGCCCTGCTCACTGCCACCTGTAGGACCAGGGTCGATCCTGGGCAGTGGGGAGAACGACATCGGCTGGAGATAAGTCCCCTGGGTTTACCCCAGCAGGGCAGGAGTGGGGCTGGGGTAAGTGTGGGACCAGATGCAGGCAGGAGGGTTGGGAAGGCTGGAGGGGAAGGAGCCACTCACCTGTACCGGGGGGAAAAGGCTAGGGATTGGAGAGCAGAGGGCTGGATGGACTGTGTGTGGCTGTGCTGGATCAGCCCCAGCTGGCCAAGGCTTCTGGGGATGGAGACACTGATGAAGGGAAGGTGGATACCATGGTTCCCCAGCCCCTCTTCATCCAGCCCCGCAGCAACCCGTATGCCAGGAGGTAAGGGATTTGCGGGGGGCATGGAGAAGCAAAGCAGAGAGGGAGTGGGATGGAGAGGATGGGGGACAGTCCACCTCCCTCTGACAATCAGAGCCACATCTCCCTTCCAGGCCACCCATATGGCTGAGCAGTTGCCCCCAGAGATGGCCCAGGTGACAGCTGCAGATGGTGCTGAAGCCCCTCCTCTCCGAGCCACCCGCCATGGCTCCCAACCCCCTCGGGGCACCGAGGAAGGCAAACCACTGCTCCTACCTTCTCGCCGCAGCTCCATCCTCAGCACCTTCCCAGCACCCCTGGCCAGCCGCCGCAGCTCGCTTGGGGCAGCCCCAGGGGGCAGGCGCCCCTCCATCGGCCCTTGGATGCTCCACAGCCGCGTCAGCTTCTCTGGGCTCCCCCTTTTCCAGCCCATCCTCAAGACCCGCCTCGAAAACACTTATAGGATGCGGCCAGATGAAGGGTGCAAGTTTGATGCAGGGCGGGTGCAGTGGGTGCTGGAGGTGGCCCTGGCAGGTGCCCTGGAGACCATGGTCTACAGCCCCCAGGGCAGTGCCCCTCTAGCCCAGAGCCTGGCTGAGCTGCTGCGGAGCCGGGCGAAGGAGGTGGTGCCACCCCGCTACAAGCTGGTCTGCCATGTGCTGCTGGGCCAGCGGGGCCAGCAGAGCCTGCTGGTGGCCAGCCGGGCACTGTGGGACCCTGAGAGCGACAGCTTCGCCTGCGCCACCTTCTCCAATGCCTCCCTCTTCGCTGTGGCCACAGTGCATGGGGTCTACTTTGAATAGCACCTGCCTCTCCTTCCACCCAGCCTTGTAGGGCCACAGGGGGAGAACAGCAGAAATAAAGAGGTTTTTTCCAGCAGCAGTTCATACCCGGAGTCTTTGGCCATGGTGTGTGTGAGGCGAGGATGCACCTCAGTGCCCTGATGCTCGCTACAGCCCCCAGCCAGGGCTCACACCCCCACTATAGCTTCCACTACCACAGTTTAAAACAAACAAACAAAACACCCCAGAGCAACCCAAAGCTGTAGCAAACACAACCCAAAAGGCTCCATCACCCTGGAGCAGGCAGCTGCCCAAGGCCATGCTACAGGGAGCAGCCCAGGCTGTTTCCCACAGCGCAAGCTGCTCCCAGGCAGATTGATTACAACCAGCACTGGGGAAGGAGGTGACAGATCACCTTCAAAGCAAGCTCATGGAACAGATCAAGTCCCACCTCTTTCCTGGCTTCACTCCCAGCTCATATCCCACCACACCAGGTGCCATATAGTGCAAGGACCCAGGCAACCCACCCCCTGGGCCACAGCTCCCGCCTTCTGCAGCTCATCAGAAGCAAGAGAGCAGCTGGGCTTCATCCAAGTGCAGAGACAGTTGGAATGAGAGTTTGGCAGCAGCAAGAAGCAGCCAAGGCAGCTCCAGGGCTCCACAGATATCCGCAAGAACTAACTCTGCCCTTCCTGTCAGCCCCGGAAAGGGCAGTGGAGGTACCACAAGGGCTCCTCATCCCCATCCTGCCTCCCTGACCTTGTCCCCCAGCAATAGCCAGTGTCAAAAGGGGCCTTGCAGAAGCAGCCCTGGGGCAAGGATAAAAACGATGCCGAAGCCCTTTTGTGACTAAGGCTCCAGCTCCAAGCAAAGGCAGACACAGTTTGCCCTTACACAAATAAATTTTTATTGAGGCGAGTCAGGGACAGGGGAGCTGCACATGGACAGACCAACAGGAAAATAAATAATTCCATATAAATAAGATACATAAATAGTCCCACGCGGCAGAGACTGCCTTGAAACAAGAAACATCCCTGGGTCCCAGCAAGACAAGGGCTTCTTCAGGCAAGCCCTCGGATCCCATCCTCCCCCCCCCCCCCCCCCTTTATCAAACCTCAAGTTGTACCAGACAATTCACAATTTGGAAGCGGACGGGGCATGGTTGGGCCCAGCACAGCCCCCTCCGTAGTGTAGCAGTTGTGGAATGGCAACACCAGCCCACACAGCCCCTGGCAGGGCAGGCAGCACCCTTCACCCCTGTCCACCCCTGGGAAGGGGTTCTCCTTACCCCACAGCAGCCAAGCCTTGAGGTCAAGGCTGTGCCATTCTTCTGCAGGCCATGGAAAACGGTCTCTGCAACTGGTGCATCACCTTGGGAAGGACAACCTAAGTCCCCACTGCAGGCAGCTGCCAGCCAGGGCAGGCTGGAGCACCAGGCCACAAACAAGGCACAGCCAGACCCAAACCTGGCTGCAGGGCACTCACCCACCCACCACCTCCCTGTGCCACCCCAGTCCACAACATCAAGACCAGCACAACCAGAGCAAGAGCTGCCAACAGGAAGACAGTGATTGCCCAGAGCCAGGGAGCAGCAAGGACATCCAGACCTGCTGCTGTAACCACATCCACATATCTTAGTCCAGAATCCAGCTGAGCACCAGAATACAGGTTGCCCAGGTGGGCAGCCAGCACCACAACATACCTCCCATCCTGTGGGAGGGCAGGGGGAGACCTCTACATCCAGAGAGGGTCCCCCAAGGTCCCATGCTAGGCCTCAGCCCGTTCTTGGAGGAGCTTGAGGATGTATTTGAGGCGCTGGTGGAGCTCAGGAGAGCAGCCCAGCTCCTGGATGCTGCACAGCTTGTAGGTGTAGGAGTTGCGCTCCCGGTTGATGTAGGTGACAAGGCAGGAGTGGTCAGGCTTGCTAATGATCACCTTGGTGTGGTCGTTGTAGAAGTTCACCTAGGAGACAGGTTGGGCTTGGTTTAACCCACACTTCCTGCAGCATGTCGGGAGCCGGGATGGAGCCATGCTTCCTGCCTCAACCCGTTCCTCCTCCCCGACCTGCCTGGGAGCATCCCTGCTCCATGCGCCAGAGGGGGAACGCGCCAGCTCCAGCACCGGGGCAGATGGAAGCAATCAACTGAAGCATCATGTCCCTCATGGGCTGAGCAAGCTGCAACCAGCAGCTCCAGGTACTGGAGCAGCATCCTGCCCCCACAGCTGTTTTCACAGCTCAACCTTGCATTTGGACTGTGACAGACTAGATCTAACACAGGCCAGGAGTCCTTAGCTGGCCTCCTCTCCACAGGGGTCTGGGGATCTCCACTGTGCCCCACACATACCTGGAGGGTGCCACTGTTGAAGAGCATGAGTAAGGCTTGGTCAGTCTTCACCCACTGCAGGAGGAGCAGGGCTGGCTGCCCAAGGTCATCTATGCTGGGCAAATCACCTCCCTTGAAGAGAAGGGTCTGTGTAAGCCATTGGTGCCATACATGGGAGCACTGCCACCACCACACAGAACCAGATCTGGACACACCCCCAGTGGGGTCCTGACTCCCAAGACACAACTTTCTGGGTGCCCTCCTGGTCACAGCCTATGAGCAGGGGGTTCCACAGCCCCAAGCGATGTGGTCAAGCCATGACCAAACATCCAGCCTACCCATGATCCTAGCCCAGGGCCCCAGCACCCACCTTCATGAGATGCTGCTCCATGTAGGACGCAAAGTAGCGCAAGACACTCATCTGTCCCTGCAGCTGCTCAGGGATGGCAGACACAGAGAACACGAGGTGTTTGCTGTTGGTCGGGTTGTAATGCACAGTCCTGGGAGGGAGCAGACCATGAGCTTTGGGCCAACCCAGCACCAAACCCACCCAGGCACAACCACCTCTTGCCACCTGAGGGGCTTCCCCAGAGACATCAGCCACTTCCTCATTGCTTACCTGTGGTTGGGGGAAAGAGTCATGTGTGTGCCATTGTTGAAGAGGACCCCAATGCTGCGGTTGGAGAGCTGGTAGCCAAAGCCATACTTGTTGGAGTAATCCACCCACTTGCTCACCCAGACAAAGTGCTCATGACGGGCCAGGGACGCGGGGTTTTTCTCCGCTGGTGGAAAGGAGAGGAGGTGAGCAGAGCAGGTAGCCAGCCCCCCCCCACCTCACCAGGGGGAGGAGACCCCTAGCAGCAGGCTCTAGCAGCGTTTAAGGTACCCCCAAATAGCAGCCATGCCTTCATCTTATGGGGAAGGGGGTGCACAGCACCCTGTCCCATCCCAGAGCAGTCTGACCGGTTTACCTGGGGGCATGGAGGAGAGGCAGGTCCGCAGGAGCCAGACAGCTGACTCGATGATGGCAGAGGCGGTGATGCAGTCTTCAAAGGCTGCAGAGAGAAGATGACAGGCTGAGTCAGCCGGCCCCGCTATCAGCCAGGGCAGGACAGGCAGCTCAGGACAGGCTGGGGTGGCCTGGGCAGGTATTGCTCACCCTCACAACTGCTGGCCATTGTCCCTCGGACGGAGGGGGACACAGACTTGTGAGATGTCTCCTCCACCACTGTCTCCACGGGGCTAGAGCTGGCACTGCGGCACGATACAGGGGTGGCCTGTGGAAAGACCTGCCCTTAGCACTGTTTTGCCTGCTCCCTCAGAGGGGTGTGCACAGGCTCAGGGATGTTCTCACCTCATTCCCTTCCACAGTTTTATAGCTCATCTGCCGACAGATTGAGGTCTTCATCAGCCCAGTGACCAGCTTGGAGATGTCATCCTTATCCTCCAAAGAGCCCTTCTTGGCTGAGGAGAGAACAAGTGATGAGCACAGGGGACAGGGACATCTGGGCCACCCCCCCAGTAGATCAGCTCTCTCTTGTCTGTTCCCATGCCCACAGTGGTGAGGATGGGGTCAGGCAGCTGCCTCCCACTTTCACTTCCCAGTTCTCATGCAACACAGGGCTTCCAGGAGGAACTGGCCCCGAGGGTTGCGGCACAGCATCCGCTCTCCAGGCATACACCCATGCCAGGCCACCAGCACCAGAAGGGCAGAGGCAAGTCCAGCTTGTGCTGGCCCTAGGCAGGGGGCCCAGGACACCCACCAGGAGGTCTCTCCAGGAGACAGGACCCACTTCTCCCAGCAGAAAGGGGAGGCTCCTCGGCAAGTGCATAGACTCACCCTTGGGTTTCTTCTTCCCAAAGAGTGTCTTGGTGACTTTAGCAAACAGACTCTTTGCTGGGTTGGGGGGACTCAGCTCTGGAGCCATCACGCAGCTGCTGGGAGGGAGCTTCTCAGGCGTGTAGCCCTGCAGAGAGGTCAAGGCAGAGGTTTGGTTTCCATTGCCCACGTGCTCCAGGCAGAGCAGCTGCCCTGGGCTGACCACAGTCATTCACAGCCCGCCTGACAGCCAGCTTGCATTTCCGTCAAGCCTTGGCCCCGTGACTGGCATCAGTACAGGAAACAGCCCATGCTGTAGGGACACAGCAGTGGGAGCACACCAGATCCCTCAGTTCCCCTGGCTGGCATTTGGGCAGGACAGCAGCTGCTTCCTTTGAAGGACTGAGACTTAAGCTCCAAGGACAGCACCCTGCACAGCCTAAAAAGCCTCATCCTACCTGGGGAAGGGTCAAGGCCAGACCCCCACCCACTCACCTTGAAGAACTCATGGTCCAAGATCTCCTCAAGGGTGAAGCGGTCCTGGGGGTTGCGTCTGAGGATGCTGGCGATGAGGTGCTTGGCAGGCAGGGAGAGGAAGGCAGGGAGGGTGTACTCCACCTGTTTGATGCACCTGTAGGTCTCCTTGAGGTCAGAGGTCTCAAAGGGAGGGTTCCCACACAGCAGGGTGTACCTGGGAGGGGACACGTGCCACCGTCACATCCCCATCAGGCTTGTGACTCAGCAGCACTTAAAGCAAGGAAGTTATTGGCATTTGGCCGGCCACACCTGGCCAGGAGCACCACTTCCAGCCCAAGTGGCCACGCTCACATCCGGCCACGCTTCCTCCTAGCAACTGTTTACAGCAACAAGCCAGGAGCCCCGGGGAAGGGGAGAGGGCTGACCAGCAAAGGCCACCCTCTGCCACCACTGCTCCCAGCCCTGCACAGCCACTGGGGTGGAAAGCAGAGCAGGAAGCTTGCGGGCAGCGGCCGGGTGAGGGGCTGGATGTGCCGAAGCAGCACAGCTATCGCTCCCCGAGCAAACAGAGCGGCAGCCGCTGACAGCCACAGAGATTTTCCATTGTTTATCAGGTTCACAGGGCGGTTGAGCATGCTTTGAACCAGAGCTGAGCACAGAACAAGAGTGCCTGCCCTTTGCAGCTCCTCTTTGCACATCCCCCAAGCAGCATCCCGGGATGGCTGGCAGAACTGCTCCAAAGCAGGGCCGGGTAGGATCCGGCCGCTTAGTCCCCTCCCCCTGTCTTTCAGCAACCCCTGCAAAGCCACAAGGCAAAGCACAGGAGGACTTCCTCATCAGGGCTGCTCCACAGCCCGGGTCTCCCCCCGCTCCTCCCCAGGCAGGGCTGCCTGGACCCTGCCCCAGCCAGCAGCACAGACTTACATGACACAGCCCAAAGACCACACATCCGACTCCGGTCCGTGGCCCTGCCTCAGCAGCACTTCTGGAGCCAGGTAGTTAGGGGTCCCACATATTGTCCTGTGGGGCAGAGTGCCAGGTCAGTGCATGCTCTGCATCCCCTCACAGACACTACCCCCCTCTCCTCCAAGCCCTGGGATTTTGCTTGCAGCCTGTTCTCCCCCCTCCATTTTGCTCTTTGTGGCCAAACACACACACACACACACACACCCTCCATCTACAAGAAGCCCATACAGACTCCCCCCCTCTCCAGCTCCCGGGGGTCAGGAGCAGCTGCTCCTGGGGAGCCGTTGGGAAGAGCTTGTCCTAGAGCTGTGGAGGAACAGAGCCTTTGTGTCCCAGCCTGTGCAGCCGGCAGGGCAGCCGGGCAGGCACAATAGCGATAGTCAGCACATTGTTCTCTCCCCGACGGCTGCAAGCTCACTCCTGAAGGAGCCACAAAGCCCCCAACCCCCTCGCCTTGCCTGCAGCTGGGGCAGGAATCACTCCCCCCATCCTGGGAAGGAGCCTTAAGGCTTCCCCTCCCAAAGCCAGGAGGGACCCCTCCACCCTCCCAGGAAGCCGCAGGAGGAAGGGGAAGAGTGAAACTTCAGAGGGTTCTGGAATAGGAAAACCTCAGGCTTACTTTTTCTTCTGGTCAGAGGTATCCTGGCAAGCAGCTAGACCAAAGTCCCCCACTTTCAGCTCCATGTTTTCATTGATGAAGAAGTTGCCTGCAAGTCAAGGGCGATGCGTCACCACAAGTCCCTCTGGGGCAGCTCACTCCCCACACAGCACCCTGCCCCAACCGCAGCACTCACCGAGCTTGAGGTCTCTGTGCAGGATGCCCTTGAGGTGAAGGTATTTCAAGCCTGAGATGATCTGTTTGAGGTAATAGCGCACTTCGGGCTCCAGCAGAGTATGGCGGGCCTTCCAGATGTGGGCCAAGGACTGCAGAGGAAGAGAAGGCAGTTTGATGATGGCAGGCAGGGTGAACAGGCAGCCCTACTGACTAGGCAGTGGCAGGCAGAGTCAAAGCCAGTTCTTCCAGAAGTTGCACATCCACAAATAATCTTTCTTCCACAGCCATGACCTCAGAAGACTCCCCACATGAGGCTGAGGTTGCTCAGCACAGCCAGGGGAACAAATGGACTTATGGTGGCCCCACTATGAGCGAGCAGCTGGTGTTGTCCCCTGTGCCATGCAGTTTCACATGGTTGAGCTCAGAGGGTGTGACAGAGCAGGCAGCAAGGCAGCCCAGGAGAAAGAGCGCTAACAAAGCACCTCAGATAAGGCCTGTTCCAACCGGCCACAGCTCTATTTAGGAGATCCTTTGACAAAGAGGCCGCACCATCACTCACCTTCCTACTGCAGTGCTCCAGGAAGATGTAGATACTCTCTGCGTCCTCGAAGTAGTGGGAGAACTTGACAATATGCTTATGGTGCAAGTCCCGGTGCAGCTCAATCTCATTGGTGATCTGAAAGGGAGCAGTGATCCCAGGTGAGCACAGGGTCCCCACTGCACCCTACCAGCCCAGCACCCCACCGCCTCCACAGCACCCACCTTCTCCCGCTGGTGAGGTTTAGCCACCCGACTGTGAGGAATGACCTTCACGGCATAGGTTTTGTTGCTGGAGAGGTCTGTCATTTCGTAGCATCGTGCAAACCCACCCTGCGAGCGAAGAGGTGGTTATGGATGGGTGACAGCCAGCTCTTCGCCCCTGCCGATGAGCCACCACCTCCTCCTCCATTCCCTTGCAGCACAGCCCGGCAAGCGTCACACGCTCCCTCCTGCTGCGTCGCCCACTAAGATCTGAACTATGATGCTCTCAACCAGGGATTTTCTTCACCCAGTTCCTGTAAAACCTCCAGGGCGTTTTTCCTCCCACCATGGCCAGACTCTGCATCTTTCCACATGACAGATCAACCCGGAAAGTCCTGCGCAGGGCAGGGAGCCCGGGGAACCGGAGGCCACCGAAAGGCAGCTTCATGGAGACAGGTTTTTCCTGCCGTGATGTCAGCCTCCAATCTGCACACTCAGCCGCCGAGCCCGCCCGGGCCGGGCTGGGAACCGGCACCCGCCTCCTACACACACGCCGCTGGCAGCGGGAGGAAAAGTTGCGTGTGGCGGAATGGCGCGGACCGGCACCCCTGGGAACCGGGGCACCCACCGGCCCACGCAGGCCCCGCGGGGCGCCCCGAAACCGATGCGCCTCCGATAGCCGGCGAGGCAGGCAGCCAGCCCGGGTGATTCACAGCTTCCAGCACCGCTGCGGGCCCGCCGGGAGAGGCGGGGAGGGTGGGAGCGGCGTGCGGCGGCCGAGGGGCCGCATCCAGCCCCAGGCCACACCGGGCGGGGGTCGATCGGGCAGCCCCCCACCCTTCCCCACGCCGGGCGGCGGCTCCCAGCCCCGCTCAACCCGCTACGACCCCCTCGTTCCACGGTACCTTTCCGAGCAGGCGTCCCTTGCAGTAGGAGCGGCCGGAGATGGGGTCGGTGATGATGCGGGTGGTCTCGGCGGCGCGGGGCGGGGGCGCCGGGGCGGGTGCGGACTGTGGGGGGAGGCAGGCGGCGGGGAAGGCGGGGAAGAGGCCGGCGGGCTCCATGGCGGGCGCGGGAGGAGAAGGAGGCGGCGGCGGCTCCTCCGCGGGGCTGGAGGGGATGTGGGGGGGGGGGGTGTTGCTGCTCCGCTGCCGGGCCCCGCGCACGTGGCCCCGCCACTGCGCGCTGCTGCTCCTGCCGCCGCCCCGGGAATCCCGCCGGCTTTATCAATGGGCGCGCTGACGTCACCCGCGGAGCCCCGCCCCCGGGCGGCCCCGCGCTGCCCTTAAAGCGGCCGCCGCACGGTGAAGGGTGAACGGGAGGGGGGTGGTGGTGGGGGTACTAGGCGCGTACCGGCGCCCCTTGGCTGGTTGTGACCCGGGGGGAGGCTAGAGTCACAGATCCCCCCGGAGACACACACAGCTCCCCCCCAGGCACAGGGGCCCCCCAGTAGATGCCTACCCCCCCCTAGACACAGAGACCCCCGTAAGACAGGCAGCCCCCCCGGACACAGGGATTCCCTGTAGACACATCGAGACCCCACGGACACGCAGAGATCCCTCCTCAACTCCATCCCCTCGCTCCCGGGACACACAGAGCCCTTCCCCATCTGTAAATACACACCCCCCCTCACAGGGCACCTCCCCTCACAGGGATGATGTCACACGACCCCCTGGGAACTGGGAACCAGGCGACTCCAGGGAAAGGCCGTGGCCAGGGTGGGATTTCAAAGCCCACGTGTTCGCTGCGGGGCCTGCCCCCCCCCCCCCCATGCCAGACCTGGATGCAGGCAGGGACACCCCCAGAGCCCCTCGCTCTGTGCCAGGGGCTGGGGAGGGGGCTCACAGCCCACCCCAGGTGGGACTCTGGAGACGTAGAGGACAGTGGAAGGTGCAGATGAACTCCATGGCCGAGCTGTCCCCTGGGTAGGTGTCCCTTGGCCACCTCTTGCCCTGGCTCCAGCCCAGCCCCGTGCCCCTCAAACAGCCCCAAAAGGCGAGCTCCCTGCAGAGCCCACGGTGGCCAGTCCAGGACTGGGGACCTACAGGACTGTCCGACGGTGGGGTGTCCCCCCTTGTCCCTCAGCACCTGGGCACCCAGCCCTGGGCTTCAAGGGGGCTCTGGTAGTGCAGGGTGGGCCTGGCTGTGCTGGCCCCGGTGTGCGGTGGTGTGCGGGCAGTGTGCCATAGCGGTGCTGCTCTCTAATGGCCATGAGGGGGACACATCTCTGTGTCACCCGAAACAGGTCATGGAAGAATGCGGGGCATCTCTCCCTTCCCATGGGCGTGGGAGCTGGCAGAGGTGGCTGCAAAACCACGGCCTCCTGTGAGCCTGGAGCAGCAGCGTTAGGAGAGGCCCTCAGAAGCAGATCCTGCTGCCCTTCCCCTGTTCCACACTGCACACGGGGTGACTGTGCACATCCCTTGCTCTGTGCCTCAGTTTCCCCACTCTGCTCCACCTCTGTTTCCCCAGGGCAGCCCAGGGCTCTGGATCTGCTCCTGAATATGCCGAGGGTTTTGCATGAGTAGTCCCAGCCAAACAGCCCCGTGCTTCACCGCATATACCTTGTGTAGGGAATTAACCCCTGGGTTTTTTTTTTTTCTGCAGGAAAGCTGAGCAAACCTGCCTGTGGCGAGGGAGGAAACGACTCGGATCTGTTTGCTGTTTTCTCAGGTTTCCAACTTTTGCAGAAGAAATGTGTGGAAACCCACTGCCCGGCAGCGAACATGCTCCATGAGCAGGCAGGGAGGCTTCTGCCCCTTGCGGGGAAAGCTGCCTGTTTCCACCAGGGCCCCAGGGCTCCCCGGTGCACGGGCAACGTCACGGGGCAATGCTGGTTTTCCGACGGAGGCCCCAGGAGCAGAGCTGAGTCAGCGTCTGGAGGCAACGCGGGGGTGGAGGCACCCAGGGGTGCAGGAAGGCCCCAGGGGACCTGCCTGGGGATGGCGGGACGACCTGCATGGGGCTTGCCCCGGGGTCCCCCACAGAGGCACAGCAGGGACCAGAGAGAGCCGAGAGCTGCTGCCTCTGCTCCCGTTCCCCACTCCATGCAAGTTCTTGGGCTGGAACTGGGGGCACAGATGGACCCCATAGTCCATGTCCCACCAGGGCTGTGGCATCTTCTCTCCAAGAAGAACAGAGCCCGGGAGCAACACCCCCCTCCACCTGCAGCTCGGGTCTGCAGTGATGCAGAGCATTGCAGACAGGGGTTTTCCCATCACCGAGCTGGGGCGGTAGGAGAAAGTGTGGTTTAACACCAATAACTGGCTCGGCCTGGAGAAGGGGGGGCTCTGGGGTGATCTCCTGTCGCCTGTAGCTATTTAGATGGAGTTACAGGAAAAGAGAGCCAGGCTTTTTGGGGAGGTGTACAGTGAAACAAGGACAGGCACCCGACGCATGTTGCATCAAGGGAAATTCCATCTAGGCACTAGGAAACTTTTTTTTTTCCCCTGTGAGCATGGTAAAACACTGTAGGAGCCCAGAGAGGCTGTGGGATCTCCGTCCCCCACGAAACTCAGACCTGGCCTGGCCCCAGCCTTGTTCTCCCTGAGGTCCCCCACCCTCACAGGCTGGGGTACAGGCGAACTCCCTGGGATTGGGGTGACGACCCTGACCTCCCCTTGGGAACGGGCTTCTCCCCTCCCTCTTCACTCTCACCCAGTGAGCTCCTGCAAAGCACAGGGCTGCAGCCACCGAGGAAGAAAGGAGCAGGTGTCTGGTCCCTCAGCTGAGCCGGAGAAGGAAGCACCAGTACCAGCACCAGCAGAGGCCATTCTGCCCCAGGGGCTGGCTGGGCATGTGCAGAGAGGAAGCTGCAAATCTGGGTAAAGCTGCCTGGAGGGGGAGATAAAAGCACTCAGATCCTTTCGAATTAAGGAAGCACTTGGATCTCAGATGGTGTGTAAAATGCCAGTGCTAGAAGGTACGCCCTGAGGGGCAGGATCCAGCCCATGGAGGCTCAGGAAGTCCTCTGAAATCTCTTGCAACGGGGGTCTTGACTCAGCTGCTGCCCCAGAGAGAGAGAAGCCAGGGAGGCTTTACCCCAGGCAGGATGTTAGCAAGCTCCAGCCCATGGGCCCCAGCTCAGGGCTGTGTGACCATGTCCAGGACACCCCAGGAGGCAACTCTCACCCCCTGGGCCGGTGCGCTGCCAGCACCTCCCTTCCGCAAGAGCCCGAATGGCCGTTTCCTGCGTCCCACCCCAGCAGCCAGAGCTCAGCCAGCCCCATTTCCCTCCCCGCTCCATCCCATCCCAGTTCCCCACCAGAAGTCCCTGGTGCAGGATTCATTGCTGCAGCATTTGCTGCACAGTGTGAGGTGCTGGCACCCTAAACCCACTGCTCACAAGGCAATGCCCGTAGCAGGATGGGGCAGGTCTCACTGCCAGAAGCCCACCCCTTTGGGTTTGTGGGTCTGGGAGAGACCCAAGCAGGGAGCACGGGACGTGGGTGATGGGTCTGTGCCAAGGAGAGCTGTTGCTCTCCCACTGGGGGCTGGGGCATCCCTGAGCTGAGACATGAGGAGAGCACCCAAGGAGCCAGTTTTGAGCCACCAGCAAGGGGTGAAAGCAAGGGAAGAAACTCTTGAAGCCTGGTGCCTTCATCCTGAGCCAGGGTGAAAGGTGGCCACCAGAGCCCTGCCCTACTGCGGTCACCCCACTGGGCTCCAGCACCACAGCACCGCACACATGCTCAGGTCAGGTCCCATCTCACCCACCTCCTACTGGTACTGAAACAAAGCACTGTTGGTATCACACCATGTGCTTCGGTTTACCCAGTTCACACTGTGGTGAGCACACAAGCGCTTTCAGGGTGTGGAAACACAGTTCCTCTCTCCAGCGCTGCTTTTCTTGTGGGCTGTAGTGCTCATGTCTGACCCTGCTCCTCCTTCCCTGCCCAGGATTTGTGCAGAGTGGAAAGAAGTCATAAGGGGTCCAGCGATGGAGAGAGAAGCTGGTCCCTTTGGTCCCTATCCTACAAGCATGCCCACCCTGCGTCCACTCCCCAGTGGGGCTGGGATTCCCACTGGGCACGGAGGTGGGGACTAGCCAAGCAGAGCTCTCTCCCGTTCCTGGAGGGAGGGCTACTCAGCAGAGTCCAGCCGGGCCACTCCCCAGGGGCTTGGGGTGCTGATGCTGGAGTATGGAGGGGGCTGGAGGGATGTATGTCTTGTTGGGGGGCAGAGCTGTTGGGGTGAAGATTGGGGGAAGCTGGGAAGGTATTGGTTCTGGGGGATGGAGAGGGGAGGGATGGGGAAGGGATGGGAGGCTGTGGTTTATGGTAGGGGGGCAGAAGAAGGGCGGCCACCGGACAGATTGACTGTAGGGGGCCAGTGTCAAGCATATTTTGGGGAGTGCCGCTCAGTGCGGCTGGAGGGTCCATGGCTGGTGGGAGCCCAGCGAGGGGACGGGGCACAGGGGGCTGAAAGGAGACCACGGCCCGCGGCGTGGCCGGGGGGGGCAGCGGTCCCGGGGCGAGGCGGTCCCGGGCCGGGGCGGGCGGGCGGGCGGGCAGCGGCGGGGCCGCCCCGCGGCGAGGCGGAGCCGGCGGCCGCGCCCGACGGGGAGCGCGGCGGGGCGCGGAGCGGCCCCGGAGGATGGGGAGTGCGGCGGCAGGTGAGGCCGGGCAGGGCACCCCGGGGAGGCGGGGGGGGGAACGGGACACGACCACAGCCCCGGGGGTCGCTCGCTGCTGGAACCGGCCGGAGCAGCGGGACGTCTGGTGTGAGAGAGCCCCGGGCTGGAGGGGAGCGGCAGCCCCGGAAGGTGGGTCCGGGGGGGTGCTGCGGGGACGCGGGTCCCTTCCCTAGGAGGGGGAGAAGCGGAGTTCACCCCCGCGTCGTGGCGGGCAGGAGCAAGGGGAGAACTGGTGCCTCCGGGGAGGGGTGTCATCCATCCCCTCTGCTGTCCCCACAGGCGCTGGGCTGTGGATCGTGTCCCTCTGGGGCAGCCTCCTGCTCGCTGCCGGCCTTGCCCTCGACCCTGCACCGCAAAGCTGCAACTGCACGGAGCCCATGGACTTCCAGGCTTTCCGGGAGGCTCCACTCCCTGAGAGCTGCTGCCTCAACTTCACCAGCTCCAACATCACCCACCTGGACTGGGGCACGCTGGTAGGGGTGCAGGGGCTGCAGGAGCTCTACCTCTCGCACTGCAGCATCACGGCCATCAGCAACGCGCAAGGAGTCCCCCCTGCGTTGCAGATCTTGCACTTAAGTCACAACCTGCTGGAAAGTCTCCCTGGAGGCTTCCTGGAAGATGCCCCTAATTTGAGGGTTCTTCATCTGGACAGCAACCAGCTCCGGGAGCTGCCCAAGTCCTTCCTGAAAGCATCGACCCAGGTCCAGGAGGTCTACCTGGGCTTCAATGCCCTGACCTTCCTTCCTGCCAGCCTCCTGAAGCCATCTCTGCTCCAGCTCCAGCTCTCCAACAACAGCTGGGACTGCAGCTGCACTTTGCTCAGAAACCTGGAAGGTTGGCCCAACCTGGGCACTGAGGTTATCTGCCACACACCAGAGCGATATCGTGGCATGGACCTTCAGAGCATCCCCCGGGATGAGCTGTGCCCCTCACACAGCCTCACCGCCCTCTTCATCTGCCTGCCTCCTCTCCTCATCCTTGCCAGCATCACCTGGTGCTTCTGCAGGCGGAAGAGAAAGACCAACTACAGCCTTCAGAGCAGGTCCCAGAGCCGCCCAGCCACAGTAGAGAGAGGCAACATGCCAGTGCCTGCAGAGCCCCATCACTATGTCCCCTATGAGCTACCTGCTGCCCCCTCCGAGACCGAAAAGAAGGTGCTGCTGGGGACCCAGGTCCTGCTTCAGCCCTCCACGGACCCGCTAGAGAGCAGCAGGGACCTCTATGAGGAGGTGGAGATCCAGGTGGGATCCCCCAGCAGTTCCCAGGTGCCAGCCTACAAAGGGCAGCGAGGCACGGGGCCAGACAGGCAGCAGGACACCCCGGCCCTGAGGGCAGAGGAGTTGGGGGGCAGTGAGCCAGAGGTGGACACCGTCAGTGTGACCGAAGTCCTGAAGGACTCTGCTGACCGGGAGAAGATCTACATGAGTCAGTCAACCAACTATTACAACCTGGTACCCGGCATCGAGCTGGAGGACTCGGACAACCTGGAGTATGAGAGCATCGACCTGCACTGATGCCAGCACTCGGGCTGTGTCTAGGGCACGCCAGGAGGATGGCAGGGGCCAGGTGGTAGTGAAAGCCAGCAGAGCAGAAGAGGCACGAGCTGTCCTGCCGTGGCTTACAGTGGCTGTTTGCAAAGCTGCACCCCCAAATTCCCATCCCTTCCCCTGTGCTACCACGTGCAACCCTTGCTTGCCATGTGCTGCAGCTGGGCAGGGGGTGCAAGGGTGCTTCGGGAACTGGGAACTCTGCTGCAGGCTGGCGGTGTTTGGGGATACATGGGCTGGCAGTGCCCAAGGAAGGAGGTGAAAAGGAGGTGGGGGCTGTTTTGGGGGACCGGGTGACAATACTGTGTGTACCAGACCCACTGATTGGGGCCTCCATCCTCTCTTGCTGGAGCCAGATGGCATCTGGCATGGACCTGCTGCTCCCCAGCCTGCAGAGAACTGAGTGTGTGGACGTAAAACAGGGCTGGCTCTGCCTACATGGTCTGCAGGGGGGTGTCACCTGTGGATGGGTTACCCTGGGCTTGGCAGAGGGATCCTGGCGCGGCCCTACCTGCTGCTCACCCCACATCCCACCGTGTCCCACTGCGTGGCACAGGGGCTTGAAACAGCCAATGGACGTGTGCTGCTGCATGCACGAGTGTGCGTGCACACGCGTGTGTGGGGACTGCACACAGGTGGGTGTGAGAGGGTGTGCAAGGTGCACACACACACACAGGGAGGCACTGGAGGGGCCCCTTGCAGCCTCCCCTGCCCAATGTGCTGCCAAGCCCTGTAGGATCCAGCTCTCAATAAGAAATAAATCATTTTACTCCTGGAAGTGCGGTTCCAACCCTGTGTCTGCATGGTTTGGGGTGGTGGGGAGCCAACTGACTGGACATGGGGGACTGCAGGGATGGGGGGCTTTGGTCCACCTTCCCTCCCATGCCCTGGGTGATACCCCAGCATGGGGATCGTCCAGCAGCCCTGGGGCCGCTTTGCTGGCCTGGCAGAGCAGAGCCGAGCACTGGCTGGGGGTGAGAGGAGACTCTGCCTTGCACCGTGATTTACAGCCTGGCCAGGGAAGGTGTCAGCCTGCTGTAAATGCTGCATTTCCTGGCCAGGGCAGGGACTTGTGGGGCTCCTGGGAATGGGGCAAAGGCTGGGGGTGCTGTAAATCACTCCCCTGCACAGGCACCTCCCCAGCGAGTCTCACCCATCCTTCTCTGGGGATGGGGGGAGGCAGGCACCCTTCAGCCCTGTCCCCCCTGCCCAGGGGTACATTTCCCAGGCTGGAAGCCCCTATGGCTGCCCTGCTCTGCACTGGAGCCGTCCCGGGCCTGGGCTGGGCGCTGTGCCCGGGCAGGAAGGGAGGGAGCCGGGCAGGGCAGGACACAGAGCTCCGGACGGCAAAGGAAGCAGCGTTTCCTGCAGAGCACAGCATGGCCTCCAGCAGCCCACGACGGGACAAGCCACAGGCCCCGGCACTGCTCAGTCCCAGCCCCAGCCCCAGCATGGGTCGGGGATGAGGACGGGATGATTTCCCTGCATGTCTCGCTGTCACTCATGGATGTTTCCCACTGGTTTATGTCCTGCTGGAATTTTTCCCTTCCCGGTCCCTCCCAGGGCCTGGGAAAGTGGCCCAGTGCCAGCCTTTAAAATGCCTCCATCACTCCCTGCCAGGTACTGCAGCCAGGGCATCCCAGCGTGCCCCAGCTCATGCCATCTCCAGTTCCCCCTTGGGAATGTGGAGGGATCAGGAGCTGCCGTAGGGCTGAGGTGGGACAGGCAGGGGTCAGCCTGCTGTCCCCAGGGGTTGCAGCCTGGCCCATGGCTGCAGGTGCTGCCTGTTGCTGACAGCAAGGACTTGGGCAGTGACAGGCACATTTTTCACCTGTGCTCCAGAAATATCCCACTGTCCTCCCTGGGTGCCAGTTCCATCCATGCATCCCGGGAGTCCGGTTCCCAGGGCTGCCCAGAGTGATACAACCTTCCTTTCCCCTCCTTCTCACGGAGCCTCAATTCAGCCGCCGTGGCTGCAAAGGGGAACGACCCAAACAGCCCCACTGCACCTTGCCCAGCCCCAGCACCCACAGCTGTGGCTGAAATCTCTGGCCGTGGTTGGTGGCACGAAGGCGTGATCAACTCGGAGTTCCCTGTTCCCTGCCTCTGACAGCCCCAATCCATCACGGGGAGGGCTCGGCCAGGCAGATGCGTGCGGGGGTATTTAGGTGGCAGAGGCACTGGCAGGACAGGAGGGTGCAGGCAGGGAGCGGGCAGTGGCTGTGGCAGACGTGGTAAGGGCAGGACGGCTGTGTGGGTGATCCTGCTGATGGGACATAGTGCTTGGTGTGGGAGAGAGCGTGTATCCCCAGGTCCTGCTGCCTGGACGGTGGCAGGAACCCCAGTTCCCCCAGTTTAGCCAGCAGCCAGCAAGAGAAGGATTTTTCTGCTGAGGTGTGGGATTGAGCCGCGATGACCATCTCCTACACGCTGAAAGTTGCCAACTCCCGCTTTGGAGGTTTCTCCAAGCTGCTCTTCCGCTGGAAAGGCAGCATCTACAAGCTGCTGTACAAGGAGTTCATCGTCTTCGTGGTGCTGTACGCCATGCTCAGCCTCATCTACCGGTGAGCAGGGTCCAGTCGTGTCCCTCCCTACTGACCCACCGGGATGTGCAGAAATGTCCCATCAGTCATGGACTGGGGTCCCTGCAGGAAGGGGAGAAGCCATGGGGACTCCTCCAGGGAGGGTGGGAACGGGCAGAAAAGGGCAAGGAGAAGGGGAATCAGGTAACGGCTTTTTGTGGAGGTCTGAGGCAGTGCCCCAGCCCCAACGCTTGTCCCTGACCCTGCCGCATGTCCCTGACCCTCTGTGTGTCCACTGCAGGCGGCTGCTGACCGAGGAGCAGAAGCGCCTCTATACTAAAGTGGCTCAATACTGCAACCGCTCCACGGACCTCATCCCCATGTCGTTTGTCCTAGGTATGGGTCCCTCCCCAGAACCTGGGAGGTGGGGTCCCCTGCTCCCCCTGCCACTGGTGGCTTGAAGATGTCCCCACTGCCCATCCTGACCCCATGCGAAAACGTTCCTCGGACACTATCGGATGAGGGATGGAGGAGTCTGGCACCCCAGGGATGGCACTTGGCTCCCAGACCCACTAAGCGCAGCTCCCTGGTCCTGGGGATGCCAGTAGGAGGCTGTAGTTTCCCCTGGTGCATTCTGCACCCTCCTCCCCGTGCCCAGGAAAGGAGCACCTTATCTACAAGAGATGGGTGTCCTGCACTGTGCCACTCACACCCAGGGCAGGGAAGAGCTAGGGACATCCCCACCTCCATCCCCGGGGAGGGCAGACAACATGTGCTTTATCTCCTGGTCACAGAGAAATCTGTCACCCCTGGAAATGTGGCAGCTCTGCTGGCATGGGCTCATCCTCACCTCAACCCACCACCCGGTCGCACCAAGCCCCACCACGTGCTATCTCTCGGTGCAGGTTTTTATGTCACCCTGATTGTGAACCGGTGGTGGGCCCAGTACACCAGCATCCCCCTGCCTGACCAGCTCATGTGCGTCATCTCCAGCAACGTTCATGGCAAGGACGAGAAGGGCCGGATCCTGCGGCGCACTCTCATCCGCTACGCCAACCTGTCAGCGGTCCTCATCCTGCGCTCCGTCAGCACCAGGGTGCTCAAGCGCTTCCCCACCATGGACCACGTGGTGGAAGCAGGTGAGGAGCTAAACCCTGGGGGTGATGGCTTGCAATGTGGGGTGAGAGCTGGGGGCCACAGGTGTGTCCCTGTCACTGAGAGGGTGTGCTGGGGGCTAGGGATCCCTGTAAGCATCCCTGCCCCAATCTGTCCCACACACAGGGTGGCATCCTTGCATGGATGTTCACCCCCAAAGAGTCCCATATCCCTCCTGCCCTGAGCTCATCTCCAAGGGATGTGGTTTCACCTGGAAAACCCTGTGTTCCCACTGGGGACAGTCCCCAAAAGGGCTCTCCCCACCGACACAGGGGCCATGGCACTGACCCTCTTCCTGGCCACAGGTTTCATGACCCAGGATGAGCGCAAGAAGTTTGAGAGCCTCCACTCCGACTTCAACAAGTACTGGATCCCCTGCGTGTGGTTCACCAACCTGGCAGCCCAGGCCAGGCGGGATGGCCGCATCCGTGACGACGTGGCCCTCCGCCTGCTCATGGACGTGAGTCAGCACTGGGTGTGCGGGGGGGACCAGGGGCTGTTGGGGGACTCGCACAAAGCCCAGGTCACCCGTCCTTGTCCTCTCTGCCCAGGAGCTGAATCTCTACCGGGCCAAGTGCAGCATGTTGTTCCATTACGACTGGATCAGCATCCCTCTGGTGTACACACAGGTGGGTACCCACGCACCCCGTGGGCCCCCGCAAGCCAGATCCCAGCTCCTTCCACCCTGCAATGACAGAGGAGCTACACAGCCCCCTTCCTCCACCACGATGGGAAGCACTTTACCCCCCTTTCTAAAAGCACTTTAGTCCCCCATTGAATCTGGTGCCGGATCCGGCACAGCCGCTGGTTCACAGCCCTGCAGGGATGTGCAGGAGCCCAGGCAGTGGGGCAGCAGGGTTTAGCCTTAACCCCATGAGAGCATCAGTGACCTGCTGAGCTTCTCGCAACCTTGCTGCTCCTGTGCCGAGAGTCCCCCTTGGCTGCCACGTTTGCCACTGGCTGACCTGCACTCCTGGCAGGTGGTCACCATTGCTGTCTACTCCTTCTTCGCCTTCTGCCTCATCGGGCGGCAGTTCCTGGAGCCACTGGAGCCAGAGCAGGAGGGGGACCTGGACATGTACATCCCCCTCCCCACCCTCCTCCAGTTCTTCTTCTACGCCGGCTGGCTGAAGGTGAGACGTTGCTACACATCTGGGCTTTAATTTATGGGCTGGGGTGGCCAGGTGGCCCTGAGCACCCTTCTGGGCTTCAGAGGTGGCTAGCCCAGGCATGGCATCAACCATATCATGGCCAGCTGCCCCTGAGGACATGTCCTATGAGCCCAGCCAACACACTGAGGCACCATGGAGCTCCAAGTCTGAATATTTCATTTGCCCTATGGCTGGACTGAGCGATGGAGAATCCCATAGGAAGTTGTCCCTGTCCCTGCTCTCCTGGTCCCCTCTTTCCCCAGGTTGCAGAACAGATCATTAACCCCTTCGGAGAAGATGATGATGACTTTGAGACCAACAAGCTGATAGACAGGAACCTGCAGGTAGGTCCTGCCCCAGGCTGAAGTTGTGTGGGGCTGCTGCAATTGGGGCACAGGGACATCCCTGTCCCCTGGCAGTGGGAACTGTGCCCTGCCAGCCCCCAGATCCTTGTCCAAAATAGATTCTCATGCAAGGAAGCAGGCTGCACCTTGTTCCTCCATCCCTGTCCCTGCTCCCCATGGCAGGGTCCCTGCCCCAAGGGACACTCAGCAGCTGCGCACCACCGCTCAGTCCTTCTCCTCTGAGGAGAGCATTCAGAAGTCACCTCTGTCCCATCTTTGCCATGCTTAGGTGTCCCTGCTCTCTGTGGATGACATGTACCAGAACCTGCCCCCCACTGTGAAGGACAAATACTGGAACGAGTCCACGGCTCAGCCCCCCTACACCACGGCCACAGCTGCTGAGACCTTGAAGCCCTCATACATGGGCTCCACCTTCGACATGCGGTGAGTGCACAGTACAGACCTGGGGCTGGAGAAAAAGAGGGTGAGCGCTTCAGGGCAGCAATAGCACAAGCAGGCTCATGCCCCTTGGGCCCAATTATAGTGAGCAAACAGCAATTTCCCCCCCCCTCGGGAGCACATTGCCAAGCCCCTGTGGGGCTCAGGGGCTGTGCTGGGTGATGGATGAGCTGCTGGAGGAGGAATGTGGCCTCCCAGAGCTGCTCCCTGCCTGCAAATGCACTGGGATGGAGGCAGTGAGCGATGCCGGGCATTGCTACGGAGGATGGCGGCCTGTCCCCATCACCTCCCTGTGCTCCCCCAGCATGTGCGAGGACACGGAGCAGAGCCAGCCAGCGGAGGCCTCACCGAGCGTGCCGCGCATCCAGACTCCCCTGCTCAGCCGCTTCTTCGCCACCGCATCCCCCGCCATCAGCATCAAAAACTTCAGTCGGGGCAGCCGAGGTCACCCCCACCTGCGGCATCCCCGGGCAGATGGCGGCTTCCCCTCCCCTTGTCCCAAGCGCTCCGAGGACCCCGAGTCAGTGGCCTGCATCGAGGAGGAGACAGAGGATGAGGAGAGTGGGGCCAGTGAGCCCCCCGTGCCTGGTGGTTGCCTGGGGAGGACCCAGCTGCCGGAGGCCTGCGAAATGCGGAGGAAGGAGCTGCCGGTGATCCAGGTGAAGGCACCTTCCAGCGACAGCATCGGGGCTGACCGGCCAGAGGCCTGGGAGCACTGAGGCTGCCCCAAAAGCAGCCCTTTCCCAGGGGCAGAATAGCTGCCCCCACCCCAAGGCACTGCCACCCCCAGCCATGATGCTTCTTGTCCCCAGACACCCCCCTCAAGCCCCCCATCCAGAAGCAGGACATTGCCAGGGTTTTCACCACCCAGTCCTGAGCCAAGATGTGTCCCCAGCTTGATGGGAAGATCCTGGTGGGTTTGGGATTGGGCAGGCAGCCTTCAACACTAGCTGTTAGCCCCAAAACTGCAGGATTCATCCCATCTGCGTGATGGTGCCACTGACTTGCAGTTGGTCAGGCTCAGTCCCTGCTCCCATGGCCCAGCGCAGGGGAGAGGGGACAGCCCAGACCCCAAGCAAGGGACGGGACCAGGGCATTAGTCTTGCAGAAAACCAACACTGTGATGGAGATGTCCCCTCAATATTAATAAAGCTATTGCCAGCCTCAGCTTTGAGGTTCTTCCTTGTCGGTGCAAATCATCCCCAGCAGTGAGGCAGCAGGGACATCGCATTTACCCAAAAAGCAGGTGAATTTAGATTTTGGCAAGGAGCGTCCACATTCTCCTGGGACACAAAGGGCACACTCCCGTGGACTGACACCAGTGACGGTTGTGGGGTATTAGACCAAGTGATACAGCCAGAAAAAAACCCCCCAAAGATGCTTTTAGCCTCTGTAGAAGATTCCTGCACTCAAACATGTGTGTTTCCCCTGAGAATATTACCAGAGCTATTAAAAAGTTCCCTGTCCTGCAAGCCCCCCTTTCCCAAAGCCACCTTTCCTTTAAAGGTCCTGTCTTCCCCCAGCAAGACAGCCCCGCTCTCCTCCCCTGCTGGGCCTGTTAAAGCGTAACCACGAGGTCGTTTTCTGAAAATACCCCAAAGTTAATACCGCGTGGAGCTGGGAGCGACGCTCAGCAGCAAGGAGCAGCACTCAGGGTGACGCGTGACCTCACTTGGGTTATGCTGCTGGTTGCTTATCGTATGAAAAGTAGCCTTTTTTTTTTTTTTGAAATTCAGCCCTCTCACTTATCTGCAGAAATGGGTAAGGTCATCAGACCAGGCTTTGGCACCTCCTAAAGCTGGCCAGACTAAAGCTGTGCTTAACTCCAGCCCCTGCCCATCGCTTCCAGGCTCAGCGCGTGGCAGGTTTGCCTCCTCCCGCCCACGGGGCTATGCCAAGGTCAGACCAGAAACCACACGTCCTGCGGCCGAGCCGCGTGAGGTCCCGCAGCCCGTGCCACCGTGGGAGCCAGGTGCCACACGCCCCTGGCTGGCTGCCACCGTCCCGTTCCCATGTCACACCTACAGCATGGCTGCGGTGGGCGATAGGTACCACCTTCGTTCCCAGGGGCTGTTGCCCTTGGCAGCCGCGTTTGTCCAGAGCAATAACTTCACGAGCAGCATGCGTTGATGAATTAGCTCATAATCCTGCTCATCAGGGGCCGGGTTTACAGCTCCTGCTCTGACACCAAGCTGATACTCGCTCCGTCACTCGCTCAGTTTCTCCATCCGGACAAAGTCCCCCAGAAACACCCTGTGGATCCTGTTTGCACTCTGCAGAGGGTGAGAAGAAAGGCACTCGGAGGAAGCAGCCGTGACACATCCCTCCCAAGTACCCTTTATCGCCTTCACCCCACCTCTGGAAAACAAGGCGTTGCTGGAGAGCAGGGAAAGTTTACCTCAGATCACTATGGAGAAGGAATGTGCTTGTGCAAACGTCCCCGCCCAGCCCAGGTCCCGCTGCCAGGGACTCCAGGAGCATGGCTAGCGGCACCCAGCTGGCCGTGGCAGCGCCAATGCACACCCAACACGGTACAACCCTGCTGCTGCAACCATCCAGGTAAGAGGTACCATCATCTGACGTGGTTGGGGTGTCCCTTCTTCTGTGGCACATATCCATCCTCAGCTCTCTGCCAACAAGGTAGGATGAGCCCACACCACCATGGGCACCTGGGCCCGTTAGCATCTCCTGCTGCCACCCACAGCAGCTGGGTCACAGCATCACAGGAAGAACTTAAAAATATCAAGCACGAGTTATTGGTGGGGCAGATGGTCCACATTGGGACACTAGAGACATGGGTCTTGCCACAGCCCTGTTTGGGGCAAGATGAGCACAGACCATCTCCTTCAGAGCTAATGGTGAAGCTGGGGCTGTAGGTAGCCTGCCTGGCACCAGAGTACTCCCATGAGTAAAATGAGGCTTTTGTAAAAATACACAAGTGGGGTGAAACCTGCAGCGTGTCCACTTGCCGTGGACATCAATACAGGCTGGGGGATGATGTGAGAGAGCAGGCCTGTGGAAAAAGACTTTGGGGTACTGGTGGATGAAAAGCTGGACATCAGCCAACAATGTGCACTTGAGCCTAGGCGGCCAACTGCATGCCAGGCTGCATCAGAAGTGTGGCTAGCAGATCGAGAGAGGTGTTTCTCCTCTACTCTGCTCTGGTGAGACCCCACCTGTAGTACTGCATCCAGCTCTGGAGCCCTCAGCACAAGGACATGGGCCTGTTGGAACAGATCCAGCAAGAGCCACAAAGATGATCAGAGGGCTGAGCAACCTCTCCTATGAGGACAGGCTGAGAGAGTTAGGGCTGCTCAGCCTGGAGAAGGCTCTGGGGAGACCTTATAGCCACGTTCCAGTACCTGAAAGGGACTACAGGAGAGATGGGGAAGGACCATTTGCAAAGGCATGTTGTGACAGGACAAGGGGCAATGGTTTTAAACTAGAGCAGGGTAGGTTTAAATTAGACATTAGGACGAAGTTCTTTACAATGAGGGTGGTGAGACACTGGAACAGGTTCCCACAGAGGTGCTGGAGACCCCATCCCTGAAGACATTCAACATCAGGCTTGATGAGGCTCTGAGCAATCTGACCTTGTTGAAGATGCCCTTGCTTACTGCAGGAGGGTTGGACTAGATGACCTTCAAAAGGTCTCTTCCAACCCAACACATTCTATGTGGTGTGTGAGTCTGGGTCTCCCACAGCGCTGGGACCAGCCCTTAGCTGGGCTCTGAACTTCACCCCAATACCTGCACAGGGCATTTGGCAACTAGGTGCAGAGATCCACCACGCTGGCTTTCTTTGAAGACAGCAGCCCCAAGAAACATCTCATGCCCCCAAAACATGCAGAAAAGCTTTTGTTCATCGTGGCTCTCTAGTCCCATCACAAGGGACAGGGCAGAAAGCTGGAGTTTGTACCCAGCTTTCGAAAGGGACAGACCATGACAAGAGCCCGGCCCTTCTGCTAGAAGGAATTTCTCTCGCACTGGAATGATACCAAGGAGGTCAGGGAAAGACCAGCTGGTCAACGACCAGTGCAGCCAAATTTACTTAAGAGATAACCAGACCCTGAAGACAATCATACAAGCAGGCAGGAAACACCAAGCAATGGCAGAAGTGCCTGCTGGCCCGAACCAGAGGACGTGGCATCTGGAAAGCAGAGCAGGAGGTACCAGCTGCAGAGGCTGGAGGTGTAGGAGACCCCTTTCCCCGCTGACCTCACTCCGAGACCCCAAACGCAGCTTGTGCTGACCCAATGCACCAACAGGAAAAGGGGGGACGCGCCCAGCCAGAGGCCAGCAGCTCCCCTAAAGCCAGTAATCTTAATAGGGGTGGACATTTGCACCTTCCTCCTGCTCACAGGTTTCCAGTACTGGAAATTCTCCTCTTGAGCCAAGTCTGACAACTCTCTTCCACACCCACTCGGTCCACTAGGTCACTGTCTTAGAACCCAGGGAGATGCTTTAGTCAAGAGCATGCAGGGTCAGAGCTTGCCTGAAGACGCAGAAGAGCGCAGAGATTGCAGGAGACATCTTTCTTCCTTCACATTTTACAGGCAGGAGGAGCTACACAAGCCCCCCCGCTGCCGCGCACACACAAATGAGCACACAACCCCTTTCCCGTAATAGACTCTGGGTTTTATTCGTGCTCTCAGCAGAATAGTTTTTACTCATTTGCCTTTTCTGGCCTTGATCTTCCTCAGGTAGAACTCTAATTCCTTGCCTTCCAACACATAGCCATCGGCTCGGCCACACTGTCCAGGTCTGGAGGCAATGCAGGCTGCAAGGAGAAGTCATCCAGTTAAAGAAGTTGAATAACTCACCACCCCAGTACATACACCAAGTGAAATAAACACTGCAGGCAGCCTCTCTGCAAACGTAGGGAGGAGCAAATTACCAGTAACAGATACACCAGTTTACGTGCTGGCTTCAGCACCTCCCCCTCAGGCACCGTACTCTGTCACCTGCTCTGCTGGACTGAGTCCCTAATGAAGTCCTCTTCAGATCTCCAAACTGTCATCGTTTAAATTCAGTAGCAGAACTGGACAAAGGTCTCATCACCAGAAGACTTCAGAACACTGAACTATTCCCCAGAACTTGAAACTGGCCACAGCTGTTGCGTGTTTGTAGGACATTTTTCTGACACACAGTGCAGCCCATGGGCCTTTACTCGCTTTTTAAGTCTTGAGCCCCATTATTTTTCTCAAAGGTCGACCAGGAATGCTCAACTCCAGGAGCCTGGCTGGGACATGTACCAATTCAAGCTCCAGAAATAGATTTCCCCTTCCTGCCTGAAGCAGGGTAACTCCAGAGAAGATAAAAGAAGTTATATTTACAATCCTGTAGATGTGGAGAACACCCCATCGCTTTCACCCTGCAGTTAACTTCATCACAGCGAGTAGAACTTCAAATGATCCCAAGACCAAGAATAAAATCTGCTCTGGCACCCTGTTTTCATCCCGACTCCCTTATCCCCACCCACATCAATGCTGCCAGGGACTCACCAAGTAGCTTTCCTTGCTGGAACTGCTCCTCAAGAATACTTGCTATCTTGGCATTCTTCTTTCGCTCATCATATTTTTTCTGGATCTTCTTTGAACGCTTCTTGTTCAATATTTCCTCCTCTTCAGGAGTCTAAAAACAAGACCATAAGCGAAGACGTGGTTAAGCATACGGCCACCTTCTGCTAACGCAGGTGGTCTCCACGACCATCAAGGAGATGCTTGTATTCTCAGTGCTCTGTGTTTCCCAAGTCATACCTTCCATACTTCAACCTCACAGAACCAGGCGCTGTTTCACTTTTGAGGCCAAGAAATGCGGCGTTGCTAACTAGAGTCACTGCTGACAACAAAGCACGGTGCCCTAGGGAAGGGCGCTCTTAGACAAATGAAACTGCAAAGGTTTCCTCCTTGAATTAGTCCTCCTCCAAAAAGGTGAATACTCCTTCCCCCTCCAGACATAATGAGCACCTGGGCACGGTGCAAGCCCTGGCAGACAGGTTACGAGCTCTCCCTGCGCTTCTGAACTGCACAGTACTCAGCCAGAAGAGCTTTGTTTCTAATGCAAGGGGACAACCTTAAACTACACGCAGAGGTTTAAACACCTTCTTGCAGTCTGGGGTTTGGATATGAAACAAAATTAAAGGCAATTCACAAGGTTCTCATCAAAGCAATCATTCCCCAGCACAAGGACCTGACCTGCAAAGTCTTCCTCAGCATCATAATGTGTCATCACTCTCCATTCAGTAGCAGAACTGGACAAAGGTATCATCATTAGAAGACCAAAGAGATCGACAGGCAGGTCCTTGTGCGCAAACAGGTGCGATGCCTCAGAGCGCTCCATGGTACTGAGAACTCCACTAACAGAGCCAGACTCATCCTGGGAGCTGACAGGAATGCAGCCCACATAACCAACGTTATCACTGATGGGTACTCAGCCCTCTTCTGGCAGGCACTGCCCGCTCCCAATGGCTGACTGCCTCTAGCAGGGCAGACTCTACTCCTCAAGGAGTCAAAATGACAACGACAACCCCACACGTACCAGTTTGGCGCCCTTCTTGCGTCCGAGGGGCAAAGCATAGTGGGCTTCATACCACTGCCGGTACGGGGTGCTGTCAATGAGGACGATGCAATTCTTCACCAGGGTCTTTGTCCGCACCAGTTCGTTGTTGGAAGCGTTGTAGACGACATCAATGATTCTGGTCTTGCGAGTGCAGCCTTTCAAAAGAAGAGTATGATTTCAAACCTACAGGGATCAGACAACTGAGATCACAGTCCACAGCATTTCACCCATACCCTCAAATCATCTCACACTCGTCACTCCATCAAATGTCCTCCAGCTTTCCTGGCACTGAATTAAATTTAATTAAGACATGCATCTATTTTTCAGCAGTCCAACCTTATGTTGCTAGGTCAGAAGCCTACACCTAGAAACTGATTCACTCCAGGTGAAAAACTGCAATCTGTGGTTTTGCTGGAAATCATCTCAAAAAAACAGCAATGCTGAAAGATTTCTCGATTGGAAGATATCTCAGCAGATACCAACTAACATTGCACACAAGGCTCGATCCTGTATGTACTTCCTAGAGTTACTGAATTAAGCTGTGTTGAACGGGACCGCTCTGCAACACATCCTATAAATCATTTTTATAGGATGAAGGTTTATGAGTAAATTGAGAGGGGAAGCTGGTGTTTTCACCCCTCAAGACCCACCTGAAGCATTCAGTCTTAGCCACTAGAATTGACTGGTCAGCAGCTAGCTGCCCTGGAGACACAGCCTGCCATGTATGCAAAGGCCAAGCGCAAGACAAGTGTTCTCCTCTTCACTGAGATAACTCACCCTTGCTCTGCAGGGCACGCTCAGTCCCTTCGCTTCCGTCATACTGCCTACGAACGACAGCACGTACCACAGCATGGACAACGCTCTGGGATCACTGAGGAGAAAAAGTGTCCTTCCTTCCTTCCTCCCTCCCACCTAGGTGGCCACAGAAACACCCCCTTACTAGCTGCTGGTTTTACCATTGTGCTGAGTAACCTGGGCTCAAGTTATATGGTTTTCAATTTGCAATTTGGAGAAAGCCCACCTTGCTCAGGGAAAACGCTATAGACTCCCCTCTCGCTTCCGTGCTTCCTGCTTTTGCTTAGCAGAGTGGGAGTGTGAAGCGGACTGCAAATGCCAGGATTCTGCTGAGGAGGCCTGGCCCCAGGACAAAACCCTCAACACCTTTCTCTCTTGTGCAGAACCGCCTAACTTTTCCTAAGGTTCATTAATAAACAGAAGAAGTTGCATTTATGAAGAACCACCTGTATTTAGGGGATTTTTTTTTTTGCCTTCTGCAGTGCTCCCCCAGTAAAAAGGTTAACGCGAGCATGTCACTCAGGGTAACTATGACACTCCAATCACTGTGAGCTTAGCAGACATTCAAGTCTCCTAAGGCCACGTAAGGTCAAAGTTCTCATCACTATGCATGCTGCTTCAGACCCAGCGCTGCAAGCTCCACGATGTTCAGACCCAGCCTACAAATCCACGCTTGCATCATCATCCCACTGCCCTGTAGCAGCACCCGGGACCAGCACGGCTGTAAAAGACTTTGCCCTGACGATGTACTTACATTCCGATCCCCAGGAGAAGTTGCCAACGTCCAAGCGAAGGGCACGGTACTTCTTATTTCCACCACGAACCCTCACTGTATGAATTCGGCGTGGGCCAATCTATGGTCAGAAACAAACACCAGGGTGTTGCTGGTGCTGGAACGCCGTGTACCTCCCGCAGGAGCCCAGACAGCTCCAAAGCTTAAAGGCAATGTGGTCAGTGTAACTATGACAAACCCCAGCATCGGCAGACACAATGAGTGACCAAAACGGTCTGTTGCATCTACCTAAGGTGAAAATTTCATCACTCCAATCGCCTCTTATTACAAAAACCTGTCACTGCTTCCCGTAGGCATAGGAGAAAATACCCCCTTTTAAAGAAGCAGCGATGGGTATTTAAGTGCTCACAAAATACAGCAAGTATTTAAAACTCTTAACAGCACACAACCAGCAACCAGAGTATGAAAACACAGCTACTGGCCACCCTCTGCAAATCACCCACCTTCGTGTTGGCAGGAGGTCGCCCCAGCTCATACTTCCTCTTCTTGTGGTAGGGCTTCCTCTTGCCCCCAGTCTTGCGACGCTTGTGCCAGTTGTCCCTGGAGATACCTACATGGAGAAGGAGCAGTGCTGTCAGAGGATGGCATGGAGCCCACCTGACCACGGCAAGGGCACGGCTCTGAGTCCTCAGCTCTCCAAGGTTGGTATCCGCACAGTGCACTCAGCCTTATGCAGCAGTCAGAGAAGCTTCATCATTGATACTCAGATCCGCCTCCTCCCCTCCAGCAGGGCTGCACAAAGCAGGCAGACTCCCTCCACCGTGCCTGACGGACAGGCATCCCCTTCGGAAAGCAGCCTCCCAACCTACCTCATGTGCTGGGCAGCCTGTGGGAAGTGCCCCCATCCCAAGCTGCCAGGTACCCTACGGGAGACACCCTGCGTTATCCTTTGGATCTGGTAGATCCTATGGAAAGGAACCCCCATCCCACCCGTCCGCTGGGCCCTTGCAAAACATCCCAACACAAACGCCCTTCTCCTACCCGGGTGCTGGGTCCCCCATAAGGACTATCTCCCCATCGTACCCCTTCTCCTCTTTCCCCTAAAAGCCCCACCAACGAGCTTAGGTACAGGGCCGCCTCCCACCCCTCTTGCTGGGTCCCCTAGGAAAGCCGTCCCACCTTATCCCCGGGGTTCCCTGCAGGAAACGCTCCCTCCACAGCCCCCGACCACTGCGGCCCCAGCGCCACGGACAGCGAGCCCAGCGGCGGAGGCCTGCAGCGACGAGAAGCAAGGCGAGGCCACCCGCCCCCCCACACCCGCCGCCATGTTGGGCCTAGGCACCCTCCCCCCCCCGCCAGCAGCTCGGCGCCGTCGCGGCCGCCCCCAATGGCGGGCGGTGCGGGCTGGCGGCACCCCCCGCCGTCACCCGGTGAAGGACAGGGGCGAGAAGCGGCGGCGCGGCAGGCGGATGGCGGCGGATGGAGGCCGGGCCCGGCGCCGTCCCCACTCACCCATGGTGCTGCACTGGCGGAAAGAGGAGGGGGCGGAGCCTCACGGGGCGGTTTGGCGGGGCGAGCTCTCGCGAGGCCGTGGCGTCACCGCGCCGCCGGCGCCGGGCGCGCGCCGTTGCCTGGCGACGCGGCGGGGCTGAGGGGAAGCGGCGGGCGATGGTGGGGGGGGCGCCGCCGGGGCCGAGCCTCGGCGGGTCTCGCCGCCGGGGCTGCTCTACCGGGGCACCGGCGGCCCCGGGACGGAACGGCGGGAGCATTGTCAGGGTTTGATTGCCTCAGGGACGCACCTCACCAACGGCTCCGGACAGGGCCCAGGGCCCGGCACCCCGCGGCGGCGACGACGGACGGGCGCCCCCCCGCTCTAGCACTACAGCCGTGCTCGGCGCTGCCGGCGCCTCATTAGCATAAGGCTAATTAGACTTTGGCTCATTTGTATACCCGGGGTGCACTGCGGACCGGCGGCGCGGCACCGGTAGAGCTGGCCGCCGCCGCCGCCGCCGCCGCTACTCGGCCGCAACCGGGGGTGGGCCGTAGCCGTGGCCGTGGCCGTGTGCGGCTTTGGGACGGCGGGGGTCGGGCGGGAGCGCTGGGGGTCGCCGTGTGCTACGGGGGGACAACGGGGGGAGGGGGGTGTGTGCTCGAAAACCGCAAGGTATACTCTGGTTTCTCTTCAGAGCGTATAAATCTTTCGCCTTTTACTAAAGATTTCCGTGGAGAGGAACAAGCACGAGTGTCTTTGAATTTTTTTGAGGCTCTACTTTGGTAGAGCTACCACTTTTCTGGTAAAAAAGAGAGCAAAATATAGTGTTCGAGAGTGAAATGTTCAGCTCAGGACTCATTAAGTGGTCCCTTGCCCCGGTAATGTGCTGGGTGTGGGGCTCAAGGAGCTGGGAGAGGGCGCAGCTGCAACTGACCCTCTTTAACTAATGTTTTTCCAACTATTAAACTGTTTTTATCTCAACTCACGAATTTACCCTTCCAGTTGCCCCGGTGGTTACGTTAATCAAGGACTTTTTCAGAAGCTGACAGGGAGCACAGATGGGACGAGCTGCCCAAAGGGATGTTCCATACCATACTAAAGGCGAAACATAACCGCCATTTTCAAAAAGGGAAAAAAGGAAGACCCAGGGAACTACAGGCGGTTCAGTCTCACCTCTGTGCCCAGCAAGATCATGGAGCAGATCCTTCTGGAACCTCATGGAAAACAAGGAGGTGATTGGTGACAGCCAACATGGCTTCACCAAGGGCCAGTCAGGCCTGACAAATTTGGTGGCCTTTTACAATATTGTCATGGCATTGGTAGATAAGGGCAGAGCATCAGACATCATCTACCTGGACTTATGCAAAGTGTTTGACACTGTCCCACACGACATCCTGGTCTTAAAATTGGAAAGTCATGGATTTGATGCATGAACCACTCAGTGGATAAGGAACTGGCTGGATGGTCACATGCAAAGGGTTGAGGTCAACGGCTTAATGTCCAAGCAGAAGCCAGTGATGAGTAGTGTTCCTCAGGGGTCAGTACTGGGACCAGTGCTGTTTAACATATTTGTTGGTGACGTGGACAGTGGGATAGAGTGCACCCTCGGCAAGTTTGCCGATGACACCAAGCTGTGTGGCGCAGTCAACACGCTGGAGGGAAGGGATCCCATCCAGAAGGACCTGGACAGGCTTGAGAGGTGGGCCTGGTTGAACCTCATGAAGTTCAGCCAGGCCAAGTGCGAAGTCCTACACCTGGGTCATGGCAATCCCAGGCACAAATACAGGTTGGGTAGAGAATGACTGGACACCAGCCCTGAGGAGAAGGACTTGGGGGTGTTGGTGGATGAAAAGCTGGACATGAGCCAACAATGTGCACTTGAGCCCAGAAAGCCAACCGCATCCTGGGCCGCATCAAAAGAAGTGTGGCCAGCAAGTAGAGGGAGGTGATTCTGCCCCTCTACTCCACTCTGGTGAGACCCCACCTGCAGTACTGCATCCAGCTGTGGAGTCCTCAACACAGGAAGGACATGGACCTGTTGGAATGGGTCCAGCAGAGGGCCATGAAGATGATCAGAGGGCTGGAGCACCTCTCCTATGAAGACAGGCTGAGAAAGTTTGGGTTGTTCAGCCTGGAGAAAAGAAGGGGGACCTTATACCTCTTCCGGTACCTCAAGGGGGCCTACAGGAAAGATGAGGAGGGACTCTGTCAGGGAGAATTGTGACAGGACAAGGGGTGACAGTTTTAAACTGAAAGAGGGGAGATTTAGGTTAGGTGGTAGGTCATGGTTTGAGAAACCCACGACACTTCATTGTTGTTTAGACAATTATTCTGTCACCCAATGACCCCTCCCCACCCGGGAAAGGGAATCAGGGAAAACAAGGAAACCCGAGGGTTGAAATATCAATAAATTTGATAGGATAAGACTAAATAATTAACAATAATACTGAAGAACCATTATTGATCCCGATACCAGTATAAAATATACGTGGATTCTACTCAGCCCGTTCTATCAGCAGGAGGCTGTGCACCCCCGGCAGGGACAGCAGACGTCGGACGCTGCCAGCGCTGTGGCTTCGGGAGGAAGGGAAGGGCTCAGGGGTCCGGCACCGGGGCAAGGAGCTCTCAGGACCGCTGTCATCAGGGGGGAGAGAGCTACGCAGCAAACTTTTCTAATTTATATTGAATGTGACGTTCATGGCGTGAAATCGTCCTGTCGGCCAGCCTGGGTCGAGTGCCCGGGTCTCGCTCCTCCCCATCCCTGCCCCTGGCAAGGCTTGAAAACACCGAGACCTTGAGCCCCGCAGAGCCTGGCTGGCGATAAAGTAAATATATTCACAAATTCAGGTACCAGAGTCTTCTAAAAGTGCGGTTTCCCCAAGCATTAGAAGAGAAGTTAGTCCTGTGTCGCTCAAACCAGGGAAATTAGGAAGAAATTCTTTACTGTGAGGGTGGTGAGACACTGGAACAGGTTGCCCAGAGAAGGTGTGGATGCCCCATCCCTGGAGGTGTTCAAGGCCAGGCTGGATGGGGCTCTGATCAACCTGCTCTGGTGGGAGGTGTCCCTGCCCAGGGCAGGGGGGTTGGAACCAGATGATCTTTAAGGTCCCTTCCAGCCCCAACCATTGCGTGATTCTGGGAATTCCTGGGTTTGCTTTCCTTGCCCGCGGCTTTTGCTTGACTTATTAAACGGCCTTTATCTCAATCCACAAGTTTTCCTCATTTTTCCCGATTCGTTCCGCATCCCGCCGGCGGGGGGGGAGGGGGAGGGTGGCTGGGCGGTCCCGGTTGCCGGCTGGGGCCGAGCTAGGACAGGGAGCCACAAGCCCCGTTTAGGCTGGGGGGAGCTGGCATCGGCGGCAGAGCTGAACCCGTACGGCGGCCCTCTCCACCCTTGCCCCGCCTCATTAAGATGTGTTCATTAGCATTCGGCTGATTTGCATACCCAGGGAGCACCGCGGCCGCCCCGCCCCGGCCCCGTTGATGTCCGCCGACGCGGCCGGTTCGTACGGTCTGGGTCGACGGAGCCGGTGCCCAGCGGTGTCCCCAGCGGTGGGGCCGGGCTGGGCCCACGGGACCGGGGGCGAGCGGGGGGCGGGGGGAGCTGGTCGCCGTGACTACGGTGGCGCGGGGCAGGCGGGCGGCCTGCCGGGGGCGAAAGAACGAGTATACTCTGGTTTCTCTTCAGATCGTATAAATCTTTCGCCTTTTACTAAAGATTTCCGTGGAGAGGAACAGGCACGAGTGTCGAGAAATTTTTTGAGGCTCCATTTCGGTGGAGCTACCCCTTTTTCTGGTTAAAAATAGACAAACTAAAGACTCTGAGAAATGGCTGCGTGCCGTTCCCGCGTTCCTTAGGTGCTGCCGGTGGCCCCGCCCCCCTGTGGCCCCGCCCGTAGCTCCGCCCACTCTTCCGCCGTCTCCTAGCGGGGCCGAATTACAACTTCCGGCGTGCCCTTCGCCCCCAAGCGGCCTTCCCCGCCGTCTGGTAACGCCTCCCGGGGCACGCCGGGAGTTGTAGGCGGCCGCGTGCGCAGAGCGTGCCGGGAGGTGTAGTCCCGCCCAACGTGCTTTCCCGGTAGGCCCCGCGGCACGGCTGCGCGCGGGGTTTAAACAGGCGGCGGTTGGCCGGGCTGGGGTTCAGCTGCCGGGACGGGAGGCTAGGCCGCCGCCGAGCCACCATGGACTCCCGTCTCTACCGCCACATCTTCCCTGGCAGCGTCATTAACATTCAGCGGAGCAGCGGTGAGGGGGCTGGGGGGACGGTGGGGGGGGTCCTCGGCCTCGCGGGGCGGTTGGGCCGGGTCTGGTCTTAACGCCGGCCTCTTCCAGGCTTGATCCAAAAGGCGACGGTGAAGACGGTGGACATGGAGCAGTCCTCCGTGGCGGTGGAGTGGTTCGAGGGCAGCGCCGTCAAGGGGAAGGAGGTGAGTGTGGGCCTCCCAGGTCTCCTCCCCGGCTCTGCTCGGGCCGCAGCCCAGGGGGGTTACACACCCCTCACCTAGGGCGGGCAGCTGCTTCAGTTCTGCGCTCCTTTAACATTCTGCATCGTTAAAGCAATGAAATAGCTGTGTGAAGGTAAGAAGGCAAAGCGGCTGGAGCAGAGCAGAGCCAAGTTAGGGCGCTCAACCTCTTGGGGCGAACAAGGGGGTGCTGGGTCTCCCCCTTACGCTGGGGGCTGGCTTTGAGTGCCCCGAAGTCCCCGTTTCCCCAGCTGTGGGGGCTGGCTGCTGGCTTTTCATGGCTCCTACAGGTCAGGCTTTCCTTAAGACTCAGCGTGCCACGTGAAGAGGGCTGAGGTTGATTTCCTGAATCTCTGCGCCAGTGTAAAATAAATATTGTGAGAGGCGAGATTGGGGTGGGGAGAGTCTGGGGTATTTGAGGTTGATGTGGCTGAAATCCTGACACTTAACAAAATCTCCTTTGGTAACTGAGCAAACGTGCTTGTCCTGCTGGCTTCTCTGGAAACATATGCTGTAGAGTTTAGTTAAAGTCTTAAAGTTGCCATTGACGGGTTCTTTGAAAGTAGATCCTATATTGTTCATGTTCATGCCGCAGTCAAATATGCGAAATGTGCAGATTTAGCTATAACTGCCAGCTAAATTGCATGTATGGGTTATGATATTAAATATTTATGGTGCTTCAACATCTAGCATGTTTTCTATACACTTATTTATACACAATCTATATACACTTATTTATATTTATATATTATACTGTCCACATAGATGTTTCTGAGCTAATTAACGTTCCAATTAGATGCTTACAGATTCCATACAAATAAAATGTTATAATTACGTCTCTTACATTAGAATCTTGTATCTCCACATTTTACAGAGGCTCACCTACTTGTTTTTGCTCTTTTAATGGACTCTTAATTCATTTAAGGAATTTAAAAGTTAATTGAGAGCTCAAGAACTTCCTGGAGCTTGTGTTGCTTTGTCAGGTGAATTCCAGCACAAGCTGCTGTGATATCAGGGTTCAGGTACACGTGCTTTCAAACTCTTGTGTGGCATTCAGTTTGAAAAACTGAACTGAGATGTTGTGTTTTGTGCTGGAGCCTGTCCTTGGCTGCCTGCCCTTGGTGTTGCTCCCCCAGCCCTGCAGCTGCCTGCACCACCGTGCCGTAGAACGTGCTGAAGGCAGGATTATGACTTCACTGGAGGGTCAGGCAGGAGGCTGTAGCTGGCCCTAGATGAAATGGCTTCAACAACAAGTGAAAAAAATGCAGGTGAATTGACTTCTGGATTAAATGATGGATCCTTCATTTCCCAAAGCGTAAGCAGCTCTTGGAAGTTTATTTCAGTAAGCACAGTCACGCAGAAAACACTTAATGCTCTCCTAGCACAGAAGTCACAGAACAGATGTGACTTACTGAGATTAGCAGTAAGAGATTAAAGCGGTTGATGCCAAATGTGCTTTGTCCATCTCTTCAGAAGTGCTCTGTGGCACCTGCAGAGCTGCGTGGTGTTTGGCAGACGAGGGTAAATGGCTCAACTAGCACATTTCTTCTAGCATATTTGGGCATATGAGAGTACTCAAACAGATCATGAACTACCGTCTTGCCCTTCCAGGCAATTTTAACTTAATGTTTGGCAGTTAGTGGGTCAGGTTTGTTTGCTGCTACTGAAAGTCAAGGTCAATTAAAAAAAAAAAATGCTGTAAGCGGTAGCAGCAATATTCCACTCTGTAAAATCCTGCCTTTGCTTTTGTAGATTGATTTTGATGATGTGATAACAGTAAATCCTGAGTTAATAGAAGAACCACCTGCTGTAGATGTGAAAGAGAACCTTCCTTTGCAAGAGAATGTAATCGTCCAGGTAAGTGCTTTAAAGGGATCTAGTCTCTCCTAAGTTATATAAGTGTCAACAGCACAGGTCTTGTTATAAATAATACCTTCAGTCTTAAAATTTGAGGTCTCTAACTTATCTTTTCTGTCTTATAGTCAGACTTTGGTCAGAAAAATCCTTGTATCCATGTTGTCTTGAAGTGCTGGGCTAGGTGTTTGCAGCTTACTCTGATTACTTACAGCATTTGTTGTTTTTCAGAAACAGAAGGGTAGAACAAGCCTTTCAAAAATTCCTGCTCCACGGGAAGGTGAGAAAATGTTCTTCTCTCTGCTAAATCCCTGCGAATCAGTGACGGTCTTTCATTGTAGCCATAATGTTCTACTTTAGCACATCATAAGACTGCTCATTCAGGCAATGCTAATAAAGAGCGTACCATTTCACACCAATATTCTGGACTCTTGAGTGCAGAAACTTTGCTAACACATTGCTGTCCTGTTCCTGTGGGCTGGGGTTTGTTGATGAGCTTCCCTTTTCTGCAGCGTTGCTGTAGTTATTCCTTGAGACTGCTTTAAATGTCACTAGGCAGTTACTGTTCCAGTGAGTTTTAATGTTTCGTATGGAGTTTTGCAAATGCCACAAATGACAAAAGGTAAGTGGCAGTTATTAAGATTAAAAGTGTCAAAATGAGATTGGAAAGGGCAGGAAAGAAATAGCAGTGACAAATGGATGTCTCCTCTTCAAACAGTCCCTCTAGACAATAACTAGAGCTTTATCCTTGGAGAGTTCCAGACCAGGCAGGCAAAGTGCCAGGTGGTGTGCCATAGCTCAGTGATTGTGTGTCAGTGCAATGTTTTGAGCAGAGCCAGAAGAGAAAATAGAGATGTCAGAGTGTGGGATTGCAAAGGAATTATTTTTCTTGAGGTGTCAGGAATTAGAAAACTCCCTGCGTTCTTTTAGCTTATTAGTTGACTCTTTTGGCTTTTTGAATTGCAAGTGGCAGCATTATAGGTCTATTTGTAATATACTTGTGTGATGCTGAGGTTGCGAATTTAATAATTCTCTTAAAATGCATAGTTAGCCAGAACTGGTGCTTTTCCATGCAACTGAGCTGTAAACAAAACAGCTGAGCCTGTCTGGCCTCTTTGCTGTATGTGATGCAAGACAGGGAAACTGGTACCAGAAGCCAACAGTACAAATCCCCTTGCGTTAGAGAGGCAGGAGTAGTCAAAGAAGCTTAATATGTCAAAAGTTCTGTACTAGAGCATTCTGATCTTCTTCAAATCTGGGGAACCCTCCATAAATTTTGTGAATGGGCAAGCAAAATGATGTGGTAAAGTTGTGACTGTTTCTAGACAGGTCAGTTCACAGGGCACAGTTGCCAGGAATTTGATCCAGAATTGAAGTTAACCGTCGTGCTGACAAAATATAACATCCTTTAAAATCATAGTGACTAATTCTGGATAAATTTTTGTGATTGCTGGAGGTGAAAGTAGTTCTAGCTTTCATATCACACTTTTTTTTTCTTTCCCGTATCAGATTTGCTTTCTTTATATTTGCTTTCTTTATAAGTCTATTGAGGTGTATGGTCCAACCCCTTCCCCAGACAGCTTTGTGAGAGACTTGGTCTCAGAGAAAGAAATATACCTTGGCGTGTGACAATGGAGACTGCCCTCAAAAGGAGCCTTTCCAAAGATTTGCTGTTGTGATTATATAGAGTCTTTCAGCTGAATTTAGTGTTATCAAGCTCCCACTCCACTGTGTACCATGTGCACTGTGTGTAGGTGCTGTGATGGTGGGCATAAAGCTGCTCGTGACCAGATTGCAGTACTGCTGTCACCATCAAACAGTTAATTCACACAGCTCTGCAAGAGTGACGCTTCAGAGAATTTCCCCAGTTCCCTGACTCGTAACTGCCTCCTTCCTAGCTATTAAGGTTCTGGAACTGCCCTGTTAGTGAATCCTTAGTGGTATCTGAGAGCGATTCACTGGAACTGCTTGCTTTTCTGTAGCATGCTTTTCTGTATTTCATGATCACTTTTCACCCACCTGCGTTGCTTTGTCCTGCACTTAGCTAATGCATCAGGGAACTTGAAATGGTCTTTTTAACCACACCTTGTTCCCCACCATTCTGCACTTTGTGAGCACTCGATTACTTGTGAATATCTGAGGCATGATGCTGACCTTGAATTCATGTTTCCAAAGCTGTTCGGGGCCGTTCCAGGATGACTATTATCTCAGAGTCTCAGTGCCGCCTCCAGGAAAATGAGATGGAGGTAGATCCCCGCACTTCTACACAAACCAGAAGCAATTTGTCAGTTCCTGGTGAGTGGAGAAAGAACCCAGTGAATTCTTACTGTGAGGCAAGATGCTTTGTATGCATTTAATTAGGTAAAATGCAAATCCCCGGGGGGAAAGGGCAACCACTACCCCTTCATATATAAAACAGGAGAGACCTAGAGATCTGGCACTATGCAAATATCCAGGGCTTCTACCTGAAAGCGTTCTCAAAGGACCTGGGAAACAATGTTGTTGAATAATAATGTGCTTTATTAGCCAGAGAGCTGTGGTTGTGCATGTGGGTGGATGTGGTATCTGCTTAACAGCCTGAAGTGGTATTCACAGAGCTAGAGTGGGAAGAGAAGTCACTTAATATTGCTTACAAGACACTCTGTAGCTAGACTGACAGTAGTTTTACTGAAACTGGTTGAATAAGGCAAGAACTAGGGCCTACTTGAATTATGAAACTGTAGTTACTTATTTTTACCAGACCTACCCTATGAATAGGTGAGGTTGCCTTGTGTATTAAGTTCTGCAAAGACATTGAAATAAGAGGTTTGATAACTAAATTCTTGTCTAGTCGGTGTGGCCTTGGTTTGTAGCTTTGAATAAAAGTTGGTGATTGGCAAAGGATTAAAAAAAAAAAAATTATTTGCACACTTACTGCAGGTTTTAGCTACTTCTCTCTCCTGATCCAGAATCTGAGTTGATGGATGCCTGTGGTCTGTGAGGCTTTACAAATCAGAAAACCGTTCTTGATCTTTGGAATCTAATTATTGGTTTTGGTCTGGCTTCTTTCTGCAGCTGGTCGAACCAGGGCTAGCAGGCTGATCTGTGCTCCAGAAGCTTTGCTGACAAACGGAAATGCCAGTACAGAGGATCATCTGCCCACTGCCGGAACGACCGCTTCAGTGAGCCCAGGTACTGGGGAGCAGTGGGTAAGAACTGACTCACCAGTCAGCAACCCATCACCAGGTGGCTGCTGCTTTGTATATGCTGAGGCTAAAGCTTTGAAAAGGGGTCTTTGGCAGTAAGACTTGAATATCTTGAGCGGTTTTTTTTTGTTACAAACGTGTAATTCTGTTATAGCAGTATCTCCTCAGAAATGCTGCCTTTACTTCAGAGTGGTAGTGAGGCTTCCTAGGCAGTTTCTGCGGTAGGTAGATCTGGTTTGGGAAGGAAGCGCTGCAAAGTTAATGACTGTCCTTCTGCAGATTGTTTCCTGTACAAGTAAGTCTGTCAGCAATCTGGAAAAGCTGAAATATTTGTATTGTGCTTCATTACCTTGTATTAAATTTTCATACAAAATTTTTTTTATTATATCTAGTTCGGAGAAGAACTAACCTTGTGAGAGAGATGGAGAAAATGAAAAACAAGAGAGAAGAAAAGAGAGCTCAAATGAATGAAATCAGGACAAAACATGCACAGGTGGAGTACCCTATAATGCACCAGTAAGGGGGGAAATCCTGTAGGGTAGTGCATCGCAATAGTCGAAACTAAAACATTTTGGACAGGCTTTGTTCTTATGAAGCTGTACATAAGGATGGATTGATTCTAGATTCGGGAAGTTCTGAATCTTGTGGCCTTTAATGAAATAGTTCTAATGGTGTACAGCTGATTGTTTAGTATGCTCTGGGGCTTTTTTGCTGTAACCATCCATGGCTTTTCCACGCAGGAATTCGACAGCAGCTGTCCAAACTGGGAGTTTGCACGAATGATCAAGGAATTCAGAGCAACTTTAGACTGCCGGCCAATATCTATAGGTGACCCAGTAAGTAAATACTGAGGCTACTAACTGCAGCTTGTAGACAGACTACTTTATTTTGTACTGAAGGTTTTAGCATGTGAGCAATTTAGTGCGCCTAATTTCACTGCGCCTTGGAAATCCTCTCAGTGTTTTGTGGTCTTGAGGTACCTGGTGGTATATGTTTTATGGTACTTATGGTATAAGTGAAATCACTTACCTCCCTTATTTAGGGTTAAGCTGCCTTGCAATACTTTGCACGTGTCACTAGTGAAGAGCTTGCACTTCAACAATTGTCATGTAAAGATTTGTGTGGTAACATCAGTATTTCTCAGAGCTTCTAAATGGCAGAGCCTATTACATAGTAGCTTAGCTTGTTGTAGATATAGGTATAATTTAAAACAGACTATTGCCCTATAGCAGAAAGTGTTATATGGAAGTCACATTAAGTAATTTTAAACTAGGTCAAAAAGTGGAGAAGCAAAAGTAGAGGTCAAAAACTAGAAAGACTAGGCTCAGTTATGGAGGTAGTCTTGTTTAATACTTGAGAACAAGTAGTCCTCATCCAGCAAAGGCCTTGTTATGGCTAGTGAAAAATGACAGCACATAAGTTCAAACAAAAAAAGGAGGTGTGGACTAGCTTGGAACACCAGGTGGTTTGTGTGCCTGCATCCTACGGGGCTGAGAAACAGCTGCTTTGTACGTATCACTGCATGATAGAAGAGGAGTTTGTTGTCTTCTGCTTTCTGCCTCACCTGGTGAAACATGCAGGCTCCCAAACTCAACTGATGGGTAGCTGTCCTGCACAAATAGCTAAACTTACTACATCAGTAAAGAACTTAAGGTCAAAAAATACCTCTGGGGTAAATTAAAATAATAATTGGCCCAAATTTGACTGTAGTTGCAGTATTGATGTCAGAGATCTTGCTGGAAAGCTGGCCAAGGACTAAATTTTTTACTAATTCTGATACAGAATATTTGGGGCAATTTCTGTAGCATAGCAGCATTTCCACCTGATATGTTGGAGCATGCTATGGTCAATTGTTTGTAGCATTTCTTTTGCACTGAGTGGACGTTGTTGACCCACTCATGCAGGGATTAAGTCTTAGAGGCTACTCTGATCAGCATATAGAAAAGTAGATGTGAGGGAGCATTGGATCTTTCTCTCTTTAATACTAAGTAGGTGGGGGTGTAATTGGGAAATAGTTATTACTTGTTTTCTTACTTTTCTTTTAGATAGAAGAACATAGGATTTGTGTCTGTGTGAGAAAGCGACCTCTTAATAAACAAGGTGAGTGTACTGACAAAGCAGCTCTGTCTTGGTGCAGTTTGACTTTGCTTATTCTTATTAAAACTGAGGGTCTTTTCTGTCAACAGAACTTCTAAAAAAGGAATGTGATGTGATTACTGTCCCGAGCAAGTGTGTCCTGCTGGTGCATGAGCCAAAGCACAAAGTGGACCTAACAAAATACCTTGAAACCCAAGCATTTAGATTTGACTTTTCTTTTGATGAATCCTCTTCTAATGAAATGGTGTACAGGTAATGCTTTCTTCTCATGGAGGATGACTTTCAAGATAAAAGCATGGAGCTATGGCTAGATGGCATCTTGGCTTAAAGAAACTGCTACCCAAAATAAATATTAAAATCCTTTTTGGAGGAAACCAACGGGCTGATGAGTCTAAAGCTTGTTTTTGGCATGGCTGTGCTGATTTCCTAAGGATTTGCTTTTATGTGCCTTTTTTTTAAGGAAAACTGATGAAGCAGGGTGTGAAATGCTTGCCTTAATTGTCTCTTTACCTTCTGAATATCCAGGTTCACTGCTAGACCTCTTGTAGAGACCATCTTTGAGGGTGGGAAGGCAACATGCTTTGCATATGGCCAGACAGGCAGTGGCAAGACACACGTAAGTCTTTCTCCAAGGTCTCAAATTTTCTAGCTTTAGATAAAGTATTTTAAAGGTCCTTGATGTTGATAATGAGTATCTGCTGCCTTGTTATTCTGTAAGAAACCTCTACCTCAAACCACAGTGATCTGGAGTGGACTAGGCTAGCCTGCCAGTTTGAGTAATCAGACAGTTGCTGTCATTCCAGTGTTTGAGGTGAGTTTTAGGCAAGGATTTCATATCATTAGTGCTATGGAGTGAGCTCTAGATCTCTTCCAGTAATCCAGAAGGAAATTTGGAAGTTTATAGAAGTTTGGACTTAGGCTGCCTCCATTGCACTGGAATGGGCAGATAAACCTGCTCATCTGAGCGTCACCACAGGAATACAACTGTGAGGCACTAAAATCATAGGCAGTGAAGTACTTTCCCTTACTGATCCCAGGGTGCAGATCTAGTGCAAGGACAATAGCTGTACTTTGAGTCTGGAGTGCTGCAGTCTGGTAGATTCAGAGTGTATCATGTCAAGTAATTGACTCTATTTCATATAAAAGTGGTAGAGAAAATCGCCAAGACAGTACCAACTGGAAGTTTTATTGAGATTAAAGGTATCTTAGTCAAAGGAGTTAAAGGTATTGTCTGCTCTAGAAGTTTGATGCATTTTGAAACTACACACTTGAGCTTTTGCAAGTAGCAGCGAAAATGTTGCTCAACCTACGTCCTAAAAAATGAGGCGTTGCTGCTTCTGACCAGAGGCTGTTTGGTTGCGCTGTCAAGGCCATGCATTTCCCCTGGAAGGAAAAACTGCTTTGCCTCTGTGCCGCAGAGCCAACAGGCATTCAGCTGTTGCTTTGCATAGCCCAGATCTTCTTCCTGAGCTGATAGGGAAGCAGCAAACTCATTTTATCCTGGATTGCACTCTGTTCTAATCATCTCACTGACATCAGAGCATATATATGTATGGTAACTTCCTAGTATGTTCTTGAAACTAAAATCAGGTAGCCTGACTTGTTTGTATCACACCTTACCTCTGGCCTTTTCTCTGCACAGACTATGGGTGGAGGCTTCTCCGGGAGAGTACAGAATGCCTCAAAGGGCATATATGCTTTTGCATGTAAGTTGATTCTTCTTTAGATATAAAAATCAAATTAGTGCTTGTTTCTCTTAAATAGGTGAGATCTGGTTTTGTATGGTTATTTAAAATGTTTCCAGTAAAAGATACATAAAGTATTTGCATTTTCAGTAATAAGTAGTGGTGCTTGCAGGAGGCATGATTATTTTTTTATCAGTTTCACAAAATACTTTCTAGCCTGTAACTTTCTAGATTCACACCTAACTCCCCAGAACATATTTGGTTTTGAGGCAGAGAGATGACACATTTTCTAGTTTGGCATTTGCTGGGCTGAACCATTTAATTTTGATTCTTCTGCTTTGTTTTTGTCTTGGGCTAAGGATGGTGTTTGGCAATACCTGACCTGAATATAACACAACCCTACCCATTTCTCATATAAAGCTTGTTATACAGAAAGCACATGAATGTATGTGTTATGTTTCTTCTTATAAGCATTAGATGCAAAAAACCAAGCACATACAAAATTATTTAAGAAAACAGATGCTTAGAAGCACCTCCTTCATCTAATGTCTAGAAAGCACCATGAGCCCTGACCTCCTCTACCTTCCCTTTAGGAAGGCATATTGTGAAACTAGTGTGTATAGTAAGGCAGTTGAAACAAGAGTAACTGTTTGCCAGTCTCTGAAAATTAGTTATGACTGGCCCTGAAGGAAAGTCTTTGCTTTTTAGCTAAATTTCAAAATCTGAAGCCTAATTGTGAGAAGCTGCACTGGATCCAGCCAAAGGGTCAACTAATCTGGCATATTGTCTCCAAACAGCAGGAGTGCAGATGCTCAGGGACTCATGTTTTCTAGGCTTTCTGCAACAAGTGTTTGAAACACAAATACACAACTCTTTCAGTCCTGTCCAAAACAATAGCAGATCCCAATGTTCCCCCAGATCAGTAAGGATTGCTGTCTGCAGGTGACATCAGCAGTAGGAACTTCCATATCCCTCTGTGGTTTCAGTCCCTGGATGAGGATGCTGCTGGAACTGTTTTCCAGGTGGTAGCACAGCACTAATTGTTCCACTAGCATTTGTTTAGGATGATTGTCACTCAGCTGCCAGACACTGCCTTATGGCTGTGCAATATTTAAAAGTAGATCAAGTAGCAACTACAACATGTTTTAAACTAGTTAACTCAATTCCTGCCTTTCCTTGCTAGCACAAGATGTCTTCCTTCTCCTAAACCAGCCCAGGTACAGGAGTCAGAACCTGGAAGTCTATGTGACTTTCTTTGAAATATACAATGGAAAGGTAAGACTTTTAAAAATCTTAACTTCTTTGGCTGAGTGTTTCATAAGCAGCTGGGTGAAACTTACTTGTTTCTATAGTTCTGTATGGTCTATTGTTCTTGCTGTGTTTGGAATTGAACTGGAAGACTACGTAAAGGTGCTGTTTCTATATAACTTTCTATAAAGACAGCACAAAATACTTACAAGGAGACTTTGTTCAGATTTACCTTAATCTTGTTGCCTGAATACAGGTGTTTGACCTCTTGAATAAGAAGGCAAAGCTTCGAGTCCTGGAGGATGGGAAGCAGCAGGTTCAGGTCGTTGGTCTCCAAGAGAAACAAGTCCACTGCGCTGAGGATGTCTTCAAAATGATTGAGATGGGCAGTGCCAGCAGGTTTGGTGTCTTAAAAACAATGAGTCAAGTCCTGTGGTACCTCCATGTCTACAAACAATGCATAATGTCTGTAGCTGGTGCTTTGAGACTTAAACAGGAGCTTGGTGTTCCCAGTAATAGGTAGGCACTGAGCAGCACCTCTACCTGAAAAGGTGGCGGCTACGGAATAAAGGGCTAACAGGGATAGATTTAGCCTGTCTTCCATAGAGAATGCCAGAGTTCATGGTTCACGTGTCCTCATCTAATGCCGAGAAGAGAGAAACTGTTCACATGAGGAGATGATTGCTCTGGTGTCACAGCTAAACTTAGCAGTCTAATTGCCTTCTAGAAGTATCAGCTATTTTACAGGAGCATGTTGCTTGTGGGCTTGTAATATCAAAGAAGAGCTGCCGGCATCAACCTATAGTTGCAAAAATGCTTTGGCTTAACTGCAGCCCGGATGAGCTGTTCCAGTAGCAACAAAACTGCTGCATGTCTAAAGGGACCTTGTTTAAAGAATCCTTGAGAGCAGGTGCCAAGGGACAGCTGTAGGCTTGGCTCACCATCCTGGCAGGAAGGCTGTGGTCAGGGTGACTCTGCCATTGTTCTGGGGTCTTTAATCAGGAGCTAAAATCGGTATTACCAAGTCTTGTCTGTCTCAGTTCAGTTGCAACTGCTGTGGCAACATTACTAGGCAAATGAGAACTCCCTGGTTTCTGTATTACACTGTATGTGGAGATATGTGCATCCAGCACTCTGCTGTGTGTGCTTTTTTAGCTGACAGTTCAAGCCAAGAGCTATTTAACATTTCAGACTCCTGCCTCATTTTAGGATGGTCTCCCTCCCTTTCCCCCAAGAGTAGGGATGCAGGTGGGACAGTGAACCTGCCAGCCTTCTCAGGGAATGATAGTGAAGGTCACAGGGAGGTTTATAGTAACTTGTAAGAGTCCGCTCTGTCTTGCAGTGATGGAGCAGGTGCAGTTGCACAGCAGAGGTAAAGCGCCAGGCAAGCTTGGCTGGAGAAAGGGATTTACTCTGATTGTAATGTGCTGGCACAGCTAATGCTGTTTAGTGGGGAGCTTTGCTGAGCTTACTGTGTCATGGCAGATGCATTAGGAAAATGAGCTGTGGCCTGCTCTGAGGCAGGTAGATGTGGTGCTGAAGGTATGTCTTCCAGCTCCAAATGCATTTAAGGCATTAGCAGTCAGAAAGGCGTTCCAGTGTAGGCTGGTTGAGTTGAGGCAGGCAGATTAAATCGCCTTAAATCTCTACAACTGGGGCACAGATTCCTATTTCTCACAGCAGTCCTTCTCTTATATCAGAGGTAATTTCACAATTCATGTGAACTTGAGGTATTTGTGTGTGGGATAAAACGGGGAGGTTAAACAACTTAATTGAATCGCTGCAGGTCTTGTCTAGTGCTGTCAGCACCCATTGCGTCTTCTGTGACACAGCTCTAATTCTTCACCTCCTTGCTGTAGGACATCTGGGCAGACTTTTGCAAACGCTAGCTCTTCACGGTCACACGCCTGCTTCCAAATTATACTACGCCGAAGAGGGAAACTGATTGGCAAATTTTCCTTGGTGGATCTGGCAGGAAACGAGAGGGGTGCAGACACCTGTAGTGCTGATCGGCAGACACGAATGGAAGGTGCAGAAATCAATAAAAGCTTGCTGGCTTTGAAGGTGAGCTATAGCACTGGGAACAAATAGCGCTAATCAACACATAGATTCTGTTCAGCTCTGGAGTTATATGTTCTGTTTCTTTCCAGTGCAAGGGAAAAGAACAGCCAAAAAGATCCTAGTTTAGTATGTTAACAACGCTGAAAATGGTGTATACTTCCATTTAGAATGCTTCCAGGAAAGCAGTGCGGTCTTGTCAAGGCAGACACTGGTAGAACCATTTCAAGCTTCATTCAAGTTGTACTTTTTTTTTTTTTACATATGATGGATATACCAGCCCTCCTGTGACAGCCAAATACCTGGAGTGTATTTAAAAGGCTATGAAGTACTTACAGAGCAATAGAGATGACCATTCTCCAGCCTGTTGGGTTTACCAGCAAACTGTTTGAGAAGAGGTGCAAATCTCACATTTGCTTGTTTTTTCTTAGGAATGTATCCGAGCTTTAGGGCAAAACAAATCTCATACCCCTTTCCGAGAGAGCAAGCTGACCCAGGTGCTAAGAGACTCTTTCATAGGAACTAACTCAAGGACCTGCATGGTGAGTATGCACGTGGCACAAATGCACGCACTGCTTATGGGTTCTGCCATTTGTCCAAATAGCTGCACGCTCTTCTAGAGTGAGGGGACTTTGAAGTCAGAAAGCTTCAGCTCTCTGAAAGTCATACAGGTTTTCCTCTTCCACTCTCCCATGGTGACTGAGAACAAGAACTGGTGAGCTTTACCTGGCCCTAGTAGAAGCAGGTACTTCTATGTATGTATGTATGTACTTCTATGAAAGCAGAAGTTGCTTTCATACAGTGAATCTATAGTAGAGCCTGGTGTGCTCTCAAAGGACTTTGCTTCCCGTGGAGGGTGCAGCGCAGTGGGTGCACACAAAGCCAGTGGAAAGCTGGATACAGGGCCACTGCCATGTCCCACGGAAGCTATAAAGAAAAAGGCACTTGGCAGAATTCAGCTCTGACCCTTTGCCCTAACATGTCCCAGCTGCCTGGTGAGATCTGTAGGGCCAGTAACATGAGCAAAAGTCAAATATGGGAGTCACTGAGGTCTTCTGTTCTGTTTGCAGATAGCAATGATTTCTCCAGGCATGAGTTCCTGTGAGTACACCTTAAACACACTGAGATACGCTGACAGGTAATGGCCTTTCTGACTTGAGCATTCTACTCTTCTTGCAGGAGTTTTGGCTCCTTTTATTCTGACCAAAAGTTCTTTTGTTGTCACTGTCTGAAATGGCAATTTGGAAGTTGTTTGTTAGGAGCAAATTATCTTAGAGCTGTCTTATGAAGCTAACCCGGGTGTTCTCTGTGTGAGACATAATAGACATTGTGTTAAACTGTGACTAATGTCTCCTTTCCTCGAAGGAGTCGTCTCCTCTCATGCTAGACTTCAGACTGCCCTGGGTTTTTTTTAGGGAGTTTACCCTGTCCTGAGTGGTTACATCCATGCCCTTTATTTTTTTGTAATACTTTGGGTCCCATTTGTAAGTGGTGTGCCCCTGATGTGGCCCTACAGATGACACAGAACACTTGGTGTTCTTGGTGGACCTTGATATGAACTAATAGGGTATGGCACCTTGAAGACTTTGGGCAAAATCTGAAGGACCTGGAGATCTCGAATGCCTCAAAGCAGATGGTGGGATTGTGTGTTTTGAGTGCCCTGTGGTTGACCTTGGGTACCTGCAGGGCAAGGTAGATTTGCAGGGACTGAGCCCCAGGTTTTCCTGGGGTACCTGGAAGTACCTGAAAACCCTGACGGAGCAGTGAGTCTCTGCTTTACATGCTTCTACACCTCTCTGGCAAGGTGACAAGTAAAAAGGAGACTGTGACTTTTGTTATATCTTAACAAGATGACATTTGCGCATTTCAGGCTTGGTAGCTTTCTTTCGTTTAGTTCACAAAAGGCTGTGTGGCTCCTTTCTGGAAAACATTCCACTCTCTGAAGGATGTATGGTAATTCTTGTCATAAGCATTCAGGAACACTGTGAATCTTGACAGATTCCCAGATTTGGTTCTGGATTCAAGTTGCTTTTTTTTTTTTTTCTCCTGGCAGACAGTCATTCCTGCTCACCTGAAAGTACAGGACAAAATTCAACATCTGACTTAGCGTGCTTAAGTAAGATTCTAGTGTTGAGCTGGGCCCATTGGTTCTTAGCCAGTGCACAAGGCAAGTTCAAGCAATAGGAAAGGTGGTATTAGGCTGAAACTTGCTGGAAACATGAAGCTGACACCAGCTGGGCATTTCACCCCAGTTACTAGTATCTGACATCTACTTCTAGTACCATGTCATCGGCCATGGTACACCTATTATACACCTATTCTAGCACAGTGGGTCTCTGGGAAAAGTCAACCCTATCTAATTTCTTTCCATACTAAATTCTCTTAGTTGGTCAAGACAGACCAAGCTGACGTGTGGAAGACAGCTTCTTTGAAAGGCGTTGCTGACAGTTTGCATTGTGTACTTGGACATTTCTCTCCAGGAGAGGTCCTAGATTGGGCATGGAGACAAAACATCTCTCGGCTTTCCTTTCCACAGCCCTCTGGGGTTTCTGTCCATGTGAGCTTGTTCTGGAGGTAGTAATGTCCTACTACTTAAGAGCAGCCAGATGTCTCTTGCACTGATTGCAGGAGGTATTTTGTGATGCTGTAGCTCAGAAACTGCTGGAAGAAGAGTTTGAGTGACAAATGTTCTTGTTGCAGAGTGAAAGAGCTCAGCCCTCATAATGGAGGTGGTGAAGCACAGAATCAGATGGAGACTGAGAATGAGGAAACACTGACCATTGGAGAAGGCTCAGGTCACAATGTATGTGTGTGTAGTGGGCTGAACAGATCTCAAGGCTGGGAATGACTTGCTGTTCTTACTTGGGCTGTTTCTTGCAGCTCCCCAAGGATGAGGAGGAAGATATCTCTCCCCACATGTCCAACTTCTGTGAGGCTATGACTCAAATTAGTGAAAGAGAGGAGAAGGTTGTAGAACAGCTTAGAGATCTGAGACAGGTATGTGGAAGAGGCAAGTCCAACCCAGGCTGCCATCTACAAGCACCTTGCCTTGTCTGAGCCAAGTGCTGCTGGGTAGTCTGTGGACTGTACTACAGATGCTGTCAGTGGTGTTACTTTTTCCTCACTGACAACTTTTTCCTGTGGTTTCCTGCACAACTGGTTAAACTGGGGTGCTTCAGTGCTTGGGGCCAGCTGGTCCCCCTTCCCCTCCAACTAGCAACCTCTACTTGCTGCTATTGAGCACTGACTGGTACTGGTCTGTAGCAGCTCATCTCTGTTGATTGGTGTGCCAGATTTGAAGAAACTAATTGAATTTCCAGAAAGTCAATTTCTCATCACTGTTATCCTTGTAAATACAGAGAATGCAGACTGAATTTGACTACCTCTTGAGAATCACAGAACAACCAGATTATGATCTCGAGACCTTTGTGAGCAGAGCTAAGTACTTCGTAGAGGAGAGCTCAAGAAACTTCCTTAGTGTTAGAGGTATGTTAGTGCTTGTCTCTGACTAGCACTGTCGCTAATGTTATTTCAAAGACCCGAAGGTAACACTGGCCATACCTGTGGGGGTTTGGGCACCCAGTCGTTCGGCACAGATTATGGTTCTGACCACTTTTCTATGTGATCACAGGGACAGATCTGAAATGTCCTATTGTTTGCACTTTCCAAAATAACATTTTGGCTCTGAACTTCCACTTGCTTTGCGCTGCCATATAAAACTGCCTTCCCTTGAGCAGAATGCAGTATCCACCAAGAGCAGGTGAGCTAAAGTCCCTTTGGCTAGTTGGTTATACAGTTTGCCTTTTGCCTTTACCAAAAAAACAGACTTTGAGAAATAGGTTCTAGAGACTCATAGGGGTATGCCCCCTCTTTCCGCTCCTGTTTTCATGGATATCAGGCCTTAATGCCCATCCACTTGTAACAAGCATCTACCTGGCATATACAGAGATGCCGTGTCTGCCAGCCCCTGCATTTGGTGTGCCTTTGCCTCAGCACAGGACATTACTTAATGTGCAACAAAATCCCTCCAGCTGCTTGGTTCTGACCCAGTTTGGAGACTTCCCAGCTCTATGCAGGAGTATATCAGCTGCCTGTTCCCAGAGCACCGCTTCCCTTCCTTCTGACTGTGGTGGTAGAGAGGCAGCAAGGCAGATGTATGAGCTCGGCTGACACGTGGTAACAGAGCGCCTGAGGTACCTAGACTAGGAACAGGGGAAGCTACAGTGGTAAGGACTACTTTTCTGCCACTCTTGCAATAAGTTGGGGTTTGATTGCCACTTCAGCCTTTGCCTCAAAAACAGGGCTGTGAGGGTTTTCATTTTTCAAGTGAGGCTGAAAATTGTGGCATAAAAATGAACTGTTAACCCGAAGTAGGGACTTTTTTTTAAACAGCCCTGTCCTCCCATTTCAAATGCAGCCCAATAGCTGTATCCCTCCATTCACCATGGAGAGGTGGTGACAAGAAAACAAGAGTAAAGACCCTGCTACCCTCTCTGCCTTATAGGCCAGGCTCTCTGGGATGGCTGGATTAGTGGCATCTAGTTTGAATTGCAAACTGCAGGCTTGAAACTGCTCATGAGTAGAAATGAACAAATACAGCTGAAGAGCTTTGTGGGACCAGGCAGGATTTGATGTCAGCTGAGCGGTTCTTGTGGAGTTCACTTCCTCCTGTGGCCCTTGCAGAGCCTTGCTGAGGGGGCCAGCTGGGCTGGGGAGTTCAGGTCCCAGGTCAGTCACCCTGTCACTCTTTCTTTACAGAAACATTGGATGCCCTGAGAGCTGCCATGCAACTGGAGGAGCAAGCCAGCAAGCAGATGAGCCAGCAAAGGCGTTAGTAAATACAGCAAAACCTGGTTCACAAGCAATCTTCTGTATGTCTTCCATGTTTGTTGGTGGTTTGTGTAACTCCTGTTTTTAAATGTGGTAGAGTGTCTGTGGGTCATGCGTGCCTGAGGGCAGTGAACACGGCAGCCTCTCTCTTCATGGTCTGATATTGGGGTGCTTGGAGCATTAGAAACGCCTGCTGCAAGGCTTGGGGAGGGGGGCCTGAGAGTCTGCTAGATGTGTCTGGCATCTGACCCTTTGCTAGTGACAATGGTCTCTTCTAATAGAACTAGATACACATGTATAGTTTTCTAGTGTGCATATAACTTTTCCAGATGTGCTTGAAACTTGCAAAACTCTTGCAAGTCTGGCTCTTCTAGAAAGAAAGTGGATTATATGTAGTTGTAAAAAAAAATCAGTATTTTAAGAATTTTGATAAATAAATGTTCCTGGATTTAATTATCTTCTATCATATAAAATATATTTCTTGCTGATTTTTGGTAAAGTCTAACAGCCCCTGAAGACTGGCTGGTATTGTAGAGAGAGGCTCATTTCTTGGATGAGGTTCTTTTTTAAAGTCTTTGCACTTATGTTTACATAAAAATCACTCAAAATAAATTTTGAGATCCTGCTGAGTAGAACTTGCTTAGCAAGGGGGAAACTGGTTTAGAGGGTACCTGTCCTGCACCTGAACAAAACTCATCATGTAGCGAGTGGCTCAGCTCTTAAGACATCAGGTAAGCAGGAAAGAGCCTGTGAGGCTCCCTTGTACCATTGGCATTTACTGAGGCTTTGAAGATAGCCCCAGGATGTTACTTCACTTATTTTCGCATGTATTTCCCATGGTTAACATGCCACATAAAATATACATGTCAACAGCCCACCAAAATCTGTATTTAAGGGCAGAAGTGTAAAGCTGGCCACTGGCTCAGGTGCAGCAAGGTGCTGCTGTGGCCCTTATGTGCAACTTGTGTCCAGGTGGCCCCACACAACCTGTCCTCTGGGAAGGAACAGGCAGAGGGGCAGGGTGGGGGAGGACAGATGGGAGGCATGTGTTGCTGTCCTCTGTTTCCTGTTTGTTCAGCTTGCTCCAGGGTTTGTCTCTGAAAGGACAAAACGGCCCTGTGAGCTCTGGGTGCAGCAACACAGGATGCAGCTATATAAACATCGGATTACAAAGGGACCCTTCTACCATTACTCCCTCTTTCTCTGGACCCCCCACCCCGTTCTCCTGCTTTCTGAGCTGCCTTTTCCCCTTGAAAGTAAAGGGTGTAATTTAAGTGTCTGTGCCCCAACTCTGCACGCACCTTTTGTGGACTGCATCCTTGACATGTCTCTGGGGTTGTCTACTATGTTGGAGGCCAGTTCTTCAGCCTGGACTGGATCCATTTTTGTGTACCAGGTCTCTGGACTGTCCTGGAAAAGGCAGGAAAAGAGTTAGGATCTTAAGGGGACCTGGGCAAGCAGCTAGAGAAGAGATACTTCAACCCAGGCAGGATCCTCCCCCACAGCTGGAGCACTCTGTGATCAACTGTTTAGGTACTGGGAGCAGTATGGGGCTGAGCACACTAAGGGGCTCTGAACTGTCAAAGCTGATTTGTACCTGGCCTCTGCCTGCATCATGTTAAGATGGTATAGCCAGGGTAAAAGGGCTGTTATGCTCTACTGAGTTTGGACTAAAGCAAAGGACTCCTGTTCCACTTCACATGTTACTACACTTGGATCATCCAGCCTTGCCCTGTGGTGTCTTAGTGTCTTAGGGTGAGTAAGGATGGTCCTGGGTGCAAGGAACAAAATGTTACCCCTTGTTAGGTCCAGGGAGAAGAGGTGGAACAAACATCGCTTACTTCTCTATATCCACCCCAGGAGCCAGAGCCAAGAGGGACCTGATTCGGAGGAGCTGAAGTCACCTCTTGCCTCATTTGGACCTTCAGCTCACATCTCTAACACCAAGTTCCCGCTGTCACAGCAGGAGCAGGAGCGTGAGATCCCTTCTTGCTCTGTCTTGGAGCTGAGTCAGAGCAATTATCTTCCTGAATTCTGTGACTGAAGATGAATACTTCTCAAAAGGTGGTTTGGTGTATTCTGCACTCTCATGCAATACTGGGTTTCTTGTGAAAAGAAATCCAGTCCCTACATCCCTGCAAAACAGACCAAGGTCCTAGGGCTGCTAACAAACCCGAAAAGGGAGGCGTGTTTACCATAAAGCGCTGGAACGGTGTGGGTCCTAGTACCGCCTTTACGCTCTCCTCCACAAAGGGAAATGTGTGGACAAAATACTGCAAAAGAACAGAGAGCTGGTGTGTAGGGAGAAGGGTTGTGAGTGTGTGTACAGAGGGTAGAGCTGCATGAACAATACAGCTCCACGTAAACTGTTGTCACATGCCAGTGCTACTGATGGCACTTCATAAACACACCAAGAGGAACCTGTGGGTCCCTGCTCAAGACTCACCTTGTCCCCCTCCCCTAGTGCCAGCTCCCACCTTCATTGACAAGAGGAGGGAGGGTGTTTCAGTGAAACGACTGCAGTGCAATAGTTGCCAGGGAGGTCACCCTGCTCAGAGGAAGAGTGCACTGACCCTCTGCATTACTAGGTTGGTTTGTAAACCCCTTTTCCCCTGAGCAGCCTGGTTCTCAGCCATCACTCATACAGGCCTTCCCATCTACTGACAGCACGGTCCTTCCCTGGAGCTGTTACACAGGCAGAGCTGTGCTAAGGCAGGCCAAAACGCTTTACCCAGCACCAGCCTGCTTATAATTCTGTGCTAAGTGTCTTGCTCCAGGCAAATTATCTTGGTTAGTCCCTTAGCTCCATCTGTGCCTACTACCCACAGCAAGCATGGGGGTAGAACAGATGTGTGAGGGCCCAACATTGGCTTCGCAATGCCCTGTTTGTGGCGGGTGGCAGAAGGGAGGCAGACGGAAGGGGAAATGCAGCTCTTTCCTGAAGGAAGTGTTGCTCCTGCCTTTGTGGATAAGCCTGCATCTGCTATGCTCAAAAAAAAAAAACCCTTCCTGCTCAGGTGCTCTGGGAGGAGATCACATGCTACGATGTTCTCCGCCATGTAACACCACACTCACCTTCAGGGAGATGCTGGCGTGTCTCTGGCTGGCTGCATGGTCCAGGTTCCCCACAGCAACCATCAGGCCATGTACCACTTTCAGTTGGATCAGCTCTTCAGCCACGTCTGCTGACTCCTTGGCTAATATGCTGCAATGAGATAGGCCATCAATCCCTACCCTCCATGGGGGCAGAAGCACACAACAAATTGAGTCTGGGCCTCTTGGTGCGACCCCAATGGAAATTAATGTGTTCCTACCCGGCCCTAGCAGCACCAAGAGACAGGAGAGTCTCAAGAAATGTTTGGCTGTGTGTGGATTAGCGATCATTTAACATGTGGGCTTGCTGAGAACAAATTGGTTAATGATTGGCAGGAGCTTTCTGGGGTGTATTAAAGTATAGCAAGTTTCTTGTGTGACCATGAAGAACCCAGGACTTAAAACCCACCACCATTACTTCTGTGAGCATGTCCCTTGGAAGATACTCCAGTATGTATGTCTCCCTACCCACCAAGGGCTTTCTGTCATCTGCTTTTGCAGGAAAAGTGTTCCGATAGCACTATCTTGTGGACACTGCAGGAAATTCACATTGAATGAACGAATTTTAGCACAAACGGCTGAATTTCCTTAAGGATTCTGCAGTCAATCGTAGGCACTAGACTCTTCCGTTGGGTAGCTGATGTTAAACAAGGGAGATTCACTGCTTGCTGTGGCTCCCAGCTACGTGGAGAACAGAGCACCCTCACCTGAAGGAAAAGCACCCTTCAGCCCTGACTGTGGCAGGACACACACATTGCTTCCAGGCCCAGCCATAAAGGGGACACTGTGGCAGCACACAGGGACAGAGCAGATGGGATTCCACATCCCCCTATAAATAAAACTTCACGCCAGCTCCAGTGTCGGAAGCTGGGAGGGTCTGAGCACAGCTACAGGCAGGCAGCAGTTCTGCCCTATTCCTGAGCACAGCCTGACTCCGAACAGCCTTGTTGTCCCAAAGCGGGGTCACTTACCTGGTGTGTAGACACCAATATACACACAGGGTAGTGTATATTAGGTATTATCTATTTATTTCATCTCTGCAGAGATGGGTGCTAGGTGGCAATCCACAAAGCCAGCACACTGGCCTAAAAACTCTTAGGAATATTTATACAGTTCAAAACACAGAAATACATGCCCCTAATTATAATTATTAGTTAATACCTTATCTTAACAATTTCTATTGGTTAGTACAGTCTCTTGCTTTCATTTAAGGTTACAAGGTCCTTTAATTGATGTGCACATGCTCCAGCACCATGGGGGGAGAGTCCAGTTCAGCCTCCAATTGAGTTGGTGGTGGGGATCTCCCACTGCCTTTCCCCCAGTTACTGCAAATTTTTGTTGACTTCATGCCTTATCCATCATCTGTCTGCTTTTCAGCCAGTTTCAGTGCCTCCTGCTGTGGGATGTTCCTTATTATCAGCCTTCTGTTCTTTTTCAAGGGTATACTCATTAGCAAGGCATTTATTGTTTATAGCAAGTGTCTGGTTTCACAGGGCCTTGTGACATTTTCACAGCTCTTTTTTCTTACCTAGTGGAAGATTCCACCTTCTAAAATATATTTTACTTTTGAAAAAGTACATTCTACCTTCTTAAAGTACATCAGCCTCTCTGACAGGATTCTCAGCTGAGCTGGGGTACTCAGCCGGAGAGCAGTGCCAGAGATGAATGGGTGAACGCTCCCGGGGAGGAACACGTCCCAGTACTTTCCTACCCAAATGAAGCCACTTCTCTAAGGTCCTTTTTATGCTTCTGTAGGTTTTGCTCCAGAGTTTCTCACCCAATGGCTTTTGCAGCAGCTGCTTGCTGAATATCCACCAACATGGGCTCCCTCAGGCAAAGTGTGGTTGGGTCTGCATGAGGAACATTAGGAAGGTGAGAATGATGCTTGAAATGCTTCTAAAATGTTAGAAGGGAGGGGAGTTGCAAGTACACTACTAGCACGAAAGGTCTTTCAGGAAAACACCGGCACCCTGCGAGGGTCTGTGCACATGATGCCCGCGGCAGCACAGCCGCATCTCAGAGAGCCTGAGCCACTGGGACCTGGTTGATCATTCTCGCCCGGCAGACAGCAGACCTCAGAGGGTCTCTGGAGACCTGGACGGTGGCCCCCGCGTTGACTCGACCCGGGCTGCCCCGGCTGCTGTGCCCCTCGCCTCGGGGGACAGCCCCCCCCTGCAGCTCCTCCCCTGCGAGTCTGGGCAACTGCCCTGGAGAAGGAAGCGAGGGAGCTTGGGACAACCAACCCCCCCCCCGTTCGCCCTGGCAGGAGGCCATGGTCAGCTCTTTTACCTCTGGTGGTCTCGTCACTGACGGTAAGGGCTTTCTCCTTGGGTGGCGTCAGTAAGGCAACCAGGCCCTTCAGCAGGGCCGGCCGGACCTGGCGGGCCATGAGGGCCTTCAGCAGCTGGATGGCTGGTAGAGAGGGAGGGAGGGAGAGATGGAGGGAGAGAGGCAGCCATCCGGTACGGCTTGTCGCGGCGGCGGGTCGCTCCGCAGGCAGGGGGTGGCAGCGGACATCACCCTATAACCCTACCGTTAAGGAGCCAACGGTTTCAACGGTCATTAACTAACTCGTTATTGTTCTATTTTTCACCAGAAAAAGGGGTAGCTCCACCGAAATGGAGCCTCAAAAAATTTCTCGACACTCGTGCCTGTTCCTCTCCACGGAAATCTTTAGTAAAAGGCGAAAGATTTATACGATCTGAAGAGAAACCAGAGTATAACGAGCTTTCGGTCCCCGGCACACCGCCTGTCTGCCCCGCGCCACATAAGTCACGGCGACGGGTCCCCGCCCACCCCCACGGTCCCACGGCCCCCAACCCGGCCCGGCCCGGCCCCACCGCGAGCGGCCCAGCCCCACGGACCCGTACGGTTCGGACCGGCCGCGGCGGCAGACATCGGCGGGGCCGGGGCAGGGCGGGGCGGCCGCGGTGCACCCTGGGTATGCAAATCAACCGAATGCTAATGAACACATGCTAATAAGACACATGCTAATGAGGCGGCGGGGGAGGTGCCTGCGGTGCGGGATGAGCGCTGCCACCGCCTCTGCCGGTCACGGAGCGGGTCCCGGCTCTCCCGGCCACAACTGGGGGGCACCATATTTCCCCCATTCGCACACCACTACCCCCCCCCGTCGCTCTTTTCGACAAACGTCCCCGCCAATTTTCATTCTGATTTTTACCAGAAAAAGGGGTAGCTCCACCGAAATGGAGCCTCAAAAAATTTCTCGACACTCGTGCCTGTTCCTCTCCACGGAAATCTTTAGTAAAAGGCGAAAGATTTATACGATCTGAAGAGAAACCAGAGTATACCCCACTTCCCCCCAGCACACCTACCCACCCCCGCCTGCCGCCCCATAGGACACGGCGACCCCCACCCCGACCCCCGCCGCCCCACCCGGCCTGACACCGGCTCGCCGCGGCTACCGGCACCCCCGGCTCGGTCCGAGCCCACCGGCCACGCCGGCTCGGGGCGGCTGTGACCAGCGGGGCCGGCGCGGCCCTGCCCGCACTGCACGCTGGGTATGCTAATCAGAGCCATGCTGATGAGGGACATGCTAATGAGGCGGTCTGCCCTACCGGGCGGGGGCGGAGCGAGCGGCCGGGGCGGCGGAGCGGCAGCGGGCAAGGAGGCAGCACCGCCCGGGGTGGGTGGCATCGTCCCCCCGCAGTGAGCAGAGGGATCGGCCCCGCAGCAGCATCCCCACCCCGGGAATCAGCTGTGCTTCGCACCCTGTAGTAAATCTATTTTTCACCAGAAAAAGGGATAGCTCCACCGAAATGGAGCCTCAAAAAATTTCTCGACACTCGTGCCTGTTCCTCTCCACGGAAATCTTTAGTAAAAGGCGAAAGATTTATACGATCTGAAGAGAAACCAGAGTATAACTAAGGCGTCTTCCCGCGCACAGACCCCTCTCCCCGTTGTCCCCCCGCAGCACACGGCGACCCCCGCCGCTTTTGCCCGCCCCCCGCCGCCCCAAAGCCGCACAGGAACACACTCCAACCCCCCCCACCCGGGCGGCCCAGAGAAGCGGCGGCGGCGGACAGCGATACCGGCGCCGCGCCGGCGCTCCGCGGTGCACCCTGGGTATGCAAATAAAATGAATGCTAATGAGCTTAGTGTTAACGAGGCGCCCTGCACAGCCGCAGCTCGGCGGGAGCGGTAGCTTCGTGGGGGCTGCTGCGCCCCTCTGTCCCCGCCGCGGATTCGGTGGCCCCCGAACCGCACGGGCTGAGCCTCTCCTCCCTTAGTGTCCATCCCCGCCACCCCTGCCCAGCCCTGGAGATGGCTACCCCAGCCGCAGCCTCCCTGAGCCCCCCTCGGCCACCACCTGGGGCAGGTGGATGGGTCCTACCTTCGTACTGGACCTCCAGGTGCACCGAGCACAGTAAGCTCAGCACGGGCTCCACCAGTATGGAGGGCGCCTCTCCCACCACGTCCTGGGGGCAAACAGGCAGAGTGACAGGGACAGTCTTGACAGTACTCCATGCTGTCCTGTTTTAGGCACAGGGGCTGCCCAGTGCGGCCCCTGACACCCCCAACTGGCCTAGCTCCCGCCAGGGCAGGAAAGACAGACATGGGATCTAACGCTGCCCCTCAGCCCCAGGCAGACCCACCACCCACCTGCATGACCACGAGCGTCTGCAGAGCCAGCTGCTGGGCTCGGGGGGAGGCGCAGGGCAGCACAGCAATAAGGCCTTTGTAGACTTGCTTCTGGTACTTGGGATTGCCGCGACCCAAAGAGTCCAGCAGAACCTGCACGTCTTCTTGAGCCTCTGCTGAGCTGGAAGTGACCAAGAAGTTGGCGAGGGATCGCACCCCTGGGCAGAGAAAGAGACACCAAGTTGTGTGTCTGGATGATTCTGGGTCACCCATCTCGTGTGTTTTACTGACACCCCAAGAGAAGCATAGCTTAAAGAACAGAAGCCAGGAAAAAAGTTCTTTGGCCTTTGTCAGGAGCCACAGCACCAACTGGAAAACCAGTCGGCAAAATTCTCAGCTGGAGTAGGTAGCCAAGGCCCTTCTGCGGGCATTTACACAAGCAGAGTGTGATGCCAACAGTGCTGCTAAAGATCTCTGCGCAGATCCTGCAGCTTTGCGTCCCTTGGAGGAAGCTGTGATGGCAGGTATCACCCCGTAGCCTCCAACACCGTAATCTGAACAACAGAACAACTAACAGAAAAAAAACCAAAACCGTAATGCTCTTTCAAAAGATACAAACCACAAAACCCTCCCACCCCCAGAGGGGAAGTCTGGGAAAGTTTGCAGTAGGTGAACGCTGTGGGTAAGAATGGAAACTGTTTTGTGGTTTAACTGGAGCAGTTGCAACCAGCAGGACAGCAGTATTCCATCAAAAGAAATGACTGTAAAGAAAGGCAGCTCATTAAAAACTGAGAGAGGGGATGAAATGCAACTGCTCAGCGATAGCCGAGACCCTGAACTCCTTCCAGCCAGACAAACGCCGCAGCAATCTGCCATCCGGCCAGTGGAGGGGAAGGGACCGTGGCAAGCAGAGGTCAGGGAGAACATCCTCGCCTGAATTAGGAAAAAGCATGGATGGACACGCTGCCTACCGTAGCTTTCACAAATAAGCTCCTTGTATTTCCTGCCAGCGTTTGCGACGAGCTGCAGCAGCTTCACAGACTCCCTTTTGTCCTCTTCTTTCAGGTGGTTCAACCCCAGTATTTCCAGGAGAATCAAGACACCTCCGATCTCCAGAAATTCAATAATGTATCTGTGTCTGCAAGGATAGAGGGTACAAAGCCACAAGTGTCACCTGCCTTGGAGCCCATCTTCCAGTGGGTGCCCGGGCAGTGAACACAAGGAGGCTCTGCCTGGAGCGCAGAGGCAGATGCCCGCCAGCAGCACGCTTTGCTGCTAGCAGGTTACCAGCTCCCGTTTTGCCCTGTGCTCATTTCAGGTACCAAACTACAGGCACAAAAAGCCCTGTCTCCATACTCGGGCTCTCACCACACTTCTTCCACATCATGTCAGTGACCCGGTGGCTCTGGGGACACGCACAAGCAGTGGATTTGGTTTTGAGAGCATTTGGAATTTCTACCACGAGCCTCACTGGGGCCTGCCTTGCTTGCACAGCCCTCCCAAAAGATCACCAAGGACTTGTTATTTTCTTATCTATTCACCCCCTCACCCTTTTGTGCCCTTCCCAGGGCGCCATTCACACAGTGACATTCTATACTCACCCACTCGCAGCAGACAGGAAGATGCCAATGGACTTGAGCAGCTTGTTGAGGCACGTGCTGTACATGTAGCTGTTAGACAAGGCTAAGGAGAGATTTACAGACCATTGTGGTGTCCCCCAGGCTGCCTTTGGCAATGTGGAGGTCTGATCTGGGTACTGTCTCTGCGAGAGAGCACGGACCTTCCTCTCACAGAGGTGCAGAGGCAGCACGCTCATCCCAATGTGAGAAAAAAACACTAATTCTAGTTTCCTGACAGACCTAACTTTCTCTTCAGTTCCATCTTTAGATAGCCACTTCCTCTCCCCTGCTGGATATGGATGCCTCCATACAGAAGCTCATTTTTTAAGCAAATTTTTGGTAGAGAACTTTCCCACTACCATACTCCTCCTCCAGCTGTCCAAGGAAACAGATACGTCATCCTGAGCCATGCTGTTAGGCGAGCCAGAAACAAGCTGGCTCCCTGGGAGAACTCCAGCTCCAGCTCTGGTTCTGTCTTGCCATCATTGCTTCTAATGAAGTTGTTCAGGATGTGACTTCGAGCGACTTTGTGGGCACTATCCCATTCCTGCAAGAAAACCATGAGCTTCCTGATGGCTTCCTGCTCTTTGGCAGAAGTCATGATCTCTTCTGCCTAGAAAAAAGTGAGAAAGAAGTTAAAAAAGGGCTTTGAAGATAGAAAAAGTCTAAGGAATTACCACCAGAATCACATTTAAAATCTCTGGCAAATAATATTAAAGCACTTACTAGCTAGTAATTTAATCTCGTTTCCCATTATACTCATTTCATAGATAAAAAGACTGAGGCAAGAGGAGAGTCCCTGGTATGTCTGAAGCTGCACAATGAATCTGCAACAGATTTGAGATTATTTTCCAGGGCAGGTGGTTTCACTGCAGGAGCTCTCTTCTCTGCTCTGTTAATAAAGTAATTTTGATGTCACCCATTCCCCCAGCCTCGGTTTCTCGCTAGCCTCATGATCTGAGCACTGCATCTCATATCTGACCTGCCAGAGAGTAAATAGGGTGAAATGAGAGGACAAATAGGTATGGATTTATGGGGAGTGACAGGGTCAAGGGGGCTGTAAATGCCTGTTAGCACAGCAGTGCAGCGTGCCCTCACTCACATGATGGAGCAACAGCCATTTGGACTGGGCCCACATCCGCTCCAGGAGCATGTGCTTGGCTTTGGCACTAGGGCAGCGCTTTAGGACCCTTTGGCCTGACACACATTTGCTCTGTTTCTTTCTTATCTACTTTCTATGGCATGTTTTTAAATAATCTAAGAAAACCTGAAATGGTAAGAACTATAGGGAAGACAACAGAAGCTCCAGAAACATCCCTTGCCTGCACTTCCTTCTGTCCCTTCACAGAGGTGTTAAATAAAGCAATCCATATTTTGCCAAATTTCTTTTTCACGCTTTGAGCTCAGTATGATATCCCCTATTCCAGCTTGACAAATGTGACGATCCACTTAGTAGGGGGATGAAATGTCAGAAGATTAAACTCTCTGCTCCATAGGTGAGAGTTTCACTGACATGTATGCGTTCGGCTTTAAAACACTGACCAGTCTCAAGGAGCCTCGCGCTTAAACATCAGTATCTGTGTACAGACACAGATGCGGAAAGGGGGACAAGGTCACAGACAGTTGCATTAACACAGGTGTGTTGCCCTCCACCCAGCTGTATCATCATGCCTAAGGTTAAGAAAGGAATTCCCGCCTTGTCTAATACATTTCTTGGACTTCCTACCTAAGAAAAGCACCATTTTAGGTTTTATTTAAAGTGTGGTTTAAGCAAAAAAAAAAAAAAAAAAGTTAAAATTATACAAAATCTTTGTATTTCAAAATAAGAAGTTTCTTTCAATTTAATACAAGTCGCCAAGATTACCAATTTCCTATCTACAAAGTTCTTCAGCCTTTTCTCCTATAATCTGGAGCAAAATCCCAAACCAGTTCCAGAATATACCCAAGATACCTGCTCAAAAGTAACTTTCTATTGCTATTATCTGAACCAGACTGAAAACAACGACCATGAAGTGAACATGTACCTCAGTGCCTGAAAACAAACAAACAGTGTCTTCAAAAAGCTGGCTAAGAAACAATATTTGAGAGTTGAGATTAAATTTCATTTGGGAATTAACGGTCTGTGCTCTGTAAGGAGTCTGTGTCCTTGGCAGGGCGTTTGCCGGATCTCCTTTGCGGGGAAGCAGGTTTAAAATAAATCCATTTTCCCAAAATAGTTGTGATTGAAAATGTTATTAGCCATAACAAATGTTAGTGCTGACAGGAGAATGGCCTGTTAGGGGCCTCTGGTGAAACAGTCAAGTGAAAGTCATATTTCACATTATTGCGAACATTTTCCTGTGATTTACAGAATATTTGTGAAACATTACTTGCAAGGCATATGATTGATATGGAGAGAACAGCTAGTGTGTAGGGAGAATCTGTATTTCACAGAGACTGTTTGCATGAAATTTACAGTCCCATAAAGTGCTCCTCTGTCCTCAACAGAGATCTAGTTAAAAGAACTTTACAGTCTGAAACATCCCAAAATTGATTCTAAATTAACATTTCCATATTTATGTTTAAGATGCTGGTGGTGTAATGCTATTGTATTTTTATTATAAATCTGCAGTAACCCCCCACTATACAGAAATACCAGCATCAGCCTCTGGACGTGAGGATTTTAGTGATACAAAGGGCTTGCCTATGAATCAACAGCAGAAAAAAGAAGAGTTTGAAACAATGATCACATGAGGCTTCTGAGGATATGGTGGTATCTGTCCCTGGCTGCTATAATAACAGCATCTGCTGACATAGTAGTCTTTAAGCCAACATTGCCAAGTACCCTGAAAAACGTACATGAATATTTTTTATTATGACCCTTTTACATATGGGAACATAGAGACACAGGGAAGTTAAATGACTTCCCTGAGTCGTTTGTCAGTGCTAGTATCAGCACATAACTCCTGTTTGTTGGCTTCAAACTCTGCTCTTAACAGTGCTGGGCTGCCACCCCAGTCCCTTGGACCTAATAATCAAAACAAGGCTGGGTCAGGGCAGTGCTTTATTCCTGCCAAGAAAAACACAAGTGATTTAGGAACTGGCTCTGGCAATTCAGCAGTTCTTTACATCCAGAGTTCTGCTAAATCATCAGATTGAGATCAAAAGGCAAACCGGTGCTGTGTCAGCCTCAGTCCGAGTGTCAGGGACTGACAGGACTCATGGAAGGACAGTGTGATGGTGATTTGGTGTTACCTTTGCGTCTTGCAATATCAAGGTTGTGCCCAGCATCAAGCAAAACTTAGAGCTTCTGTTTCCCCAGCAGGTTTCACCCTCTCCTGGCATACCTCAAGGCCCCACAACCTACCTCACACAGAATGCACCTTCCCCAGTGTACCCCAGTCCCTATCAACCCACAGTCCCACTGGCCCCTCTCTCAACTACACGTCCTGCCTCCCAGCCCCACTGTTAACCCCAACCCCAGCTCTAGCCCCTGCACTCCTCCCACCCCCAGCTGGGCCCTGCACTGACCCCTACACCCACGCCAGCCCCTATTCCCCCTAATCTCCTGCAGCCTCAACACTCCTCTCCCAGGCCCAACCATCCCACCAGACCTGATCCAGCCCAACCACAGGCCCTGTCCTTCCCCCCACCCCAGGACTTATAGCCCCTCACATGCTCCCTGACCCCAGTGCCCACCTCAGCCTCCGCGTCCCCCCGACCTGACCCAAACACCCACCTCAGGACCAACAACCCCCTTCCGCCCCCACGCCCACCTCATCCCCCAGACCCCTGATCGCGACCCACACTCCAGGCCCTACAATTCCCCTCATTTCGACCAGGCCCTACAACCGCCCCGACCCCAGCGCCCCCCTCAGCCCCTCACTCCCTCTCACCTTCCCCGAGGGGGCGGATACTCCGCAGAATAACTGACACCGCAGCCGAACCAATCGCGACCCGCCTCTGCCCCCGCGGCCCAATGGGTGGGCCAGTCTCCGCCCCGAGTGGGCGGGGCGCCTAGTGGGGGCCGGGTGCTAAGGGCGCGTTGCTAAGGAAGTGGGAGGTGGGAAAGGGAGGGAGAGTGAGGTGAGGTGGGCGCTTTCCTTTCCCATTGGCTGTGGGAGGGCCGGGGGGCGGAGCTTCCGGTGGGGAGAGCGGAAGCGCCGGTGGGGTGTGAGGCGGGAGTGCGGCGATGGGGGCCCGCGGGCTGGAGGCGGCGGTGGTGGAGCTGGCGCCGGGGGAGGCTCTCGGTGCGGGGGCGATCGGGCCTGGAGGGCCCCGAGGGTGAAGGGCAGGGCGGGAGAGCCCGAGGGACCCCAATGACAGGAGGGACTGGGGGACCCCTGAGGGTGGCAGGGGGCAACTGGGCCTGGGAGACCCCTGAGGGTGGTTGGAGGCAACCGGGCCTGGGGGACCCCTCAGGGCATGGGGAGAGGGAGCCGTGGAGACACTTGCAAAGTACCAAGTGTCTGGTAGTTTCTGGAGGGCAGGGCAGGATGCTTCCCTTTCCCCCCTGGAGGTGGGCAGCAGTCTCCGAGGCCTCCTTGGCTCCTGGGGAGGCATGAGGAGGGGGTCTCTGCCCCCTCATAGCGGTCTGCTGGGTTTGCATCAGTGTAGAGCTTTGGGGAGCTGCAGGGATTGAAACTGTGCTGTCCTACTGGGCACGCCCACATACTGAAATGGGATGAGGCAATATTCATGGGCGACTGAGCAATTACGTTAATACCTGCTTCACCATTACCTTTAAACTTTATTAACCAGGCAAGATGCCATAACTTCTGATTCTGGTAGACTGGAGGGCAATTATTTTAAATCTCGTGATTTGTTTCAGAGAGCAGTACAGAGAGAGGGCGTGCAGACGGTCAGCCTGTGGTGATCCTTCTAGGATGGGCAGGCTGCCAGGACAAATACCTGGCCAAATACAGTGCAATCTACAGTCAGAAGGTGAGTAGCTTATTTATATTTTCATGACACTGTCATACAGTTCTCTGAGAAACTGCTGCTTTTCTGCATGCTGGTAAAATCGCTCTAAAGCCTCTTTCAGACTGAAGAGTCACTGGGAGTGAGTGGCGAGTTCTCTTGTCATTGAAAGCTCCTTGTCTCTTGGAGCCCAGGCAGCATTATCTAACAGTTGCTGATGTCATCTTTGCACGTGCAGCTGAGGCAAAAATACTTCCTTGGAGAAACTTTCTGCTGTTGTGTGAATCACTGGATTATTTTAAGGCTTTTAAAGTTGTGAGATTATTCAGGAATGACATGAACTGTGTTAGCTTTCCAAACAGGTAAGCGTGCAGGGAAAGATTATGCATTTACTGCTTGCTAACAGGGCACAGCACAGACTTGGTGAGGTCAGGCTGAGGACTGACAGAGCATGTCAGCATCTGTTGTTCCTTTGGCTTTTCCTTCCTGTGAAGATGATTCATCTAAATGTTTTAATCCAAATTCATTTTATCCTGTCTGTGGAACAGGCATCCTATTATAGTCATTATAGTCATCATCCTATTATAGCCATACCTGCTCACTAGGAACCCCTTGTTTTTGAATTAGAGAGGTCTGTCCGATTGCTAGTTCCCTAAGTTATGATGTTTTGCTTTCTAATGCTATATTTTACTGGAATGACCCCAACTTGTAGTATGGGGACCCGGTGAAACTAAATTAGACCTTTTTTCTTTTCCTTTTTTTTTTTGGGCAGTATAAAAGGATCTTGCATTTATCCAAATCTGTTTCAGTTATAGGTGGCAAAGTTTATACATTAACAAGTCTATTGTTAATATGTAATCCAGTGCAAGACTAATGAATTGGCTTGTTCTAGTGAAGAATTAATTGTTAAGTGACTGTTGTGACTAAGAGATGCTGCTGATCAGATGAGGAGCATGTTACATGGCAGCATGCCAACTTCCTAAAAAATACTTTTCTATCAGAAAGGTGACAGGAATGGGAAAAGAGAGAAAAGGTTTACCTTGCAAGATGGTATAGCAGACTTTGATTTAAGAACTTGATACCCTGCTCTTCTCTTGCACTGTTTCGGGAGCTCTGGGCGGGAGGGCTGTCTTGGTGGCTTTGCCTTGTGTTTGTCAGTGTGTAACGTCAGTGAGTTTAGGTGATAGAGAAGATCTAAACCTACATTTATAAAGGCAGTTCCATTTTCTCTATTCAGAAACTCCTCCAAGATTCTTTTTCCCAATCTACACCTAAATGTAAGGCCTTAACTCTAAAGGCAATTGCTTGGGCATTCTGAATCTCTGAACCAGTGCTCTTCATTTGCACAGCTGGAGTGTTTTAGAAAGGCTTATGAAAATCGTGTCAGTGTTGGTTGTGGGTGAGTTTTAGAGACAGCTGCAAACAAGTGCTACCTAAGGACAGGAAGAAGGTCCTCCTCCTTCTTACGTTTGTTTCAGCGTCATGAATTAGATGTGTAACAGAGCATGTCCTTCTTACCAAAATGGCTGATAGTGCAGGTTTGTGAATCAGGGAGATGGTTTTCTCTTCCTGGGTGAAGACTAACACTCATAAAAGCTTGGGTGGCAGTGTCCCCAGGGGCTGTGGCAGTTTGAACAAGATTTGAAAGGGTCTTAAAACACCATCAAACCCAGGCCTTTGCTGCTGCAGAAACCTTTTCATAATACCATGTGCTGTTATGATTAATATAGTCCTATTTGTATTGGTGCCTTGCTACTGACACTAAGACTTTCTTCTGACCCTGTGGTTTCTGTTGGAAACCTGTCCCAAATTTTCACGTTCTTTGTACTGAAGCTTGCCTACTCCGTGTCATTTACAGCACAGTGTAACTGTGTGTGTGGTCTCTTTCTGTTCTTCTTAGGGGTGCACCGTCATCCGCTACACGGCTCCGTGGAGGATGATATTCTTCTCTGAGAGCTTTGGCATCAGATCTCTCCAGACCCCAGCCAGGCAACTCTTGGACCTGCTCTTTGACTACAGCGTTGAAAACAGACCGATCCTTTTTCATGTTTTTAGCAATGGTGGCATCATGCTGTACCGTTACGTCATCGACGCGCTCCACGCTCACAAGCCATTTAAGAACCTCAAAGTAGCGGGCACCATTTTTGATAGTGCCCCTGGCAGAAGAAACTTGAGAGGAAGCCTTCGTGCCTTGGCAACTGTCTTGGTATCCACAAATGTGCTGCTGAAGTATTTCTTTTTTTTTGCTTTTGCCACTACAGCTTTTGTGCTGCGGATCCTGCTGTACCCATTGACCCGCTTCATCCACGAGAGCCATTATGATGCCCTGCTGAAAGCGCCCTCGCGGTGGCCTGAGCTTTACCTCTATTCCCAGGCTGACGCCATCATCAAGGCCAGCGACGTTAAGCACATGGCTGATGCCCGGCAGCAACTCGGTGTCTCCGTGAAAGCCGTGGACTTCTCGGATTCGGCTCATGTCAGCCACATGCGGGTGTATCCCACCTATTACAGCAACCTCTGTACGACTTTCCTGTCTGACTGTGTCGGGGACTCGCCTCGCTAGTGGTGTAATGGCCTCCGGTGTTTGCCTCTGCTTTGCTCAGCTTGTGTGGGAAACGTGTCTTTGAAGGGAGGAAAGTAGAGACTTCTTAGCTTTTTTTTTTATTTTTTTTTTTTTTATTCACCATCTACAAGTCTGAAAGCCTCCAGGCTTTGGGCCAGCCATACTGTAGCAGAAAGTAGACATGGATTGATTTAAAGTACTGAAGGTGAAATCTTAGCATGGTTGATGTTCTTTACCAAGGTGTCACAGATCAGAATTTCAAATGGAGTGTTATTTGTTTCTTCCTGTCTCCTATTGTTCTCTGCTTTCCATCTGTCTCCTTGTTGCTTGATGTCCAATGTGCATGTTCTGTTGCCTTGTACTGATTTTACAATACAGCTCTTCCATGTCTTTATTGGTTTTTTCCTCTCTGCCATTTCTTTTTTTTTTTTTTAATCTTGCAGTGAGCAAACAGAAGCAGCTCTGCAGGACTCCTTTCTTCTCTGGGTGCATCCCAGCTCTTGTTATACTCCTTGCTGGAGATCAGGCCCAGAAACCAAGTGTAAGACCTGGAAAAGGCTTGTGCAGTGTGGTGTGACCAGACTGTCATTGGTTCCGTTGAATAGCTGAGTTAAAGCAGTTAAAACTCTGATCCTTGACGGAAACTCAAATGTTTGTGATAACTTCAGTGTTCTCCAACCAAAAGATTTAAGTTAACTTTTTTGAATGTCTTGTGTTTTGTTTCTCTTCCTTCCAGTCTTTCGTGTGTTCTCCTGAATAGTTTTGCTTTCTTGGAGAACTGCTCGTTTATTATTGTGTGCCTTTGAGCAGCCTATATTGTGCATCTGGAAACGCAGGGAAACTGGCACAGCTGTAACCCAAAAGACCTCAGAAATAGAAAAGTGGAACTGCAGAGAAAAAATGAAACTGTCTCTTGGAGCTATGATTTATACTGGGTATTTCTTAAATCACTTCCAGCCCACAAATGACCATGAAATTCGATGTTTTTTCCCCCATAATGTTCTCTTCAGATGATAAGTTTTTCCTGTCTGTGCAGCGTGTACTGGTAATATGTGAAATTAATTCCTTCCACCTAGTGAAAAAGAAGCTGATTGCGCTGTGCTTCAGCCATGCTTGGTTTGGGGTTTTGTTGTTTATTTGGGGGAGAAGCGGGGATAAAGAGAGAGGAGAGCCTGCCAATAATGTATTTATCCCATGTCATGGCATTGCAAACTAATTAATAACGTGGTGGACAGGATTAGCCGACTTTAAATTCTTTAATTTAAATTCTTTAGTTGAAATTGTTTAAATTCTTTTAATTCTTTACATTAGCTGACTTTAAGTCAAAGGTTGCTGGGAACAGGCTCTGGAGGGCTATGGGCCTGTTTGAACAAGGGGCTGCCCTCGAGGGGTAGGAACATGAAAAGCACAAGGACTTTTAGAGATGTTTGCTGCCCGTGGGCTGCTCTGCTTGTCTTGCCCACCCTTGGGATGCTGTCCTCCACAATGGCGAAGCACTTGCTGTTCTGAATCGACACACAGAGAGGGAGGTCTCTTGGGAAGCCCTAAAATAATTTGGAAGATAATAAAACGAGAACCGTAACACCTCAGAAATGGCAGCACAGGGTGAGCCGTGGTCAGTGGCCGGAACAACTCTTTCTAGCTGGCCAGTGTGGCAACGCCTATTTAAAACAGAGAATAACCCCACGTTGGGCGTGGTTTTAAAGGGTGGACTGGGATGTATAGGATAGGTGGGAACTAGCCAAAAAGGGGGCCGATGGCCTCGTTTGTCTTCATTTTTTTTTTTTTTAAGTGAAAACTGGCTCCAGGCACAGGAGCCCTTGTTGCTTGGGGTCTAGTCTTGTAGGTGTGATGCCAGTTCCAGCTTCCACCGAGAAGATGAGTTGTGAGGGCTGCTGTGCAGTGAGGTAGCCACCAGCCTGCTGCTTTTTCATGAAGAAATTCTTGTTCCTAGGGTTTGGACCTGTGAAATCCAGGCATGGTCCCCTATCCCATCGGAGATCTCCCAGCTTTTTAAAGTGGGCCCCAGGTTTACGCTGCCACTGCCGTAACTCCCGAGCTGTGACCTGTGTGCCCCTTCCTGGAGAGCTGGGCTGTGTCTTCTGGGCATCCAGCCTGCCTGTGGCACTGTGAAAACTCTTTGGGAGCAGAGGTGATAAAGGTTATTTAACTAGCATTTGCCCTCATGCTCGTTTCTATGGGTTCAGTATTTACACAACTGTTAAACACTCCATCATATACGCCTCTGAATTAGAATCATAGAATCATCTAGGTTGGAAAAGACCCTTGGGATCATCGAGTCCCACTACCTACTACCTACTCTACTACCTACTCTACAAAAGTTCTTCCCTACACCATATCCCCCAACACCACATCTAAGCGACTCTTAAACTCATCCAAGGATGGTGACTCAGTCACCTCCCTGGGCAGCCTGTTCCAGTGTCTGATCACTCTTACTGTGAAGAGTTTCTTCCTAATGTCCAGTCCAAACGTACCCTGTTGCAGCTTGGATTAATACAGATGTGCTGGGCTGGGAATCTGCTGTTCCTGTTTGTTGCTGTGGGTGTTGAGTTTCTCCTGTTTAAGGACTCGGGCTGTCCCAGAGGGTGGCTGGCAGGAGCTGGAGCTACACCCAGGTGGAGGTGTCCCGTGCTGAGCAAGTGGGAACCAGGTCACGGGCATTTCCACAGCTGCAAAACTGCCTTGAAATTTGGGGCTAATTCCTGTACACACCTCTCTAAGAGCAGGGGCCATCTCGAGCAAGGCAGTGGTTTACAGAGGAAGTCATCAGCACCTATCTTCTGGGTGGGTTTTGTTTTCCGTATGCCAGGAAGCTATAATTATGATTATGAACAGCGCGTTAAATGTATTGTGTGAGATATTGCCCTCTTTCCTATACAGCATGTATGCTTCCCCCCCTCCCCGTGCCCCCTTTCTGCCCTCTTTATTTCTCTTGCTTGTTATTTGAAACAGAAGGTTAATAACTTGGAGCCCGGAGGCACACGGCCAAGAACTGATCCAAGCACTACTGGATTTAAAAAAAAAAAAACCACAACAACCCATCCTCAAGCCTTTAATCCTTGCTAAACTGTCACAGTTTGGTGCAGCCTGTGTTCCCAAAGAGCTTCAGCCCGAGCGCTGAAAGCCAAAGGCTGGGATATCGTGGCAAATCCCAGTAAGTCTCTGAGACGAGCTGTAGGAGGGGGTACTGCGGATCCGCTCTTCGGGAGGAAAAATGCAGCGTCCCTGGGCTTGCCTCCTGGGTGGGGAGCGGGACGTGGCACCGGGAATCTCTGTCTGGGGAGCCCAGAGCTGGATTTCACAGAGTCGTAGAATTGTCTGGGTTGGAAGGGATCTTTCAGATCATCGAGTCCAACCACCAACAATGGATTAGCCGCAGCCCATCCATCCTGCCCAGACATCGGAGCAGCGTGGGCCAAACACCAGCGGCGGGGGGGGAGGAGGGTGTCCGAGGGCCAGCTGCCACCATTGCGCATTTCCCAGCTCAGGTCATTTTGCAGAAGCACAAATTAACCTTTCCTCACCAAACAAAAGCTGTTTGTGAGTGATTCCTCGGTGAGGGAGCTGGCTGCCAGCTCACTCCCCGGTGCTGCCTTCTCTCCCCGGGCAGCGGTGGTGTTAGGGGAAGGTGTTAAAAATGAAGAAAAAGCTGCTGGTGGGTGGCCGGGGTGGTGGTGTGCCTGGGCTGGAGGGTGCTTATCTGCTGCTGACAGGTGGTGGGAGGGTGCCCCTGCAGCCGGGGGGGTGGCTCCACGGCGCTGGGAGAGACCTGGGCAGAGCAGGGGCATGATCCAGCTCAGCTGGGGGTTGTGTTTTGGAGCAGGGAGATGATCCACCTCAGCTGGGGGTTGTGTTTTGGAGCAGGGAGATGATCCAGCCCAGCCGGGGGTTGTGTTTTGGAGCAGGGAGATGATCCAGCCCAGCCGGGGGTTGTGTTTTGGAGCAGGGAGAGCATTTTGCAGTGCTGGTAATTCAAGTAGAGCCCCTGGGCAAAGACTGACCCGTGCCCACACCTGATAAAGGTGTTTTAAAAGCTTGATGTTGCCTTTTTGCGTGTTTGGCCAGGAAATTGTGTATGGGCTGAGGCCCCATCTTTGGAGGCATTGGGAAGGCTCAGGCCCACGTGTGAAGCTCTGCTGCTGGTGGGAGAGGGAGGGTGGGCGGCTGGAAATGGAAACGAGCACTCCAACCCCACGTTCTGCTTCCTATAAAGAGAAGTGGGGTGGTGTGAGGATGGTCTCCATCGCCCCCGTGGAGGTGATGGAGGAGGTTGCGACTGTGACAACCTCCCTGATGGCAGCGGCGTGGGATGCTCCGGCCCGGGAGGCTCCACGAGGTGGCAGCAGGTCCCCTCTTTCCTGCGTGGAGAGATGTCTAGTTTAGGAGACAAGCACAGCAGACGCTGGAGAAGAGGCCAACAGCGCAGCTCGTCCTGGCGCTTCTGCATGCTTGAGAGCATCTCCCGCAAAAAGTCCCCTCTCGAGGCAAGGGAAAAGACCGGCAAGAACAAACTCGGAGAAGCAGAGATCATGAGTTAATAATATGCAACAGCATCTAACCCTGGGGCTGCCTGTCCCTGGAAGTCGGGCTAGATACTATTTTTCATCTCTAACTGAATGTTAAAACCTCCTGTCTGTGTCCTATGTCTATATGGCATATGTCTTCTATACCTGTCTAATGGCAGGAATAGCGTTACTGCCCTTCCCACGTTGGCAGGCCAGGTCACACCACTTCCCTCTCCATCACCCAGAGAAGGCTAGCTAATTTTTAGGCAAATCTGTGCAATATTGTGGTTAGACAGACCACGGTCCAACCTCTGGAAACCCCACAAATCGGGGCTGTGGAGCTCCTTTGGGTTCCCCGTAGCCCCCACCAGCCCTGGAGAGGGAGCTGAGCTTAGAGCTGCTGTCTGGAAAGGCTGGCAGGACACACACCCCCCCCCAGCACACAGGGCTGGGGGCTTGGGGGGCAGTTAGGAAACAGAATAGCAAAACCAGGGGTCACAACCACTATCTGGACCCCCCCAATACACCCCCCTCACACAGCTCCTGTATCCAACCCTGGTAATGGGCAAGGGAGGCAGGGGCAGCTGCTCGCCCTGCCTGCCTGGCATCCCCCCCATCCCCTTCCCTTTGAACTTGAGCCCCCGTCCCCTCGTCTCTGCATCCTCAAAGGGCTGCATGTCTGTCCCCTGCACCACTGGCTGGAGATGGGCTGCCCGGGCAGGTGTGGGGTGGGCAGAGGGGTGCACAGCATCCTTCAGCCACCCTCCCAAACCCATGGGGGCTGGGACAGGGAGAGCTTGGGCAGCCCCTGCCCTCCCCGGGTGATGAATGAGCTGACAATCGGGTATTGATAAGGAATTAACCTTGAGCCCTTCTTGCTTCAGTGTCAATAGAGCAGGAGCCAAGTACACACGTTTGATTGGAAATCTGTGTTTGGCCTCTGCGCCCATCGACATGCCGGAGAGACAGGAGGGGGGTGTGAACCACCCCGCTGCCCCCTCCCCAGCCCGGACCACCCCCCTGGGTCCCTCTCAGCTCTCCCAGCCCATGGCTGCTGGGGTTGTCCATGGGCACTTGGCTCTATGGGGCTGCAGCAGACCCTGTGCCCCCCACCTGGCATATGGGGGGTGGGGTGGGTACTAGGGCCCCCTGGTCCCTCAAAGGGCCTGTGCCCATCCTGCTCCAGCCTCCTCTCCGAGCAGTTTGTTTAATTAAGTGTTTTGCCTAATGGGATTGCCTCATTTCCATAACAAACTGGCGGGCTGTCATTAGGTGGGCTCCCTCATTCATTACTGTTAATTAGATATGGATCCCCCAGAAGGCGGCACCGGGTGATGAACGAGGCCCCTGACACACGCTATTACACATTAGCATTTTCTCAATACATCCGATACATCACGGCCCTCCGCTTCCTAAAGATATTTTAAATAAAATATTAGCAGCCCGCTGCGGGGCGGGCGGTGGGGGAGGGAGGGAGGGAGGTTTCCTGCCCCTCACCCTGGCCTCAGGCCTCCTCTGGGCTGCGAGAGGACCCCGAGAGTTGCCGAGATGCCCTGCTGCTCCCTGCCAGCCAAAAAAGCAGCCAAATCCACTCCTTTCCCCATCCTTGCCACTGGAGATGGAAAGAGGACCCTGATATCCCAGCTGCCCACCCCTCACCAGCCTGGGGACCACTGCCCAGCACCCCATCCCCAGGGGACACAGCCACGGGGAGGGGTTAAACACCCCATCGACCCGTCAGCAAAATGTTTGTAAACCAAAAGCGTCGGCGCCAGCCCCACACTTGGGGGGGGAACTTGACCTCCACTCCCCCATCACAGCAGCCTCCCAGTCCCTGCTGTCGGGGGTAACCCTATACCGTGCTGGTGGCCCCTAATGCAGGACGTATAGATCTGTTGGGGCTGGGCGCCTCCTGCCCCCAACTAATGCAGCTGACGAGACTTCATTATGGGGGGATGTGTGTGTGTCCCCTGAGGTGTGCCCTTCGCCCTGCCCTCCTGGCTCTATGGGGGGGGACACACAAGTTGGGGGACATCATCCTTGGTGGGGCAGAGACGCGTCGTTGCAGGGGGATGCTGGGGTGGGATGTCCTGTCCCAGCATCCCCCTGCATCTGTCCCTGCACCCCAAAATAGGACCAGCGCTCCCCTTTGGGACATTACCCACATCCAGGGGCTGCGACATATGGTGAGGGGGTGGGAAGAGGGTTGTCTCCTCCGCTGCCTCTCGCCTGCAAAGGGAAACACAGAAAGGCGGGAAGCACCCAAGAAGATTTATACTTGTTTAATTAATGTCAAATGTAGTTTACAAACGGGAGTGACAAGTACCTCTTTGTATAATATACACCGACACACAATCATCGACACACCGGAATATCGCTTTGTGCAACTGGGATTCTTTGGGCAAAGATAGGTAACTCTGATATTTCAATTTTTTTTTTTTTTTTTTTTTTTTTTAAATCATTTAAACTCATTACAGAAGAGGGGAAGCGGCAGATGCGTGTTACAAACCGGGATGCCTCTCTCCCCAGCCTTCCCCCTGCAGCCCCCCACTTGAAAACAGGGGATGGTGTTACAATTTAAAACAAAAAAATAAACAAAAAGTAACCCCCAAAACAAAGAACCAATGACTAGTTACATATGGTTTTACACGTACGTACATAGAGCACACGGCTGGTCCACAACCCCCCCCAGAAAACCTGGCTCCCTCCTGGGGTCTGTTTCCAAGGAAGGGTTGAGGTGGGGTGTCCTGCCCTTCCCCCCCCCTTCCTGGTTGCCTCTCAAACCCCCCCACTGCACCCTCCCCAAATCCACCTCTGAGCTCCCAGAGCCGGCACCCAGGCAGCGCAGCCCTGGACGGGTGGCACTTTCAGTCCAGCTGTGACTCCCCCAAATTTTCCTCCTCTTTTATAAACACCCACCCGAGTTGTGTGTTCCTGCCCTTCCCCTGCCCCAGTGCTGCTGGCCGGGGGGTCCCCAGCAGTGACGCCCACCGCCGTGGCCCCTTCCCCTGCCTGCAGCCTCCCTTGGGGGGGCAAGACCCTTCTGGGGTGCTTTGGCTTCCTCTGGACCCCGGCAGCTCCGCAGGGATGTGACCCTGAGCAGGAGAGGCTGCAGCTCTCTGGTCTCAAAAGGCCACCACGCTGCTATGAGCTTGGAGACCTGGGAAACTCTTAATTAGGAATTGTTGCCTTTTGCCAAGATGCTTATAAAATACAGCTCCTTCAATTTGGCTTTTTTTTCTTTTTCTTTTTGCGGGGGTGCAGTGGGATCCTTCTGAAATCACTCAGGAGGTGCCAAGGACAGCAGCTCCTCTCTGCTAAGCAGCAAGCCGAGAACAGGGAAGTGGTGATGGGATCACTCCCGAGGCATCCTGCCTCCCCAGCCCTTCCCTCTCTGGAACACCCCCGGCAGCCCAGCGGCGCTGGGGGTCCCAGCTCCGAACCCCTCATCCACTGCTGCTTCCAGACGGTCTTAAAATGCCTCAGCCACGTTGTGCTGCCAGGTGGGATCTGCTTGGAAAGACCCTGCGGGAGCAGAGGAAGATGAGGAACCTCATCTCCCCGTCTTCTGGCTTCGGGGAGCTGGCACCCCATCACTGCCCGGGGAGCCGGGGCAGGGCTGCACGGTGCAGGGCTGGGAGAAGTCAGCACACAGGGTGTGTGGATCAGTATTTGTTTCTTGGGTCCTGAAAATAAAAGAAAAAAAAAACAAAAACCAGGCCAGATGGCAGCTTTGGTTAAGGCTGAGGATACGGGAGACAGGGACAAGCATGAGGGACTGTGTGGAAGAAGCTGGGTCTGCGGGGAGCCTCTGGCTCAGGCTGGAAGCATCTCCGCCGGCCGCAGCCTGCGGGCGAGCCCCGAGGGTGGCTGTGGGGACGAGGCAGGGCTGGCTCGGCTCCCCACCCTGGTGCCAGAACCTCTTTTGCAAAACGCAGGCTGCTCCAGGAGAGCAGGAGCCGGTGGAAGCCGGCGTGGGGCAGGGCTGGCTCTGCGGGGCTTATGCATCTCTGCTGAGCAGCGCCGGGGAAGCGGCCGAGCCTCTCTGGGCGAAGCCACCAGCAGGGCCATCCCATCCCCTGCCATCCCTCCTGGTGCCCGCCGCTTCCCCACCGTCCTGCCTCGGCAGCAGGCACCGGGAGCAGCTCAGGCATCCCTGGCAGCAAACGCTGCCCACGGGGGGGGGGGAAGCAAAGCAAGGCAGGGGCAGGGGAAGGGTCTACGGCCTTGGAGGAGGCAGGAGGGGGACAGGGACCCTCGAGCGGGGGCTGCCAGCCCGGGGAGAGGGCAGGGCTCTGGCCAGGCTGCCTCCTTCCACCTCCGCACCGTTTGCCCCTTCCCCAGCCCCTGGGAAAGGCAAAGGGGGCTGAGCCAGATCCCCCCGCCCTGCCCGGTCCCCCGGCGAGGAGTTAAAAGCCATGTCTTTCCGGGGATAACGATTCTATTATAAATAGCCCCATTAGCTACAACTAATGACAAAAATCCACCTCCTCTACTCCCCATAAGTTCTGTAAGTTATGGGCAATGCTACAGCCATTACTAAAAGCTGTTAACTTCATATCTGAATGAGGAAATATACACCACAGAACATTAAACCATTTATATTATATATATGTATATATATACTTTTTTTAAACTAATGACTTTAATGCCAAAACTTTGCTGAACCAAGAAAAATATGGGTTTAATGTTCTCTGCTCATTTTTTTTTCTTCTTTAAAAAAAATACAACCCAAAAAAAAGAAAGGGAAACTTATTAGTATGTAATGTTTGAGTCTATCCCATTTATACACAACATTGTAAACATATATAATCTATATTACATGTGCTTCATTTCTGCCTGGGTGTGTTTTTTTTTTTCTTTAAACCTTTTTTTTTTATCACTAGAACACCACAAAAAACCAAAACAGAACCAAACCAAAAAAACAAACCAAAACAAATAAAAACAAAACAAAAAAACTGAACAAAGAACACAAGTTACAGGTTATTTAACATCTCTCTGTCAAGGGTCCCTTCCCCAGTCTCCTGGGGGCAGAGTGGTCAACAACACAGTCCAAAGGAGGGCTCACAAGCCATCCGCGATGCAAAGCCAGCTCCAGGGAATGGCTGGATGGGGAATACTGGTTTTAAAAAAGGGGGCTTCACAACAAAGGGTTTGGTTTTGCCCGCTGCAGATGCTGAAGGAGGTCTCAACATGCGGGACCCGGGAGCCGAAGCTCCCCACTGCTCCTGTATCCTCGAGTCCATGTCTGGAGTCTCTGGTTTGGGTTTGTTTTTTTCTTTAAATTTTAAAATGTCTTTTTTTTTTTTTTTTTTTTTTTTGTTTTGTTGTTGCTGCTGTCGTTCTTCTCCCCCTTGGTGTGATGAGCTGAGCCGAGTAGCTGGGTCCTGCCCTCCCGCTGGGTCCTTCATAAATAGATGCGCCGAAGGTCTCCGGGAGATGTGATGGTGTTACACTGGGGACAGAGCTTCTTGGCACCCTGCAACCGGCAGACGAGACGAACAGCATGAGACAGCGAAGGAGGACAACCTGCATGACCCTGACCTTCACCTGGGATCTCAGGGGGAGCAGCACAGGAGCAGGGACAGCAAAGCCACCCCCCTTCCCCTCCAGGTAGGGCCATGCCCTCCCAGGAGAAGGCACAAGTTGCTCTGCAAGCCCCTTGTCCCACTCCAGTCCCCGGCACAGAATCACACAGAATCACACGATGATATGGGGTTGGAAGGGACCTCTGGAGATCATCTAGTCCAACCTCCCCGCCAGAGCAGGTCCACCTAGAGCAGGTTGCACAGGATCACATCCAGGTGGGTTTTGAATGTCTCCAGAGACAGAGACTCCATCACCTCTCTGGGCAGCCTGTTCCAGTGCTCTGCCACCCTCAAAGTAAAGAAGTTCCTCCTCATGTTTAGATGGAAGGAGGCAGCTGGGCAGACAGCAGCCTACAGGAGGCTGAAACCCGGAGCCAAGACACGTCACCAAACCCAGCAGGTATGGGGAGAGGAGTCTCTGCAGACGGACTGACCTGAGCTCCCCATCCCACTGCACTGTCCTCGCAGGCTGCCAGGCAGATCTGCTCCTCTCTGCTTCCCTTGCTCACCAGCACCCCTCCATCAGCCAGTTCAGGGCACCAAGCAGGCAGAAAACCCAGTGCAGTTTTCAGCTGGGACGACTGAACCAGTTCATGGTGGGGCTGGACCATCCCTTTCAGGGCAGTGCACCACAGGACTACCTTGGCCATCCTGCAAAAGCCGCCAGAGCTGCTGGTATGAAGGAAACCCCTGTCCTGTCCTCCCCCAGCTCACAAGAGATGCTGCGGAGATGAGTCTGTTCTGCCAAGGTGAGCTGAAACAGGGAAACTGTGAACTGGGGCGAGGTAATGGGCGGCTGACATGAACACTACACGAAATAAAACAAGGGCTGATGTGCCATCTGTCACCGAGCCTGACAGCAAAAAGGGTGTTAATAAGCCTCAGAATCGGGGTCAACCTAAGCCGGTCATCATTAGATTGGCAGATGTGACAGACAGTTGATGGGAAAAATGACAGAACGATGGCTCTGCTGCGAGGCAGCCTCCCGTCTGCAGCAGCAGCAGCGCAGGAAATTGGAATGCCCTGGCTTTCAACACCGACCGCAGCCTCAACACCACCTCCTGCCGCACAGAACCAAGCACAGGCTCAGTCTGAGCACCCCGAGTTTTGCTCCCTGCAGGCCCTCCAGCGGCTAACACCCAGCGCTGGGCACGACGAGCGAGCTGGCAGGGATGCAACGTGCCGTCTGAGAGCCTGCTGCCTTGCGCAGGGCTTGCCGGCAGAACCAAAGCCACCAGGCTCAGGGATGATGCTGCTCTCCCTTGGCAGGGCTTGTTCACTACCTGCAGCAGGGAGCACGGCCGCTTGCAGGACGTGGACCGAGTGGCAGGACCATGACCTGCCACACTCTTTCGGTACGCTACCTGCATTTGGGGACATCCCTGGCAGAGGGGCTGGCGCTGTTGCTTACAGAAGGCAAGCATCCTTAGAAGAGGTCCTCTCTGCTCTGTGACAACACTTACAGAGACAGAGGACAGGGGCTTTCTCCTCTGGAAGCTCCCCAGACTAAGGAGAATGTGGAGGAGAGAGTACCAGGTATGGAAAATTTACATGGGTGCAAGTAATCCACAGGGACGTCACTCCAAAGAGGCCCAAGTCATGTTTGCTCTGCAGTCCTGAGTATTACTGAAAAGCCCTCGCAGACCAGCCTTGAACCAGCCCCCTCCTGTCCACAGCGCGTGTTATTCCTGGCAGACATGGACTTTGCGTGCTCACTGTTCCCTGAGCTTTGGACTTGTGAGTGAGCAATCTGGCTCCCGTCTGATTCCCCTTGCTGCCTGCCGCTGAGCTGCTGCCCCGATGCACGTGGGAACCATGGGCACCTACACCTGAGATCTAAACCAGCCACACACAAAGGCCTGTTGAACCAGAGTTGAATGAAACATGTAACAGACACCCAAGACATCACTCTCAGGGTGGGTGACAGACTGGCAGTGGGACAGACCGCTGGTGGTATGCATGGTGCATCTAGTTCTGGTGTTGATGCCTGATGTCCTTCTAGCTGCCCGGGACTTCTCTTATCCCCACTCTCACTACTGTGTCTGTTTAGATTTTCAGCTTTTTGGGGCACGGACCACCTCACTGTGCCTGTACAATGCACTGGTCTTCACAGAGTGGACTTGGCCATGCTGGATTCTGGGAAGTGCAAGCGCAAACCACAACTAGAAGGAAAGGTTTAAAACCCTGATGAAATCAAAGACTGACTGCACCAGACTTTAACAGAGCCTGTTTACATAAAACTTGTGCTTGTGCTCAAGACCAGACCTTTGGATCTCCAGCACCAGAAAAGGGCAAGCTCTAACCTTGCATGTCCCGGTAAAATCTTCCTGAAGCAGCTACACAGACAGGAGAGAAAAATCTAAATAACTGCCCCTTTTGCCACCTTTAAACCCATCGCTACGTAGCAGCACTGCCAAGGAGGGGCTCACTAATCTGGATGCAAATGCCACGAAACAGCCTGTTTCAATCCAGTCCCTGCATCGCCAGGCAGTTCCCCGGTCCTCAGAGGCGCCTGTCGCATCTGGTTGGCCTCTTGGCATCGTCTTTGCAGCTGGAGGGTCCCAGGGGGAGTGGCAGGGGGGTGTGGAGGAATTAATTTGCAGCATGTTGTCAAAGGGGCAGCAGTTGGCAGCTGCCCATTCGAGCTTTCCTGTGCGCCCTGACAAGCAGAAGTAAGTGTGCACGGGGACTGCAAGGCATTCCAGATGTGACTACCACACACATCTGTGTTCCCGCTCTGCTTCCCAAGATGGGCACAGCTTATTGGCAAGGGGCAGCAACGCATCCAACCAAGTAGCTGGAGCTTCTGCCTCTCTGGGCAATGCACCAGGGAGAGGTACCTTCTGCAGGACCAGTTTACTGACCCATCAAATGCCTGGGCCTGCCTTCAGCTGGGGCGAAGGATGAAGGGATGTCCTTGCTGCCACCTAAACCCATGCCCCCCTATTCCTCAGTGCTCCTGTGCAAAGCTGGAAAGCACTTCAGCAGTCATTTTCCTTTAGCTCTGCTGAAGTTGGGAGGTGTTTGTTTGGCTGTCAGTGGGTGGCGAATAGCACTAAAAAGCAAATCTCAGCTGCTGCCATCTCGCTGTCTTGCATCTCATGCTCCGTTCTGGGATTTGGAGGTGGACTGAGACAGCTGCAGGTAGATGTGTGTGACCCTTAGCAAGGGCAACCCCGCTAACGCAGACCAGACAGCTTAAAGTGGGACACTTCAGAAGGACAGGTTCCTGGAAGGCCACCCTGCCCAGGTCTCTCCAAAGGCTGAGCAGGTGCTCACTATAAGCACGAGTCCTCCACACTCAGCCCACAGGATGGCAGAACAAGCCTGATCAAACCGACTGCACCTTTGCTCCTCACTCCCGTGGCAAAGCAAGGTCAGATATGCAATTCCTTCACACCACAGGGAAAGGGGAGATGGGTGGATTTATCCTGCCAGGTCCTGGGATCTCTGTCCCGGAGATCTGCTTTCTGCACCAGATACTAATGGCTTTAGGGGGATCTGCTCTCCCCGCCTGAGGCTGAGAGCTGCGCATGGGCAGCCAGGGCCAAGTTTTTGACCATACCAGAAGGCAGAACCCAACTACATGTAGCTTGACCCATTTTCTGCAAAAGCTACGTGACTGAAGGTTGATTTAGGGCAGTGGTGGATGTTGCTTCACCTGCAGCTCATCTTGAGCTCTGGGTACACGGGAGGGAACAATGGCATCCCAGAGCCCTTCAGCAGCCCGGCCTGAACGCTACACGTGGAGCCGGGCACAAGTCTCCGGGTCTCCCTAGTACTTATGCTTGGTATTAAACAGTTCAAGCAAAAATAATGACTTGAGACCCTTGGGGAAGCCTTATTCTTTTTTCTTTTCTTTTTCTTTAAAATAAAGCTGTCATCCTCTGCACACATACGCACGTGTGCTAAATTCAGACCTAAGTCCCGATTTTTCCTTTTGAGATTGAAATTGCTTAGAACCGTGTTCCTTACATCTGACTTTTCGGTGTAGGTGTACAACATTTATTGGCACGAGCATTTAAGCTCTCCTCTCTTGTAGAGAGGCACATAAGCTTGTACACACACACATGCTGGCACAGGCACAATGAAAAAGCGTTTGCTCCCCCACCGCTCACCTGCCAGCTGGGGTTACTAAACTTTTCCCTTGAAATAAAAATGCTGTGGAATAATAAGTCCCACCTGTCGGCCATTTCTTTCTTTCTTTTTTTTTTCCAGGTCCTTCTGCTCCTTTCATCATAGCTTCATGGAAAAGCCTTGATGTGTTATAGCTGCGTGTGCTAGAGTAAAGGCCACCTCAGCTTTTCCATTATAAACCCCAGTTTTGAGGGGTTTATAAAAGTCGGCTGCAAGAAGTTTGCTCCAGGGCTGTTGCAAAGCAAAGAAAAGGAGCTGGAACCAGGATGGAGTTTATTTTTTCTTCTCCTTTCTTAATTAAAATTTGGCAAGTGATTGATCCACAATACAGGCTAATCACTTGGGGTAGTAGTTTGAAAAATACATTAACGAGAGCTGAGATGTTGAGAAGTCGTTAGGGCTCACATGGTGCCAGGAAGGATTGGAGTATTTTGTCTTAAAGTTGCCTCTTAAAAAAAAAAATGGTGTGACGTCTGCTATAAATTGGCTAAAGCAAGAAAACTCGAAAGAAAGGATTTAGGCACTTCCTGCTGTCCTGTGGGTCTAAAAATGGGTAATTTCCAAGCAGAATATGCTACCAGGCACAGAGAATAGAGAGACACACACACACACATAGAGAGCAACTTCACCTACACAGTGCCACTGTCAAATCTGGGCTCAAAGCTTGCCTATTTTATAGGAAGGAAAACCAAAGCAGAGAGATGACAGGAGGGACCCAAACAAAGAGCCAGCTTCTGCCAGGAGAGGAATAGAACTCTGATATCCAGTTCTCAACCAAGGCGACAGCCCCCTCTCCCCACGCCTGCACACGAAGTGGCAGCTTCTTCTCTGCAAATGCTGATTCCCAGAGAAGCAGCTGTCCACCACTGCCGGTGTGGTTAGGTAATGGGGTTGTCAGGTAATGGGGTTAAAGCGATCAGGAGAGCGTCCCTTTTCACAGAGCCTCCTCAAAGGGTGGACCTCACTGCCACAGGTTGTCGGAGGCCAAATCTGAAATATGTTAATAAATAACTCGACAACCTCACGGCAGATAGGAACATCATGAAGGACCAAGCGCAGCATCCTGCATGTAGCTGCTGACTCAGGAGGTCCCCACAATGCTGGAAGCACTAAGGAATCACCCAGAAGGATTGCTCTGTATCTGCACTGTTTCTTACAAAAATACTGTAGCCCACGTGGGATATATAGTATTACAGCCTAGAAGAAGCGACAAGGCTAAGAACGCAGCAGTGTAATCTACCAGAGATATAAATGTGTCAACTGAAGAGCGTACATATCTATCGATGGATCCCCTGGAAGCACATTCTGCGATGAAGAAGGCTTTTTAGAAGAGATTTCTTTTCTTGCTTTTGCAGTTGTCATTTTCAGATAAGCCCAAGACAGCCAAGTACAAGCCTGGGGTCAGCAAATACTCATAGGAAATGCTGGATCTGGCTGTACAGGCAATGGGGGAAACTCAGCAAACTGCACCTGCTCAAATCAACCTGCCCTCTTTCAGCCCCTGCATGCCTGCACTCACCAACAGCTCCATCGTTGGCAAACAACCTGTCTTACCTTTTAACTCCATTTACTTTGTAAGGAAGCATACCAGGGTTTGGGAGATCACAGAACTACAGCTCGGAGGGACATCAAGAACTCACTGACCCATTCCCTTGCCAAGATCACCTCAACCTAAATAGCTGCTGATGGACACACATCAAACCTGTTCTCACAAACCTCCAAGGATGGAGGCTCCAAACCTCCCCAGCAAAGCACTGCAGCAGATTGCCAATTTCTCCTGTCAGAACACTCTTCCCAGGAGAAGGAAAATATGAATCTCACCCACTAGTAGCTGTAGGGTCCCTCTCAGTTAATGGGGAAGGATAGAGAAGGAGCAGATAAACCTCTTCCAGAAGGAGATTCATCCCCCATCACCCAGTGACTCAGGGCTGCAGTCCAACAACCAGTTGAGGACATCCACCACAAGGACGGTCAACATTCAGGGAAATGAACCCCTCTCTCCTGCTGCCCAGGCTAAGCCTCCCTCCTGCAACGTCATTTCCTCTCCTGATTTTGAAGGACCTGCACATGTTTTCATGGGTTTCCAAAAGGGAACACAGGGAAGTCACTCCAGGCTACTGTCCCAGTTTCTGCATAACTTGAAGATAGCAACTAGCTCTCTGCATGCAGGATGGATGGATAAAAAATGTCACTGTGTTGAGTGCCCCAGACAATCAACAAGTAGGGAGTAGCAAGCTCACCGGTGTGGTTTGACACGGCAATACAAACCCAGCTGACAAATCAGGTAATATGATTTCCTGGGAACCCAGGCACGATCACATGGCATCAAGCAACACATCCTTGTATCCCTCTTCCTGTCTCCATTCCTGCTGTGCCTACAACCACAGAGCTGCCCACAGCGTATGCACACCTGTAGCCTGTGTCCTCTGGACCACAGCCCTCAGACAGACTGGTTCTGCTCACAGAGCAAGTGGAAGGAGAGAAAACCACTCAACTCATCACGTCCTGAAGCTGAGTTAAGGATGGTTCCTCCTTTTCTCCATCGCCACTATGATGAGGACCGTCTAACCAAGCAGCTTCTGTTGGTGCTGAAGGGCTGGCTAACTCAGCAAGCACCATGATCTTGGTTCTCTCACTCTACTTTCAGGGTCCTTTTCTGCGACCCCTGCCTTTCCTTCATGTTAATCCAACACAGCAACAGTAGACAGAGATGGAGTCTGAGTCACCATCCCTGGATGTGTTTAAGAACCGTTTAGATGTGATGTTGGGGGATATGGTATAGGGGAGAACTTTGTAGAGTAGGGTAGATGGTTGGACTTGATGATCCCAAGGGTCTCTTCCAACCTAGACGATTCTATGATTCTATGATGTTTCATCCCCAGAACTTGGAGCTGGTTTGATGCATTGAGCTCTAGTAAAACGGTTCCTAAGTTAGAGAGCCCAGCAGCCATTTGTAGAGTTAAAAATGTGGTTACAAATGTCTCCCTCTCTCCCTTAGCAACAGAACAGTTATAATTTGGAATTGGACATCAAGAGCCAAAAGTCCAAAAATTCTATTTTCAGAAAGCCTAAGCGCTTTAAAGATTCAATCCTCATCAGTGCCATAGACACCATGGAAGTCAGAGGATACTAGAGATGCTCAAATTATTACAGCATTGTAACCTAGAAAATATTTAAATCTTAAACCTTTTAAAAAACACTTCACCTCCCCTGGTCCATAGACACACGCGAGCACCAAATTTCACCCTGTCTTCAGTACCCCGCAGAGGTTTAGAAGTGCTCCCGGGCACTCTGAGCCTTCAGTTCCAGGGCCTTGTTCAACACACGGTCCTCCGTCTCTCTCACAGACACACTCACGCTCTAATTTAATATTAGATCTCGGCTGGGCACATAAACCATAGGCGCACAGGAGAAAGGGGACTTTTCACCAGCAGGGATGGCAGATCTCCAGAATGTTCAAAAGGGGCCGGAAGCCCGACACAACCCGCCCGCCCCAACTCCTATTAACTCCAACAAATTGTTTATTGCACAACAGAAGAAAAATGTTGCCCCTCTCCCCCAGCCAAGTCTTTCCATGTGTGCTGCACGCGTAGGCTCCCTCCTCCCGCCCCCGCCGGGGAGCCAGCTTTATACCCAGGGAAAGGTAACAGCAGCGATTATTACACACACTATCCCACAGCTCCTCGCTTGTTAAAAAAAACAAGAGTCTCTTTTGTGCCCGAAATAAAAGGAGATACCTTAATTAGAACAATGCAGGTTGGTGAGCATTAAACACTGAGCCCAGCTGCTGTATGCCATTAAATTCATAAAAAAGGAGGGGGGAAGGAGGGCAGTCTTAACGAGATTACACACATTGACTTTGATCAAGACACAAAAGCACCAAGGCGTTCCAGGGTTTTTATTGCTGTCTTCGGGCTACATTTTAATGGTTACATTAGAAACATGCGAACACAGGCTGGGAGATTTTTTTTTTTTTTTTTTGAGACAGGAGAGGGAGTGCAAGCATGCCTCGTGAAAAGGCCTAGTTTAATAAATTGGGGGCTGCAGGGAGAGGCTGGAACTGGGGAACACATGAGTAGCCACTTATTAATTGCTTCCCCTATGCAAGTGCCAAGTCCTAACATGATGTCTTGCTGGACTATTCCCATCCCGCCTGCCTGGTCGGCAGAAGAGCCATGTGCAGATAACACACAGCCAGCTCCATCCCTACCCTCCTCACGGATATCTAGGGGGGAGATGATTTCCCCCCCTCCCTCAAAGGTAAACGCTGACCCCTGAGCACCTGGAGTGGGGTTCCCCACTTCTCACAAGCGGCCGTGACCGCTGTGCATGAAACAAAGGGGCCTGACTGAAGTTGAACTAAGTTGCTGCCGTGCCTAAGAACAGCCTGAAATCGGTGCCACAGACTTAGAAGATGACTTGAGGCTGCTGGGATGAGGAGAGGACAAAGACTTCAGAGCAAAGAAAATGAAAAAGAAATTAGTGTTTTATCCTCTGCTTGGAGCACCGCTGAAGGACAAAATTACTCTTCGCTTACCAAAGGTGGCAGAGCACACATTCATCCAAACACCTCACAGCTCCGTACCCACATATGTGTCTTTTATAACATGCTGCTAAAATGTTTACAAAAGCTTGTATAATCTAATAGTGACGGGGTGTAGCTGAAGAGCTATAAAATACAGCCCAAGGGATAGCCAAGTTATTGAGTTGCTATTAGTACTCAAGCCCACAGGCACTTCACCGTCCTGGTAACTTTTCTTGGACAAGACTTTTAAAAGGCAGGATTTAAAGGAGCATGATCGGCTTAATCGTAATTCCAAGCACACAACGTGTTCTATAAAGTAGATTTTGTAATGCCTTACAGGAACAGTTTTTAGGAGTGGCATTCCCTTACATTTTTTGCAACCCAACACTGTATCATCTTGCTAACAGGAGAACTAGAAAGCACAACCGACTGTTTTCCACTCCCCAACCTGAGCAAAATGAAAGCTCGAAAATCAGCTGCACAGGGGACATTAAAGGCTGATTATAAAGCCCCCAGTTTTAACACAGGAAAGAAAAACACTTTATTTAATAACACCATAAATTTTAACCTGATGTCCTTTAATACACGTGTAAATTACTACTGCACTGGGTCACCTATTCAATATTCGAAGTAGTCCCCAATCTTCCAAACAGAATGGCATACTCTTGAAAACTGCACAGTGCTATTTCAAATAATCTGAAAAATACAGATTCGTATTCATAAACGCTGCCTTCCATATCATCTATCCTGAAGATGATTCCCTTTGCTTCAGGGGGAATATTAGGTTTCTCAAAAGCTACCCATTCCATGAAATCTCAGTGGATTTGGCCTCCATTCTCACAGCTTTACCTCTCTGCATGGATGCCCCACAGGAAATTACCGTAAGGCAAGGTTGTCCCCAGCACAGAGCTTACATGAGCGATGGCTGTCCCCACAGCAGCAGAGGAGCAAGCAAGGGGCAGGACTGCACCTTGGTCACGACTGAAACGAAACTCACTCAAGTCAAAGCTGGAGTGGGGTGTTAAACAGCAAGGCTTGGGAAGTCCGCATACACAGCACTCAGATTGTTTAAAATAAAGCAAAATAGCGCCCTTCCCTGTGGTGATTTAAATAAAGTACCCCAGAAGAGAGGGAAAAACTCTGTAAGTCAACAAGAAAGTAGCCAAGAGCCTCACCAGAGTCCGCAGCCAGCATTCTTCACAGTGCACGTGCCAGCACTGAATGGAAGTCAGGGGCATTGTGTAGGAGTCCTGAGGAGAAGAAGCAAACAGGTTATTTCCACAGCAGGGATCTACTGATTCTTTGCTCCCAACCCCATCACAACGCCTTTGTTTGTGGGTAACACAAAATACCTTGTACTTTGTATTACAAAAAAATAAGTTTGTGTAATATGCAAATTTGTATTTTTGTAATGTTTGTGTAGTAAAGGCAGAAAGTTTCCTGCAGTCCATTTTTCTGGCTTCCCAGAACTCCTGTTGGAAGCCCATAATCTACTCAAGTGGTGACCTGGCTCAGCACAGTTATCACAAGAACATCTGAAGTTGCTGTGGCCACCTGCTATTATTCTCATCAGAAAGGTCACCAGATCATACAGAAACCAGTGACAGGGTAAGATTAACCCTTATCACAACTCTTAGCTCTGCAGGAACAGCTTAACTGCATCCCAAGGACGCTGCTACTATTTCAGCAGACATGCCATGTCATTGCTCATAAACCTCTGGAAATGAGCAGCAAGCTGTCGTCCCTCCTGTGGGATGAGAGACGGGGACTGCACTACCATACCCACGGGTGGGGAGCTGGGAGAGAGAGCACCACGCATCAAGCTGAAGTTGCAGAGGGAGCCCTTCGCCAAGCAGAATTTTCTCCCTCTATCAGCAAAATAAAAACCTAACATGAGATGTGAAGCTTTGCAGGCTCAGACCATCAGAGGGAGCTGCTGCCCTTCTCTAAGATGGCCACAGCATCACCACAGAGCAACCAGAACATCGACAACTTTTAAACGCTCAGGCAGCATTCCTCTCTCTATCCACTCTGCTCTATCCCGTGTATGTAAATCTGCACACGCAGCAAGAGAACGCTGGAATCTGGGAGTTTTCTACAGGAAGGCTGAAAGTCTTGCCGAGTTGGGGCTTTCTTGCCCCTGATTCTTGTCCCTGATGGACAGCTACAAATACCAATGGAACAATGTAAGGCATACAGGAATTTCAATTGCTAAAAAGACCTAGCACCTTCATTTGGAAGGCTAATTGGTGTATAGGGACAAAGATGAGTTTCCCCCACTCCACTCAAAACACAAAAAAAGCTTCTCCCCTCCTCAGCAAAGATACCAAGACATTTCTGATTCATTACCACAAGTGGAGTGCTACTCACCATGCAAATGAGACATTTATAGCGGTCCCCACGGGAAAGCTGCCTTTCTAACTCACGGACACGAGCCTTTAACGCTTCAAATGTTGTCACTGCAGAGTCTTCTGTAATTCTGCAAAAGATGATGGAGAGTGAACATCACTGAGCACACAAAATCCTTAAGAGTTCAGGAGAAAAAGGATCCCACAACAGGTACTGCGCAGGAAATGGCAACATTCGAACTAATACATCCAGCTTGTGGTGAAGAAGAATTCCTGAAAAGCCCAGCAGGAATTCTTTGAGGTGTTCTACTAAACACTTCCAAACACATCACGACAGAACACAATGGGGCTGGGGTCGCCAACTTCATACAGAAGAAGTTTCCACAAGACACAGACAGATTTTTTTTTTGTTGGTGGTGGTTTTGTTGTTTGTTTGTTTTCTGCTTCTTTTCTTGTCTCCCTTAAGACATTCATTAGGGCCAAATGCTTTGAACAAAGTTCTGTATGTTGAGAGAACTTTCTGTGGGCAACAGGAGCTGCTCTTCCCCTTAGAGAATCTTTGCTGGCCATCGATCTTGTGAAATACAAAATCAGCTCATGACACAGGATCAACATAATGCTTTCATACTGAAGAAACCCCTAGCTTTTCGGGTTCTAATACTAAAAAAAAAAAAAAAAAAAGAAACCAAAAGCAATGGACACTGTGCCAACAGGGTGGCTATAAAAGCAGCTTTACAATCTCTGCTTTCCCATTTCCTAGGGTCATTTTTGATGGGCAGCATTATCTCTTTTGTCACGGAGGCGCTGCTGAGGGCAGGCAAGCGTATTTTCATGGTTCTGCAAGGCTGGTGAAAAGAGCAACTTGCCAACCTAAAAGCAAGGGCAGACAGCAATGCTTAGCAAATGAGATGCAGGGAGCATTATAGACAAGGATGTGTCACTCCAGCATGCTGGAAAATCCCATTTCTACATAGTGTAGACATAGGGAGGGGCCTTCAAGCGTTCCCCAGAAAAGGTTCAGAATATTGCACTGACATTAAAGCTTTCAATCTTGCGAAAGAACAAAACAAACCAACTATTTTCATGTATGTCAGTCAATTTCAGGCCTGTCCAAGCAGACTCCAGCTCAGAAGAACCTGAAGAACTTGCCACCAGAAGCTGCATCAATCACAACATAATCCACAACAGCACCTACGTGTTCTACCTTTTTAGAGGATGATTCACCAACAGGTGGCTAAAACATGAGTCTGGTGGAATTACTACAACCAATAAAGTGAGCTGCAATCTCAGCACTCCCACTGCACGCACAGACTCGCTCCTTTGTTCATCAGTCACTTGTCACCGGCACGCAGGGAGGGACCTGAGGTATCTCCCAGGAGGGGATTCTGCTGGCTTTTCCCAAGGCTCTGGAAACAGAGCTAGTCAAAAAGATCTTGAGTGATTTTTCTAATTATGACACTTCAGAAGGCACTGGAGCTGCAGGAGTGCACATGGTTAAGTACCAGTGTTACAAAGCTCCCCCAACTTCACTCCTACCTTTGTACAGATCAGACACTCTGCACGAGCTAACCGAGGTGAGACCTTCATCAGAAGGAGATTCATTGCAAATGACAGTTGCTATGAAATGGTAACAATTTCAAAACTACATAAAAGGCGAAGGAATACAGGTCCCGTGATAGCCTAGTGGGTGAGGACTGCCTGGGGACGGGGACACTGTGGATTCAAGTCTTGGCATCAATAAATATTCTTTGGAGCAAAGTGAAAGAGCTTCAGTAGGAGACAGCACTACGCGCTGTGCAACACCCACTTGCTCCTGCTCATTGGTATAAATCATTATCATCTCCCAGTGTGGGTTCTCACCCTCAAGGAAGAGTTGTTAGCGTTTTCAAAGAAAGTCTAGAAATATGTTAGTTTAGTCCAAGGAAGAAACAGAATTATTTATTTATAGCTTGAAGATTATTGTCAGATGAGAAAATTGTTTCCCTTCCAGTCTGGCCCATCAACAAACTGATGCTGGATGAAGGCTGCAGCTGAATTTGATTTTCTGGAACCCATTTCTCCTTCCTGCGTGCATAAGGGTACTGGGGTTTTAAAAGGCAGTGAGTGTGGCTCCTGCCCAAAGTCAGCGGCAAGCAGAACCTCACTCTTGCTAAATTCTCCTGTTACTTTCCATGGAAAGTATCTGTCCTCCTCTGAAGGGCAGGCGACTCAGCAAGGAACGGGAAAAGTGGAATCCTTGAGCACATCCAAGCAAAGGCCAATTCATTCCCAGTCCCAGCCCAATAACAGTCAAAGCTTGAAAAGGAAAAATTTGCCTCTGCAACAACTGGAGGGGATAGAAAATGGCTTGTTTATAGAAGTCTAAATGGCTGACCCCCATCGGCCAATTTCGGAAAGTCTCTGAGATAATCGCACCTGTCCAGTAATAAACGAATGAATCAGAAAAGGAGGCTGAATAGAGGTATAAGCAATAATGCTCAGAGGCTGCCTGATACAATGGCCAATCAATAGGAGGGCTGTAGATCAGGGTGCTAGTTAGCTGGAAAATTACCGCACCACTGCGTGCGTCACGCTGTAGGGATCCTGGACAATCAATGTGGGAGGTATTGATTTAGTTATTATCACTTCATACGCTCCAGACATTGTTAAATATACATTTATTAACAAGACTGGGGTGCATTGGTAAGAGAGGGAGCTTTCGCCACGGCAATATCTCCCAGCACTGAACAAAGCTCAGCTATGACAGACTTTAAAGTCCACGTTCTCCCTGCCAAGCGTGCTCTCAGGACAAATCCTGACGCACGGCATAGTGCCGAAGACGCAGCTCCCATCTCACGAGAGAGATATTCTGGCCACGAGTGAGTATTTTGCACTTGAGATTTCAGGAAAGTCTCCCAGAGCAGCAGCAACCAGGGATGTGGTGGCCAAGGGTCAACCCAAAGTGAGCGATAATTGCATGGTTGCTTCCGAAAAGCCGGAGGAAATGAGGTCAAGGGAAATAGGGAGAACATTAGTAAATAAAGGAAACTGGAACTACCTCCAGGGATGGAATAAAGACAAGAGTCACTTCCCATGTGTCTGCCTCCCGTGGTGGCCAGCACACTTGGGACACATGCCATTCCATTTAGTGACATTTTACCGTCAACCTGCTGCTTGTATCCTAAAGATAAGCATCGCTTTGGAGCAACTCTTCCTGCAGCAGCAATCTTGGGAACTCCCTCAGGCTTCCCTCTTGCGTGCACACCTCGTGTGCGCTTGCCCGGACACAGCTGGGAGCACCCTGTGCAGAATTTTTACAGGGTAAGGCCAGGGTGGAGTGAAGGTCAGAAAGCCAAGCTCCACGGAGAGGGAAAGGCTGTGTACGAGTTAACCTGCCAAGGGAGGCAGAGGGAATTACAGGGAAGAAGAAATTGGCTTCCACAGCCCTGCTCGCCCGGCTTTGCCTTGACCTCATGCTGGATCTGGGAGGACTCTTTTAACAATTTTGCGCCTCAGCGCTCTGATTTGACGTGTTTGGATAACGTCATTTATCAGCCCCCAGAGAGACCTGCTGAGCACAACCACTGCCAAGAACCGTGCCTCAAGCCCCACTGCTGGTGCTTCTCCAACCATGCAGGTGTGAGCGGCCTCACCGATACCTGCATTGTCCTTCCTGGCTGAGAACGTATCATGATGGCACATCCATGCTCTACTCACTGTGGACCTACATCACCTCAAGCAGGTGAACCTGAGCAAGAACATTTATGCAAGGGCAAGAACATGAAGGGAGGGCTCCTCGCAGAGGAAGGCTGGTCCTGCACTTCTCTCTGGACTTTGTGGGTGACTCTTCAACAACTTAGCAGTCACCGCTGAGGATTCGGGGTACCAGGGAACAAGTCTACGAGACTGGACAGACAGTATGTGATAGTTTTCAGCTTTGTGCGCAATGCACGTTTTTCTACTGAAAATAAGAACAAACTTTCTTCCACTGAGCAAATCCTTGCTTTGGTCAAGGGAAAGGCCAGAAGAAGGGTGCAAAAATACCATGGAAGAGGAAAAAGGACCAATCTGTAGCTGTAAGCTGTTACTCAGCAATCGCCTCCTGGGAAATCTCCCCTGGGAATTGGCTGTGTCGTCCCCTCCCCCCCCCCCCCCCTCACATCCCCCCCCAGCTCCTTTGCAAAAAAACTTAAACCCAAACGCTGGTTATTTGTCAAACATTAGCATGCATGTGATCTTTGTTTCTCCAAATTAAATCGAGCAATTCCTACCCGCTGTCCCAGTGGGCAATCACAAGCAATTCCGTTAATTAAATTATCTCTGATTCTGCAGCTCTGGAATCTCTCAATTGACTAAGTCTGTGCTTTATCATCAACAAAATACTGGACCAAAAAAGGAAACAAAAAAATGCTGATGTCAAAGTGATTGGCTTCAGTTAACCCTTCCCAGCTGGATATTAAGGGCTGCTCAAGAAACTGTTGGACTGGAACGAGCCCAAGAGCGAGAGCCTCGTACCAGAGATACCAGTAGCAGCTGTTCACTTGTGTTTCCTTTCCATTGTACAGGAAAAAAAATAAACCAGCATACCATCACTCCATCCAGCATCCTGCCTATTTGAGCCACAGAAAGATGCAAACTGTTAGCTGCTGAAGAAGCAGAAAAACACCTCAAAGATCAGGAAGCCCCTGAAAGCTCCCCATCCTCCCCTTATCCAGATCTCACTTGATGTACCCCACTGTTGAGGAGTCTCCATAAAACATTCCCCTTTGGTTTATTTCAACTGGATATAAATTTTCCTTTCTTCATAAACGGCCACACTGTACACAACATTCCATAAATTTTTACAGTTCCACTGTTTGTATGTACCTTGTAAAAAACACTTAGCACTGATTAAATGCACCACCAATAAAATTTCATGGGCTACTTTTGACACTTGATATTCTGACCTTCCTCTCTCTTCCTCATACATTTATTTTTGGTTTTGTATGCCTGTAAACACAGAGCAACAGAGGGGAAGACGTACAGTACCACTGACAGACCCGAGAGTGATGTCTTTATTTTTAAACAAAGCCTTTATCTGCCCTCATCCGAGGTGCAGAACCTGATCCCAGCAGAACATACATGCCATTTCCCTGCACCGGGGGCAGAGGTCAGGTCGCCAGCAGCTTACATATCATAAATATTAGAAACGGACTGGTCGATGCTTTGAAGGCAGAGTCAAGCTAAAGTAAGATTCCAGGAGCAGAGAAATTGCTCCTGGCCACATCCAACCATGGACACAGATGACAATTAACATAACCACTACTGCGCCGCAGAAGAGAACGCCTACTGCAGTCCTTGCTTTGTGGGGCACAAATCTTCAAGACTTGGTAAAACGATCCGAAAAAATGACCCCAACGTCAGTGCACAATCATTTAATTGCAAGCCTTCTCTCATAGCCAATTTATGTTTGGGTGAGAGGGCAACTTTTTCAGAGAAGAGACCATGTTTTATTAGGCTGTAACACGCTGCACCGAGCTGCTGTGACACCGGTAACGCTGCGGAACGGCAGAGCACAATGATGCTGTCTTGGCTCTCACTCATACGTTGCTTTCAACACAACTCCCTCACTATCAAGAGTTTCAAACGCCAACTAAAACCAACCCTAAGTCTTCTGGGACAAGAACCATTTCTGTTTTCAACCTGGTGAAAGAATCCGCCCCCTCTTTCAATTTAGCATCACCGGCAGCAAGTGCTATAGCAATAATACAGAGAGTTTATTTTGGCAGATGTGGGTGAGCGCTACTGAAATCAGCGCGAGATACACAGACACAAAGGCCTTTTGCACTTTACCGGAGCGCAAGAATGTAACATAAAGCTGAAAAAAAAAATACAAGTTTGCCGCCAACAAGCAAAACACTTAAATTCATAAACAAGATTTGAAAAGAAAAGTCAGAGGAGGCTTTAAAGGGAAACGGAGACAGCTCAAGCGCTCTCAGCATGTGAAGTCTCTGAAAGAACTCCAGTGTGAGGCACTGGTGGCAGATTGACTGCGAATCGCCCCAGAACTACCGGGCTGGCACGATGCACTGTGATTTTATTTCATTAGATGAGCTGGCTATGGCAGAAGGGGCCAGATCCCTAGCAGCAGCAAACCGCCCAGCAAAGCTGTCTGCAGCAGAGCCGCGTCAAAACACACCAAGTGAAGTTTAGACCCCTGGTCTGTGAGAATGACAGTGCTAAAAGCAAATCTTCTGGCAAGACATCGACGTTTCAGGAGCTGGCTTCCCCTTTATTTAGCTAAAAATCTCATTTATTGGGTTTATTTGTTTTTAGACTAACCTCCTTTAAAAAGGCTGACTTATAATCCTGTAAAACATTGTCACGTGTATTGAGGAAATTGGCAAGGATGCTAATTTATTGTCCTCTAGGAAAAAAAAATAAAAAAGCCCTCTTTCCTTGATTAATGTATGTTTTTGTATTGTAAGATATTAAAGAATGTTGCTTCACCTGTAATTATAGAGAATAGTTTATTCTGGCAAAGTGCCCTGGCTTCTGGTTGCCAATTTATGAATAATGCAATGTTCCCCATTCTAATTTCCGTGTTCTAAGTTGTGAATTTGGAGCGGGGTGCATGCAAGGGCACACACACACGACGCTGAGGCGCTCTCAGTCACGAGCGCCTCTATTTTATACTTGCTTGCACAACTTGTTAATACCGGCATCTGCTTGCCAAATTCAGAGTTTGCTTCTGACTAATTTCATCTTGATGCAAACCAAAAATGTTGTCTCTTTTTTTTTTTTTTTTTTTTTTTCCCCCCACAGAGGAATTATTTCTCTTACACTTGCACGCACCGTCGCAATACCACTGAGGGGAGCTTACTGCTGCAAGAAGGCGTTTTAAGCTGCATTTAGTAGGGACTTGGGTAAAGATTCCCCGAAGAATTTAATGACAGAAGAATTCATTATGCTTTCAGATCTCCTCCGCCTCCATAACACAGAGCCCAACAATGTCTTTACAGAAGCGGGAAGTAAATTCAGGCGCTGGCTCTTTCTCTCTCTCTTTTTTTTTGGCCCGCGTTTCGCTGGGACACATGTGCCCAGCCCCAATCAAAACAGAGACAGATGGCACCGCTGATCATTCCGAATGGAAGGAGCCTCGGAGTCAGCATGTTTAGATGCATTTGTAGGGCTACGCAGTATCCGCTGGCCACTGGGACTGATTTAAAAAGGCGGCTAGTGAAAGTCTGAGCTTGCGCCAAAATTTTAAATGCGCCATTTGAGCAATTATGGTTCGACATGAAAGCTGGGAGAAAGAATGCATGGGTCATTCTGATTTCGATTTAGAGACTATGTCCCCTGTTCCAAAGAGAAAATAAATGCAATCCCAGTGCTTTACTGGAGCAGCTTTGGCGACAAAGGAAAAAGCCAAGCTACGGAAGAGTATTTTGCTGCAGTAAGGTTTTGTTGAGGCAGCACAGGCTGAGTTAGAAAATGATTCTCTAAACAAAGTTCCCAAAGAGAAATAATAGCACATCTAACGTGTTGATATTTCAGTTCACTTTTCAAATGTATCCTTCATCCTGGTGACCCTAATCATATTCCTAACAGATCTGTGAAGGTGGATCATGGTCTCTATCTTAATAGGAGCCAGGGCCACAAAAAGCAGGCAGTGGAAATGGAAAATGCAGCTCCTCTCCCTGCTGAGGCACACGGGTTGGAGGTTCCAGCCTACTGAAATTTCCTTCTCTCCACAAGTAAACACGTTTGGACTATGACCAAGCTCCACGTACAGCTAGGCAGGTACATTTTTCTACTGGAAGACTTATGGCAGCTGTAACCGTCATCTCACTGTGGCCTGGAGGTGGTCTGGGATTATTGGTAGCTTTGGTTGGATGATCAGGGCACAAAATTATAAAATATCCCCGAAGTGAAAGAGGAATAGCAAATTCCTACGGCTGAGAGGTGTTCAGAAGGTTGGACATGCAGCCGAGTCTTGCGGCCAGGCTCTGTGCACAATGAAATGCCTTCTACTCCCATGGCCTGCATCCAAACGGCCGAAATAAACAGGAAATATCTATGTTACTACAGCAGCACTTGGATTCATCTGCAGCCTTTTAAGGGCTTTACCGTGGAGGTGATATGCTTTCCAGAACTTCCATTCATGACCGCTGATTGGAGGTACACAAGGGCAGCGCGATAACACATCCTCCAGACAGCTTCCTACAACTGCTGCTGCCGCCCTAGAACTTTTACACTGTGGCTGCTTCCTTTGCGGGGAAAGAAAGGATCAGAATTAGCATCATTTAAGGTAATCATGCCTTCAAAAAGAAACATGAGGCTATTAAAGGAGGCCACGGCACATTAGTATCGCATAACCAACTGTGGTCCCAGAGGTGGAAGAGGAAACCAGCAATGCAGAGGAAGGACAGGTCATGAGCTGGCTATCTGAGGGAAAAGCAGGAACGCTTATGCAACTGAGGGGGAAACAGCAGCTTTTTTGGGGACAGAAGCTGTCAAAAAGGAAAAAAGGAGAAGTAGGATGAAGTGCCTGCAGTGGTGGGGAGTGACAAGCCTCGACACTGAGGGCAAAAAATCAACACGGATATTAAACTACACTAATTACATTACTTGCTATTACACTGCTCCTGTAAAGGCAGTGCTGGGTTCCATGTTAGGGAGGCAGAGAAGATATGAAAACACAATAAATTCTTCCGTCATTAAGTTGTTTGGGAAATCTTTACCAAGCTCTGACTAAATGCGGCTTAAGACTCCCTCTTGCAAGAGTAAGCTCCCCTCAGCGGTATTGCAACTGTGCATGCAAGTGTAAGAGAAATAATTACAGACTCTACGGTTGTCCCAGACAGGGTTTAGTGAGAAGTAATACCAACAGGGTGGGTTTTTTTGGTGCTATTTCATATTTATACATACTAACTATAGTCTAAGAAATGCATAAACTACCAAAAGCTGGCCGTAATGACAACCATCCTGTTGTCCCACAGCAGCTGGCATAGCACAAACACTTACTGAGTCCTGCCACGATTGTCGGTAAGTGCCAAGGAAAGCAGTAGCCCCATTATGGCCAGCAGGCAGCCAGCCTGGGTGGCCAGGGCTGCCCTTCAACAGATGCACGAGAGAGACAGCAAACTGGCAGCGGACGGGGCACAACATGATCCCTTTTCTGCTCTTCAAAGGAACATTTCCATCCAAACAGGGAACGCAGCCTACGTAAAAATAATTGTTACTTTTCTCTTGAGAGCATCTGGGCACCATGCAAACATTTCCTAAAAAAAGAATCAGTCCCTGCCTCCTAATTCTTGCGGCGTAGGTGAGGGATGTGAATAAACAGTCACATCCTCAAAATATTTTCAGAAGGAACACGGCAGGATCTACAATGCTCCATCAGAGACGTTGTTAAACACAACAGGCTAATTTTAGGGACGAGTCCTCTCTCTGACAAGCTGCTCACACATCTAAGGGCAGAATTCGTCTGCTAGAAGGCAGCTGTTTGTGTTTTATAAGCTAAAGTTTCTCTTACCTATGGAATAACTCCAATATTTCACAGGGAATCATCATCCATCTAACTGAAGTACCCTCTAACGGACCATCAGCCTCATATCCCCTTTGAAATAGCACAGCTGAGCACTTGCTGGGCCACGATTTATTTTTTACCTTCTAAGACATCTTGCTAACTCTATAGCTCAATAGTGACAGTCGAATTTCACACTGCGATAGCCCCCCATCGATTTTTCACTCCCAGGAAGCAACTCCACAAATTAAAGTTAACAGCATTTCTGAAACTAAGAAAAAAAAAAAAAGAAAAGAAAGAAAAGGAAAAAAAGAAAAGAAGGGGCAGGCAAAGAGACACGAATGGCAAGATGCTTAAAACGCACTCCCAACATAGAAATAAAATTTCTCCCTGGGGTTTTCCCCAGTTATGGGACAGGGAACTGTCCCATACTGCCCCCAGTAGTATTGCTGCCCCCAAAGCCCTTGGCTTTGCAGACACTTCAGCTCTGCAGCATCACAGGTTCAACAGACTTAAGAGTCCCTCCTTATATGAAGATGTCAAAATCTATAAAAAACTGGCCCAAGACATGAGAATGAGACCAAACCTCTGGACACAGCTGCACTAAACAGAGACACCACCTTCCCCCTGGTGTGAGCTTGTACAGTCAAGCCTGCCTCGCTGAGCTTCGTTAACGGCCAGCCTATGATGAACCATGACACTGACACAACTTCAGTTGGCGCAGTGGTAATGACATTTGAGACTGTCACTGGCACAAGCGATTTCTACTGAACAGTTAAAAGAGGTAGCAGAATAAAGAAACACAGCCCAGCGCTCTGCTCTCCACCGGCACAACCTGGAGGATGAAGTAATGCCAAAGTCTCATTTCATAAAGAAATGCAGCATCTACCTGTGCACCCTTCCAACACTGGACACCAGTGTACATTACAAGCATGTATTACATACTCCTGAATTACTGAAAGGATGGACTAAAACCTAATAAAGTTAAAATTCTGGACACAAGCAGCACTCAGTCCAGCAGCGCTTCCTCAGCCTGGCTTTGACAATCCCAGGCTTCAGTTCAGCTTCCTGGGTCCTGTCTCAAGTTTACACAGGCTGGTCTAGGAGTGGACCCACCAGCAGCATCATGCTGTCTCTTAGCAGAGCACAGAGGGTTAGCTCATTTATGACTCAAGTTAATTTTTTAATTCTGTCTTTGCTATACAACGTTCTTGTCTCCCACCAAAGCCTATTAATGGTGTGACACTATGGAGAGGGACTGGGGAGCACTTATCCTCTGGTGTGAATTCACAACAGTTTGTGTTTCCCTCTGACACACCAGCTTAAGCGTGGCTCCTTCCCTTTTGGGCCTCTGCTAATCCTCTGGCTTCACATTCACGCTGCTCCCGTCTCTTCTGTCTGCCCGGGAGCAGGGTCCCTGCGACAGACACTGCTGCCTCCCCAACTGCTCTCACACACTTGGCTCTTTCCACGAGGACCCCAACCTAAACTTGGTTTAATTTTAACTGATGGTCCTCCCTGTGCTGCTGCGCCAGAGTCCCTCTGGAGCTGATGCTTTCAGAACAGCTGGACTGGAAAGAGGGGAGGTGGGAGGAAAGAGGAGATGAGAAAAATAAAACAAACACAATTGCTTTTTGTCTCTAAAACCCTCTTTTTAACCCAACGAGCATCTCATCCAATGAAGCATGATGAGCATGAAGTGTTATATAAAGAAGATAATTATAAAGGGATTTAATGCTTGGCAGGCTCGTATTGCAAGGTTTATAGTGGAGGTAGCATACTCACTTAACCAGCCATGTGTCCGGGTTTGCTATTTTGCGGGCAGCATGGCTGGGGCCAAGCAGAATCAGAAACAAGATTTGTTTTACGAAAAAAAAAAGAGCACAGCCCCCTTCCCACCGAGGATGGCAGCTCCAGTCCCACCTCCTTCCACTTCTGTCCCATCCCTGATTAATGATGTTGTCTGCCTGATTTATGACCCACCCCAACAGATTAGAGTTTCCCTCTTCAACCTCCCCCTCCCCTCTTTTACCCACCCCCCCCAGAAGGCACAGCCACACTCCGCTGGAAATATTAGAGAATTATTAAATAAACATTCATACGTCATGTCTCTTCCCATACTGAGCTCATCGTAGTCAACGCTCAGCGGCCGGGTCCTGTTTGCTTTGGGGCTGACACCAAACAGCTGGAGTGATTCATGGAGAGGCTGGCTACAATGCTCTGTGCCATATATCATGCTCGCAGCGCTCCCTGCCCCGGCGGAGATAAACTGATCAACCACAACGGGCTGGAATGAATTTATGACAACACAAAATTGAGGAAAACAAATGGGAGGTGACCCAGTGGGCCACTAACCCAGACTCTCTCGCTGGCCTGCAATCTAGTCTGGTGGCAGAAAGCAAAATTGAACATTGGCACTCTGAATTAAGATGCTGGCTTTTAACCCCGGGGAACCTCGGTTTCAAAATGGCACCAGACCCTCCCGGGCGGCATCTGAGGAGGGAGGGAGAAGGAAGACTTTTCATGGGGAAGGTGCTTTTTGCAGCTCTCTGTGCATGATGGTGCTTCGGCTGAGAGCATGATGTTGGCAGAGGAGTCGGAGAGGATGCCTGGGCAATTAGGGACCTGCTGCTCTCTCCAAGCAAAGCTGCATCTTGAGTGGAGGTAAAGGAGCATCACACCAGCTGAGCTCTGCCTTCATGGTGGCTGGGGTCTTCAGGAGATGGGCAGAGCTCAGCTGATGCAACGCTCCTTGGGCCTTCAGCACCCCAGGGTGTCTCCCAGACCCCTAATGTTGGCGAGATGAGAAAAGCTCAGCAGGGCTGAGACACCCCGCAGTGCTGGGAAGGAGAGGTGGGACCAGTACCACCTTTCTTACTGCCTGTGACTGGCATCTGAAGTTCAACACAATGCAGATGAGGTCAATGGTAAGAAACCTGCCTGAGCTACCAAGGACCTAGCATGGCTGTGAAGGAGAGCTGAGACCAGCACCATGTCTCTCGTTACCTGTGCCTGCCATCTGAAGTTCAACACAATGCAGATGAGGTCAACCTGCCCAAACTATAGATGACATGGCACGGCACAAGGAGAGAGCAACAAACACAAGACTTACCCCAAACTCCATCTAGCCATTCTACACGCAAAAGACTTCCATGAAAACCCAAGTTTAGATTAAACTAACTTGGCTCAAGCAAAGAGCTTCAGCTGCGTGCCAAAAAGAGGACCGCTTGCTGTACTGTATTAATGGATTAAAAACCAATCAAACAAAACCACACCACTCTCCCTGCCCAGACTTATTTTTGGAAGAGGGGAGGGGGAAGGAATGTCATTCTTACGAGGGAAGGATCAATATGCGGATCGCTGCTAACTCTATTAGCTGCTGCTCTAAACAGAGAGCACGGCTGACACAGGTGGTAAACCATGTGCTCTGGACACTTTTAAAAATGCTAATCAGATGCTACACAGGGTTTAACATGCCAATCAATAACGCTCAGATTTAAAGGCAAAAATTAAAGTTACAAACAGTGGAGTAAAGTGATGCTGCCAAAAACTTCCTGTAAGCGCCACCCAAAACAAGAAAAATGAAACCAATTTAGCTCCAGATTAAGAAACAGGAACTGGAGATGAATCAATTTAGCCTGTTGGGCTGGGTCGCCATATATCATGGCTCAGCAGTGGAGTGAGAAGCAGACAGACAGTGTGAAACCCTTCCCCCTCCTTTTCTGTAGGCTTCTAGCTCTGATCCCTGTTATCAATTAATTTAACAGAACCCCTCTACACAGACAAGCACACAGAGCATTCAGACTCCTTAAATGGCAGGACAGAAACTATTTATCACACACGAATCTCAAAGGAAAGGAGAGAAAAAAAAAAAAAAGGCAGCTAGGAATTCTCCACCTGAAACACCGTCTTGATTTCTGAACCTTGGTGAAATAAAAGTGCTTTAAATAAAAAGCTCTCCCTGATACTTTCAAAAAAAATCAGCATTATTGGAAAGACTCAGCAAGACACTTTAAGGGTTTCCCCATAATTTCTATTGGGTTTTGATGACTTTTCACACCTTTTGCAGAACTGAAGCTTTAGTGGGGCAAGGTTATCGCGGAGCAAGGTGTGCATGCACACACACGCTCCCCCACTTCACAGCGGCATTAGCATGAGTGTTGTTTGGAAAGGATTCCGGGATCCTTCAAAAGGTGCTAGCTAAAGCCTCTTTGATCAGATTATTAAAGCTATGTCAATTTTATCACTTGAGCTCAAGTGTTCTGGAAAATGTCAAATCCTTTCAGCTCCTGCAGTTTAAAGATTTTCAATAGGAGTGGATCTGGGAGGGTGGGGGGCTGTTAGGCTGACAGGCAGGAGGCCCAAAGGGAAGCCAAGCAGTGGCTGAGACAGAGGCTGACAGATGAGGCCAGAAGGGATGAATCCTTGCCACCAAGACAGCACGCAATGCTTGGCTTGCTCTAAGGACAAGGGTGCTTCTCCACTGACCTGTGAGCTCCCAGACTCGGCGGTCCTTGGCCAAAGTCTACTCACCAAGAAGCATCGACCAGCAGACAGCCCACGTTTGGGACATGCCAATAAAAAGGCTTGTAAAAAGGAAAGTGCCGAGACAGCGAAGCAGTGTTATAAGTTTCCTCTGCAGCAGGGAGTTTCCCCAGTTAACCCCTAACTGGCAACATATCCTGTGCCAAGGACACAACCTCTCAAGTCAGGACCAGGGGCAGGAGGAGAACAAACTACATCAAAAAAACCAACTTTCTGTAAAGTCTGCTTAACTTTACCACCAGGTTCTTTCCCCATCCCAAATTATCCATGGACCTCATCCCCAAAACGTAAACGCCATCTGTTTAAAACCCACAACTATCTCATTGCTTCCACCTCATTCAGGCTGTTTTGTCTCTCACCTGATCTTGGGGCAACATTTTATGTCAGGCTATAATTAACTTAAAACACTGGTCCCACCGCAATTAATGCAGTCCATGGCAGCAGTGAAGAGCCTGTAGTTTGAGGCTTGGATTGTCAGATCTGCCTGAGCAGTAAGTCACCCTAGCAGCACATGGAAGGACTTCCAAGGAGAGAGGTTGTTACTCAAATGCACGCAGCAGATACACCGGGACTTAAGCTTCTGAATCAGATGGAAGGGGCTGCAGGTAAAAAACTCAGGAACTGAGACATTATTTCCGTTAGCAACCATATGAAGGTGAAATCTGGATCTCAAGGGATAAGAAATTCTCTCAGTGAGGCTTCTGCCAGGTTACGGGACTGCTGGGGTTCTTTTCTGATGGACAGTGTACATGCAGGTACCATGGAAAAAACAGAATAGAGACCACATGAAGGACTGCCCTCAAAAACCAAGATGCAACGATAAGGTAACTTCTCCAGTAAAAGCAGGATCCCGTGATACATGGGTAGCAGAAATTTTGCAGGGGGAATAAAAAAAAATAATTAAAGTACAGCTTGACAAGCCCATTGTTTTTGTCAGGTTAAAATGGACGAGAGGTGAAGATTCAAACCCAAGTCCCAGCTCTAGTCTAAGCTGTTACGCACCACAGGACACATTTGAAAACCACCATAACTAGAATGTGGTGGAAACCATGGATATATCTATTTACGTATTTTAAAATAAGCAATTTGCAGTGGAGAAGCCCTTTGAAAGCTGCACTCAATCCCTTGTCACTGGATACCTGCCCACGCAGGTGTCTGGGGGAGAACTCCCCACAGGCACTCTGTGGACATAGCAGCAGCAAGTCAGGACACCAATAGCTCCAAATCCAGCATTCATGTTGGAGCACAACTTCCCTTCTCAGTGGTAAAAGCCTCAAATATGCCTACCCTCAGATGACCACTGCTTCTAGGGAACACCAGATGGGACACTATGGTTCCTTAAAACAGGAAAAATGAAAGCTATCCACTTTACACTCACTTTTCAATGTCACTGTTCTTACAGGTCTTCTGCATGGTCTCCTGTTTACTGCTTTCACCATTACTCGTTGAGGGCATTTCTGTTGAGGGAAAAATGGATAAATTAGTAAAAGAACATTTGATCATTGCAGTGAAATAGTCTGAGTGAGTTAGAGTTCCAGAAGCAGAGGACCCCAATGAGTCACTTTCATGTCAATTCTTGGAAAGCGAGAGAAAAGAGACTGATGCTACGTGTCCCTGTCTGGCCAGGAGGCCCTCTCTCTGTACCCTATTTGGTGCTGAAGATACTGACCAACCCTTGCAGATGTTCCAGTTGTTCATGCCAGGATTTAATTCACTAAGTTTTGATGCATCTCCCATGCCGAAGTGTACTTCTAAAAAGGTGGATCTGGAGCAAATCCACTCAGCCAAGACCCTGCTCTCAGCTTCTACCTTTTTCTGAGAACCCTCCGACACAGAGAGAGAGAAAAACATATGCCAGGTAACTAGTAGGACAGAACAGTCTGCTCATAGCCCTCCTCCACCAGCAGTGCCATGCCTCCTCCCAGCACTGGGGGGGATGTGAGAAACCAGTCAGGGCTGAGCCAGACAAACTGTCCTAGGGCCAGCCCCTGGGCTGTAGGTTCAGCACCTGTGGCTTCAGGTAAAAGGTATGAAGAAAAAAAGCTCACAGCAAGTGCCACCAGGGCTGCTTCCTCATCACCTCTGTGGCTGTAGTTACTGAAGCTGAACACACCTACAAGCGAGTGCTCCTACATCACAGAAAATAAATGTGATTGCCTATCCCACAGAAGAAAATGCCTGCGATAGATATCCTATGTTCTCCATTTAATCATCATGCCCTTGGCAAAACTGGTTCTACCCACCCCCCCTCCCACTGGAAAGCAGTTATGTCTTGTAGGTACTTTCAAAGCTGGGAATCAAATGCCCAAAGCATTACAGTAACAGAACAGGGAATAAAATCATTGGGACAAGTCTCTTCAGGTCGCTGAGCTTCAGTTCCCTTCCTAAGGGAGCTGAGGCAGCACTGCCCAGCTTTGGAAATGGATTTGGCATCTACAGCTGGAAAGCGCCAGGTTTTATTATTCTCATATTTCCACTAGGTCGCTGCTTACACTTACAGTGCTGCTGGCATTAAATAAAAAAAACCCAGCAGTCAAATGGGTTTAACACCCCCCTCCCCCCTTAATGCCATGAACCTTCAAATAATGCATGCAAAGGTACAAGTTCACATTCACTCGTTTGCTCTGGAGACTCAACTACAGGTCATGAAGTAGGACAGATGTTGGAGTTCTCACTCTAAAGGTGCAGGCTACAGAGCTGCAGGCTTTTCTTGCCATAGAGGCCAGCAAGGAAAAGACCTACCCAACAGATCACGATACAAGTCTCTAGCATGCCCTTTTAAAGAAGGGAAGATTATAAGAAAGCAGTTGAAAAAACATCAAGCAAGTTTAAGCCCCCAGCAGCTGAACACCACCATCACACAGTCAAGCTCTGATGGCTCCCTCTGTGAAACAGCAGTTTGTCGTTTGTCTTTTAGTGACACAACAGCAAGTCAATCCAACTCCCAACTTTTATCACCATATCAGTTAAAGCTGCATTTTTGGGAACTCCTCTGGCTGCCACATTGTGCTGTAAAGCTTCAAAAAGACAGTGTGATATATGTGCATACATGTATAACTCCTGGTACTGTGCAAGAGCATTTGTAACTACCATTTGCCCAATTACTGGCAGTCAGAAGATACGGAATATCTATCTCCCTCTTGTAGCATACAAATTAATAATTTACAAATTCAACACTCACCGTCACTGGCCCATTTAGAAAACTCCGGTGTTATTCGAGTACTGGGTGTGCCACCACTATAAGAGAAAAGGGAAGAATGCTAAAGGTTGAATACAGAAAATTTTGCTGCTCGGGAAAAGCTACCCCTTCCACCCACCACTTCTGTCTCAATACTTCTATCCGTCAGTCTAGGTTCCAAAATGCGAGCGGTTGGCCTGCTGCAGGAGGTGGTTTTGTGCTAGTCCACACTTCCACTAGTGTTCTCCCAACCTGCACTTCTAGCTGTGACCTCTGCTGAATCACACGGGGGTTGTGATGCTGACTGAAGGATGGGATTCAAACAGCACCTGTGACCGAAGGCTCATTTTTGAATACACAATTTCAAAGATGAAAACCTTACTCGTGAACAGAAATCCTTTGTGTTGCAGTAGCTTCTCCCTTTAAGAATAACATCACACCTGCACAAGCCTCATCTTTTCCATCTTCCCATGTGAAGAACAACACCACTGAAGTACAGACAACTCCTAACCCTGTCCATTCTCTTGCAAGCCAGTAACAGAGACTGTTAGAGAAAGGAATCTTCTGAGTAGGCTGCACACCCATCACTATTTAACATTTTAGCTCTAAGAGCCAAGACAGTTGCACTCAAAAGGTAAGGTAAGCTTATGCTTCAGGGCATCAGCTTTTGTACTTACATTTCTACAGAAACTTGCCGGAATTTGAAAGTGCTTTTACAAGCAACATCATCTCTCCTGTTTTAGAGCTGGGCAAACAAGTTCAGGAGACGTGCAAGCACCTTATCCAAACAGCAAAACAATGTGTCAGGTGCAAGCCACATGAAGGAACTGGGTCTCCTGGCCTTAGGTCCTCAGTCATCTCACCAAGCAGTAAGTGCCCACAGACACTGAAAAGGGATACCCTGATACCCTCCTGCTACAACACCACTTTCCTGGCTGTGGAGGAGCTTCAGCATGATTGAGGCCCTGCCTACGGACCAGGACAGTTAGCAAAGTATTGAACGGACCAATGGCTTGGATCCAGTTGGGCAAATGCCACTTTTCTATGGAGCGGAACCTAATTTTGAACTAGTGTTTGTGACAGGCTAAGCAGTAAGAAAACTTCATTTCACTGCTCTATCAATCACTTCAACCTTGACCTCACAGGATCACTCAGTGAAAGAGATAGAGGGGTAATTTAAGCCCTGTTTTATGCAGGGCAGAGGGCTTAGAAAGCAATCCTACTTCCCTGTTAAAACTCATTTTATTTGCCTGAAATGCTTCCCCAAGTACCCTGAACGCTGGCTGCCTACATTCTCCACACATGCATGTGGGCAGAGCACACATCCTACCCTGACCTGTCCCAATCCCAGAGACGAAGGCAGAAGAATTAGTTTGTGTACCCTACAACACAATGGGATGCAATGATATCATACTGTGGGTGCCAGACTCCTCTGAACAAATGCAACATGTGCCGATGTGGATGGCATCATGTTATACTACTACTAAGAGGCCACATTTCATTGTGAAGTAAGATGATGCATAAGGCACAGTTTCCCATCGCCAGAATTCACCTTCTGTCCAGCACTGCTCAGGGAGAAGATGGCACTGGCTGGGCAGCGGTGTAGTTAAGGGAGGGAGAGTGTGCAGGGAGGCTTTATGAGGCTGCGCAAGTAGAAATGGAGACCCACCATCACACTATGCCTCTTTCTAAGCCTCCCTTGTTGTCACCTTTGCCCTCAAGTGAACGGGTATTTTCCACAAACTGAGGTTCCCCAAAAGTAACAAAAGCAAATTAGAAAAGCACAGTACTTACTTTAAAACAGCACCTCGGAGCGCCTCCCTTTCTTTGGCTTCACCTGGCTCTTCCCCAGTGCAAGGGATAACGTCTGCCTCTGTGTACCTGAGCACAAGGGGTTAAGGAACATAGAGCCTCGTTGTAGACAATGGAAAGACTTTTGAGATGGTTGGGACACTAGCTGGGACACAGAACAAATTCAATCCAACTTGGAACACCTCAAAAGAAGAGGGGCTGGTATCCAAGCAAGGTCCCAAGAGAAGCTTGCTTTTTAATCCTGGCTTAAAGTTTTGTTTTATGGGGAAAAAAAATATAAAAGTCTTTTGATAGCAATATGACCCACTGCCTCTTAGAAGGGGAAAACCAGTTCCTCAGCCTCTGCAAGCCTAACTTGCACAATTCCACTATTTCTGTTTGAGGTACAGAGGTCTTTTAAGGGTTGTGGCTTCACTCTTAAAGGCTGGTACAGACTTCAACAAAATCTAATTCTATAGCTATGCCGAATACCCTTGCAGGAATTCCTCCTTGATGGCTATCCAGCTGCTGCAGGGCAGCAGTCTGCCCACAGCTCTCCCAGAGCTGTGTCTGAAGAGCATGGCTCCCACATGGAGAAGTTCCCCAAAACTGCCTTTAACGATAGTTATGCCCATGAAATGTCTAATGAAAAAAAAAAATTCAGTCTCTCAGAGTGGCAGGTGAATAGTGCTTGAAAAGTCTAGTGCACTTAACCGCTGAAAACAAAGGGATGCCCTATGGAAAATAAACTCAATTCCTACCCATGAAGCAGGAAAAGCTATCCATATGGAAGAAACCTTGATGGACGGAACAGATTGCTTATGAAACCGAATACAGGAACACTAACTCTGATCTCCTGCAATTTCTCCTACAGACTTCACCAACCATGTCTGAAGTAGTGCTGCATCAACAGAAGGATCTCAAAAGGCAGCAACTGGGGATCCCTCCTATTCAAATAACATGGGAAATGGGGAAGGTGGTGCCATTTCCAGTAGGGCTGGACACAGATTATCCACCACTACGCAGGGCAGCGCTGTAGGAAAGGTAGCTAAAAATGTCACTCTGGGTTCCCTCTCATTAAGAGCCTTTCAAAAACGATACTGTGGTTTCCCGTATTCAAGTGTGTCGTCCCCATCCACATCCAGGTCGGCGTCGCTGTCTGGATTCTCTTTGCCGCTGCACATGATGAACCCAGAACCTGAAAGAAAATAAAACATGTGGATGAGTATTCGAATGGGAGGTGAAGTGAAGGAGAACTCCTAAGAATGGTGGGACAGCACCAACCTGCAGGCTGTCCTTCACCCTTAACAGCCTCACAAAAGGTACCATCTCTAAAGACTGCACAAGGACAATTTTCTGAAGACTGCACAGAAAACACTCACAGAAAGGGATGCTGGATTTTATGCTCTAAAATTCCCCTCAACACTGAAAATAAAACATTGTTGAGCTTCTCCTCTCCACTCCAGTTATTTGAAAGTTGACAGCACTAGAAGTGTCTCTCTCAAAGGCAGGAAAAATTGAAGCAAAATAGAGAAGACATATTTTTCACAGAAGTGGTTAACACAAAAACTACACTACTAGCAAGTAAGAGAAGGCCACAGGGACATTCTGAATTGGTCCTTACTTTAGGTACAGAGGGCAGCCAGAGGCTAAAATACAATTAGAAATATATATATATTTAAATGCATTTAGTCATGGCTTAGATTTTTACAATATAAAATGTTTAAGAAAAGCAAACCTCTTTCTAGAAAAATATGAGACTCCACAGTCATTAACAACCCCTTACAAGCATTTTTTTTGTGAGCATTCCAGTGCAAGCCAACAAGACTCCTGCACTTCCAACAAGGGTGGATCAGGCATGAGCCCAGTCCCAATTCCAGCAGGAAGCGAGAGCAAACAGTTACACCCGAGACCGAACCGAGTAACAACTGCCACTTTCTAACAATACATACACTTATTTTGGTTCTCAAGCATTTTGTTGACTTGTGTTATTGCTGATTGCAACCAGGCTTCTTTTCATTGGATCTGCAGGCAGGCACCTACAAAGATGAACCTTCACATTGTATTTTTTAGCTAAGATTTTTTTAATGGAAACAAACTAAGGAAGACATATATTTACTCTTTGTGTGATCTAACACTGGGCACGCTCTCTCCCAGGAGACTGGAAATAAAGCAAAGACCTCCTGAATGCCAGGGTGACGCAAAATTCTTGTTTGTGTTCAATTCTGCAGCAGATCTAAGCTGTTTGGAGATGTAAACTGCATAGACAGAAATCAGCTTGCTCTGGCTGCCTCCAGTGGTCTCTTTCACTGAGCACCCCACTGTCCAGGCAGCAGATCTGGACACCTGGCTCATGGACAGAGGGCACCTGGTAAAGCCTGAAGGACCTGGCCAATCCAGATGGCTGGTGGCTAAAGTCTGTGGCTAGATCAGGGAGCACATCCCACTGGCATACACTGAAAGAATAAGGCAGAGGTAGCCTTGGCTTTGCACAAATGCCCCAAAAGGGGTACATTTCTGCAGCTCTTAAGTGCAGAAGACAGGATAAAATTGATGTAAAGCACTGTTTATAAGGTTCATGTCTGAAGAATGAGGACGTTCCCAAGCGTTAGGGTAGCCCTTTAGGCTACAGTGTCCGGGTCTGTTCATCCCACGGGGCTCTCATCAGCACATGTACACAACCATGTGTTGTCAGCAGCAAACTTTCACTTTACCAGCCCAGAAGAGTCAATCATATTTCTAACAGTTTGCACGTGTGCAGAGAGCAGGGCAAGGCGAAGGTCTGATTTCCAAGGACACCGATGCAGACACAGCTCTTTACTGTCGCTCTCTAGGAATGGATGCTCTCGCTGATTCATTAAGCCCCCAATAAAATTTGTTTATATGGATTTGATATTTCTCTTCCCTGAATATAAAGAAGGTCCTTAACGACTGATAACCGTAGCATGACAATGATTTTAAGACCAACCTTTCCCTAGAAGCATAAACTACCTTTCACTTCAAAGTAATTGCCAGCCTTAATTTTCAGCAGAGGTAACAAAACTAGGATCGACAATGCAGAATCCACCATCTGCACCAGGTACTGCAGGAGGTCCATCCATGCCTGTAGGTCAGCTCTGTGGTGTCACTGGGGCAGCCTTCTGCCAGCAGACCCCATATAAAGCGTTTCATGTACTGGCCGCACGCTGCCAGCCAACAACACGTGTCACGAGCTGCCTCCTCTTGCTGCAACGGCTCCATCTAGTAAATCTTGAATCCTCCAGCTCATCACAACGTTTGGGAGAAGATTTAGAGGAGTAAGAGAGACCTGTCAAAGAAGCTGGATAGTCTTTCAAAGCTGTCTTAGAAGTTGCAGTGGGCGATGGGGTGGTGATTTACAGGCATGGCATTTAACCTGCCGTAACACCATCCTCTGCACCTGGCATTACTTTAGCCCATCACTTCTCAAAGGCCATAAACTTTGGACACACAGGTCTTCATTTTTCTTGTAGCTGTGGGAAACACAAATCATGCAAAGCTGGAGCTGTGACTTGGCCAGTCCCAGCGGTGATCTGAACGTTAGCCAGACAATGAATACTTGGAGCCAGTGCCTTGGGTGGGGGAAGGTGTCCAAAGAGTGAAGGTAAATGGGACTGTTCCCCATGTCCCTCTCTCTGCAAGGATGCTAAGCACACAGCACACATGCACCTTTCCATCAATTTTGTTTCCCAGTGACTCAAGCCAACTAGTGGTTTATGGTTAGAGCTTAAGAAAAGAAGACCTGCTTACTGCAGTACAATTTACAAATATTAAGGCACCTTGACTTTGGAATCCTGGTGTCCTTGGTCTCAAGACCTTTGTACTTAAGAAAATCCCTTATAAGTCTGTAAGGAAAATACTCCACAGACCTTTTGCTGAATCTGGCTCTATAATAGGAACTGCTGCGTTGCCAACAGGGTACTATCCCCCCCTGCACAGGGAGGGTACAGAAGAAGGGTTTGGACAGTACGTGTTATGGTGACAGGAGAAGGGCAAATTTTCTTTTCTGATTAAACAAGGACTCCCAGCCCAGGGCCTAAAGGAAGCTGCAACAAGGCGATCCAGCTTTCAGATTTTCAATAAATATGGAATTTGGGGGTTTTTTTGAACACGACCAAGTCCAATCCATTGCAACATGGCAAAAAAAAACTGATTCAGAAACCGTATGCTAAACAAAGTAACCTCCATGTACCCAAAAAGACTCTGAATATAAGCTGTGCTATCAGTTTTAGGACTTCAGAGGCTGCTTTTAAAAAAAAAAAAAAGGAAAAACAAAATCCAAAAAATATATTTCCGATGCGAATCAAAAGGTCCATATATCCTAGTACTGCCACTGCATGCAAGAAAACACCAAAGAACGGGATGCAAAGCTCAGTCTAGCATCACCTGCGGAGCAAAGGGCGGGCCACTGGCATCCTAATACCCTTTCATCTGCAGCAGGGATGGATTTTGAGGCCAGTTCCGGCGGGCTGGGGTTTGGTACCACAATTTCGACCCGACCCTCCTTGTCTAACTTCCTGGGGTTGCTTCCATGCACAAAGCCAGTGAAAACACCCACACAGCTGTTCAAATATTTGACGTCTGAACTGCTTGACATTATTCATTCGTCTCAGGCTCATTCAAACCAGATTTCTGGACAAGTGCTGTTATAAATGGATTAAGAGGACCACTAAATGCAAGGAAGGGCCGATAGGATCACACCTGCTTCTCGCTAACTCAGCCCAAGTGTAAAGAGGGCTCGCAACTTCCAGCTCCTGCCAGTGGCGTGCGCTGCCATCCAGGAGCAAGGAAAACGTGAGATGGAGCACAGAGGGTGTCAAGCAGAATAAAATGGCCTTTGCAAAGGCATTGTTTTGGACCTGCTAGAGGAGAACAGGAGCTTCCAGAAGAGCCCCCTACCACTACACGGGGGTAATTTGCAATTCAATGGCATGCACTGGGAACAGGGAAGGGTTCCTCCAGCAAGGCTCGGCTTCTGAAGGTTGGGCAGTAATTTACGGCCATCAGCAACGCTGCCTAGAGTGGACTTCTAAAGCCAGCGCCGCTATCCAGAGGCCAATGCTCGGGACCAGAACTTTATCCCAATGTGTTAATAAAGTGAAATCTGACAATGTTAAGTTGTGAGTTTGACCTAGGAATTCACAAGAGACACGACCTCTTATACACAGAAGCAGCTGCGACTCTTATGAGGAGAGTCACCTAAGGCCCGAGGAATACAATTCCACACGTGAATTTGAAAATGCTACTTTCAGATGAAAGAAGAACAACTCAAAATGTAGACTCTCCTATATCTTTCCCTTGTTGAAGAATTTTTTTGCTTGTCGTGCATTCGGCAGGAGGGAACCTCTTGTCACATGCTGCCAGCCCCGGTACAATTAGTCTCCTGATGGTAAAGCAGCACGATCCTCTGACAGTCTTAATCCCAGCTGCCTCCTTAAAGTCCAGACAAACAGGAGCGAGCAGGCAGGTCAGATGCGGGGGCCATTAAGCAGAGAAAAAACAAAGTTACAGCTCTGTCTCCAATCCCCATTGCTCTTGTAGCCAGGTGCTCTGACAAGCAATTCCAGCACTGGTATTGAGTGGCACCTCTATAAACCCTGTGACAGTTTGGGAGACAAACTCCCCCATCAATCAGAATGTACCTATCAAGATCACTTACCCAGAGCGCCCGCCACCCTCCAGCACTGTGTACACAGCTTTGCTTGGGCTGGCCTCAGAGCAGTCCGCCCAAACACCAATTCAAGGCCATTTCTGAAAAATCTAGGTACTCTACACAAGCAACAGCGCTTCTGAAATAGGGAAGAGCTCTGAAAAGCAGGAAAGATTTGCATCCCTCTGCGCTGCCGCCAGGCTGCAGGTACTGGCTAGCTACAGGAATCAGCTGGGCTTGAAGGAGACTGGAAAACACTTCCCACTTTCTTCTGTGTGTAGATTAATAACAGGTGGAGGTAAATCTCAACAGAAATCCTTTTCTTCCCCTTTCCTTAAGTTTTCAGAGCACTTTGCTTTCTCCTAAGGCGTCCCCTATGCCTAAGCATCATCTCTGACCTCTACGCTGCTTCTCTAACCTCCCTTCCTTTGTGCAATCCCCCGATGGTCAGTCATCCCAATGTCTCTCAAGTGAAGGGTGGCTCTGGCTAAGATCGAGAGTCATTAACGTGAGAGATAAGCAGATTCACAGAACAGATAAAAGGGCCTCACATTCAAGTCCCTCCTTTTCCCCCTGTCCTCACATTCAGTGGCAGATGGTCAAAGTGACAGCATATGCTGCTTCAGGTGCTGGCAGTGCCGTCGGCTCCTGCGCGGGCACGAGCTCACATGGAGACTGGCAGACTCGGGAGCAGAAAGGAAACCAGACCAGTGCGGACCCAGACAACCACAGCCAAGTTTCATCAGCACAGCTCGGAAAACACAGACTTACTATGCCCACCTTGGCTCCTCAACTCCTATCTGGGCAGATATGTCCGTTTTGGGGGGCAGCTGTTCTGCATGTATTTAATTATCACTCCAAATAAGACTGGGGGACAAAACTAAGATGTTAGTACTATTATTTGCACCACCATTATAAATGCAGCTACTAGACACTGCTCATGCAGAGGATCAAATTCATCTGGATAACTAGTGTTTCTCCTGTTTGGCCATCAAAGAAAGTGGAGGTATGTCAAATCTGTATTGGAAATAACCTAGAAATCCAGAATTTTGTGTTAAGTTCTGTAAGTGGGTCTAAATCCAAATCCATCTCAGGGGCGTGCAGCTCTACTGCAGCATGTTTTGGCTGGGAAGAGGCATTCATTCTGTTTGCAGGTAATTTACACGTGTTCAGGAAAGAAGAAAAAAAGCCTCCCGTAAATCTCCAGAACTGCAGCCTTTGCTAATTACACTCCTTGCAGTAACCCCCTTCTGCACAACCTCCCTTTCCAGCACGTTCACTCTATTTTCTTAACGAAATGTCACTCGTTGGCTTCTTGGAGAGTAAAAACAATGAAGGCAATAAAAGTAGTTTATGCAGACACACGGCCAGGCCTCACACACACTTCCCGAGAACGGCTCTGAACTGGGTTTATTTCATCAGCTGCTGAAGTATCCCAAACTAGTACTAAGAGGACAAGGTGGCACGGATGCCGTTTTATTTTAAAAGGTGTTTGGAAGAAAGAGAAAGCCATTAGAGATTCTCGAAAACAGGAGAAAAGTAGAGATGAGGCCATCCTGAACAGCAGTCTTTCTGCAGATCTCTAACACTTCCCCAGCCCTATTTTTGGACAGTGAAATTGTTCCCCCTTTTTCCTAGCACAAACGAGGATAGAATAGTTCCTCTGGTGACTTTCTTAGCCTGTTGCAGGAAAAATGACATTCAGAGGCCATGAAAAGCTGCTCGCAGGACGAGGGTTTCATTTCTCTGGAGCCAGATCCATTTCAAGCAAAACAGTGATTTACCTGGAAAACTGACACCCAACTGTGTTGTTACAGCGTACACCTGAAATAGCAGATGCATCCATCTGACGCCGTCTATTAGCTCCCACAGAGGCACAAATGGGCTGCCAGAGACCTGACTGCTGCTTCCCAGCGTCTTGGATGCTTACCATGATCTTTGCTAACAGATCAGGGAAACAGCTGCCTTTAAAGAAAGGGCCATATAATTTTATGACCATTAACATCATTTCACAGCAGCGTGCTGAACAAAGGACAGGCAAGCTCCGCTCCACAGGATAAGAGCCAGCTGCTGCAAGGCTCAGGAAAGAGGCTTCCCTTCCCCTCACAGCACAGAGGAGTATTCCAGAGATTTCTTTTATGCCTCTCTGTAACCCATCGGGTACAGGTCATGGCTGTGGAGGTGAAAATGCACTCGGCCCAAAGGTCTGATCTGGTGTGGCCACTCGTGCATGGCTGCCTCCTAGAGCCTCACACCAGCGTGATGC